>NW_015090922.1:9325263-9410373 GCF_001431845.1 Calidris pugnax
GGGGGGGGGGGGGGAGGGGGTTGGAACTAGATGTACTTTAAGGTCTCTTCCAACCTAAACTACTCTGTGATTATGTTGGATATTGGCTGGCTTCAGGGAGCCTTCCTGCTCAGTGGCCTTCTAGTATCCCTATCTTTTGGAGACTTCTGGTTTCTTTTGTTTTATATAAGAATGCTAGATTTCACTTTGAGACACTGCTGAATACAGTTTAGCTTTGAATATTTTAGGTTTTTTACTGGTTCCAAGTCATTGACGTATGGGCATAGCATTAACACAGTAAAGCATTGCATGTGGTTTCTAGCCATTTGTCTAAGCCCTGGCTTGTCCTTCCCACCCTTGCTATTCTTCTCAATGTCTTTGCTTGGCTAAACATAACGAGAATTACCTTTGCTGTTAGTCCCTTATGTTACAGTACGCTTCAACAGTTAATTCCCTAAAGATCAGAATCTGTAACGTTGTCATCTTTTTTTAAATGTCTTTCCCCCGAAAAAGCGCTCATTTGCTCTTAAGAGCCTAGCATGTTAAATGCAAACTGGTCCAATGGTTTCCAAATATCGCTGAAGGGCTTTTCTTCTGGTCATCTTGCCATCAGAAAATGTCTGGACCAAAAAGATGCAGACTCTGGATCTTTTAATTCACTTTCCTTGTCAGGTAGCATAATTTTCACTCATCAGTCAAAGCTGGATTAGTGATTCTTTCCCTCTTCTTTGTCAGCGCTTGTACGTTTGAAGTGTCAGCACTTTAAAGTCCTCGCTTTCCATAACTGTTTTCTTTGCATTAGCCAAACCTTTAAACTACTTTTCTTCTCAACCTTTTCAGTTTCTGGTTTGCCTTAATGAGCCTTTCTATTTATTGTGGTACTAAATATTCAACTCCTATTCCTCACCCTTTCCAACACATTAATTTTTACCTTGTTTTCATGATGTTATTTTCCTACATCTTAGTTGTTCAGTTAAGGTTCACCTGCTCTAGCGCTAGCATTAGTCTTCCAAAGTAATCAGACTTGGGGCAATGTAAGATTAAAGGAAGGGGAGAGAGAATAGAAATGCTCCCTGTCTTATTGGAAAGGAGTAAGAACTTAATATGTTTCCTTTGCTACTGCTGTTCCAACTTCATGACCTAAGCAATAACATTTGCTCCTAAGTATCCCTCTGGTGCAGTTTTAGGCTGCTGGATCAAAATAGTTATTGGCACTTGCCGTACTCTGTCAATTAAAAAATTTAGAGTTTCTGGCCAGAGTCTTCTCTAAAATGACCTAACTACAAGTTTTAATAATGTGAGGAGGATTGAGGATGTTACGAGGAATGGCTATTTTCTGACATTCCATTCACTGGAGCCTAAATTTGACATTTAAGCTGTTTTTTAAAGTTCTGCAATAAGCAAGAATTCCAGGTGCTTTTAGTTTAACACAGTCTGCTGCTTTTGTTTTCAGTGCTGTATGATGCTCTAGCTGTCTGGGTATACCCAAGGTCCATGAAACTGCAAGCCGTTTGGTGCTTAGATCACCTGCTGTTTGTGGTATGCTGCACAAGTATTTATTTCCTTCTGCATCAGCTGCTTACGCACAAAACTGTAGGAAAATGAAGCTGAAAAAAAACCTTGGCAAGTTATAGAGTCTGTTGCTCTCCCACAACATTCCTGACTGTCTCTTAAAGACTTCCTGTGATGGAGATCCTGATCCTGTCAAAGCCATTTATTGCAGTTCTTTAGTATTCTTAGCATTAAAAAGTCTTTTGGAAGTTCAATTAGCTCTAATTTTACCTCAGGTTAATAATTTCTTGTCCTCCCTGCTACAAATATGGAGAATAGGGTGCTCCATTTCTTCTTGAAGACTATTAGCATAGTCCTCCTCAGTCTTTTCCTTAGAAGAAATGATTCCACTTCTTTCTTAGGTCACTTTTTCTCATCATCCTTGGGATATTTACCCCATGCGCACATTCCACCCTTGACTTCAAAGGGCATTACTGTTCCTGAAAAGGACACAGGGGTGGGAAGGATCTCCCGGGCTTTTCCTTGAAAAAGATTTTGTTGACCTGAATGTGGACTCCCATTCAACTTGTGATCTAGTGTCCTCCATCGGAGACCTATGCCTAGCTAGTTGTTTTGCAACCAATTGGATCCATTTAAGCATGAAAGCTTGCATTCATCCCAGCTTTTCATGGTTGATTTTGTCTTTCATCATCCTCCTAGTCCTTCGTGGCTCTGTCATCTACAGATTTGTTATCTGTTTCATATCTATTTCTTCCTATTGACTGTATGGTGAACCTAGCTCAGCCATGGCTGTCCAAATTAGAGATACCTACAGTCAGGTAAGGTAATTATCACCTGAAAGATGGACAGTTAAATTTAACTCATATAGGAGTAACAGAGAGCATAGTTATTACTGAACAAGTTGATGTGATATAAACACATGCCTAACCATTCCCTCCAAAAAACAATCAGTTAAAAAAGCAACACATCAAAGCCAGTTGATTTTCTATATTCTGTCAAATGGAGGCAAACACTTGGATAGATCTGAGAAGATGCACTTTGTTCCTTTACAAAAGACACAGCAGTCTTCCAAAGGGCTGGGACAAGAGAGTTGGACTCAGAATATATTGTAAATCATTACGCAGACCATGTAGATTGCCAAGGGAAGACTTTCAGGTCTCTCAGCAATGGCAGTGCAACAACCACTACTCCTGGGTTCTTGTTAATGCAATGGTAGTCCTTCTGCCTGCACTGGTTCAGTGAAAAAGTAACTTCTCTTCCTCTTGCTTCATTTTTCCAAATATGACATGAAGTTTCAGATTTCCTGCATAAATATTATATGGGCCTCAGAAATTAGTTATAACTAGTGCATTTGAATTCAGAACCAGCTGTAGAAATAAATGGCCAGTACTTCAGAGGCAGTTTTACTTGTAGTAAATGCAGATTAAATATGCATTTTTCTAGTTTATGACCTCTCAAAAAACATAAGGAAAAAAGTGATAAATGACCTTATTAAGATTCAAGCGTGTTATAAGAGTGCCTGAGGTTTGATTACTTGTAACTCTAGCAGTAATCAAAAGGATGGGTACCAAAATAAAGACTCTCACTACCCTTCCATTTATTAATAGTGATTTTTTAAATCTTATATTGATATAGACATTTATAAAAGATGATACGTTGAGTAATTTGGAAGGAAAGAAGTAACCGGCAGACTTCCTGTCTTCAATCTGAGCCTGACATTCTTTTGACTGTACCAGTCCCTTGAAATGAATAAGGAATAAGCTCAAGAAAAACAGGGAAAAAATATATCTGTCTGTATTTGAATTCACTACAGTTCTGCCACGGTTTATAAGTAGTCTGCTGGACTGGGAGCAAGAGAGCCATGGTGTCGCAGAAACTTTACTTTGTCCTAAAATCACCAACGGCATCAAAATGGACCCCGGGAAAAACTCCTTGCATAAGAGAACATCCATATATTATTTTTTTTTCTTTCAGACTGTAGCAAAGTGGATATGTCAGTGGGGAGAGCACAGGGGAGAAGAGAACAATAGAAACTGTGATGTATTGTTTTGGCCTTTGAGGCTGTATAGGACGATGAGAAGCAAAGCTTTATGCAGACTGCTGAAATAGTTTTAGATGGTGCCTGGAAAATACTGTATAAGTTCTGGTTGTTATTATTATTATTTGAATGGAGCTTTATGGTTTTTCTGAGTCTTCAGAGAAAAATATTCGGGAACAAAATTGACAGTTTTGGCTCTTTGTTTCATATAAACAACTGAAAGGCACTGTTTGCTCCATATTTTCTTGAAGAGGACTTATTGCAGGACATTTTTTAATTCTACTGGGATACAGTTGTTTACAAAAATTAAATATAAAAAATACTGTTGTCAGAGCATTACCCATTATTTAAAGCTGCAAACCCATTTCTGTTCTTTTCAAGAGTCAGATTCCAAGTACATTCATCTTTGGGCACAACATTAATGGTTGGTGCCAACCTGAAGGTTTCTGGCGGGAAAATGATGTATTTGAAGCTACCCTGGAAAAAAGCGCAAATACTCCAAGAAAAATGATCTCACAGTTGGGAGGAGGATAAGCGTGAAAAGCTGAATTCCAGGGTAACTCTAGTCTTTACATTTCAAAGTCTTGCGTAGGTGAGGAACTATACAGTGCACTTTGAGTATCTTCAAATTGTCTGCTTATAGAACATATACATATATATATATATATATATATATGTTTCAAGATGCTATGCTGTATATACTGTCCTGTGCTGTGTCTTTTAAGGAGGCATCTCAAATGCAGTTTCAGTGTTTATGTTGCAACTGAGAATGTCTGTTCTTCTACCTGATGATATCTCTGGCCTTGGTCTGGAAAAGTGTTCTCACTATATCAAACCAGAGGCTCAGTGCCCTGCAGGAGAGGTGGAAGAAACCCAGAGACAGCCTAGAGTAGAAAAATAACAATAACCTGGTCTGTGGAAAACACAGCTTCTGAAGGGAGGCTGAATACATTTATCTAAATATAACAGCAAAAGCTTGTTAATTGAAATAGTCTTCTGTAAAGAGAGAATTACAGTCACAGAATAATTCCAGTTGGGAGAGTCCTCAGGAGGTCTCTTGTCCAACCTCCCCTTGAAAGCAAGGTTAGTGTTGAATTCAGACCAGGTTGCTCAGCATTTTGTACTGTCAAGTCTTGAAAATCTCCAAGGAGAGCCCACAACCTCTTTCAGTTCATAATGAATCTCACAGTGAAAATTTTGTCCTGATGTCCAGCCAGAACCTCCCTTGTTCCAATCTATGACCACTGTCTCTCTTTAATATATGACATCTCTCCCCTGCCATGCCCCTCAGTATAGAGCTCAGCTCCATCTTCCCAGTAACTTTCCTATAGGTCTTCAAAGGCTGCTATTAAGTCCCTTTTAAGCCTTAACTAGATATTGTCCCCATCTTAGATACTTAACTCAAACAAATAATGGTTTGTCAGCAGAAGGCTTAGATTCAACAGAAGCAGCCCCAGTAGGGGAACACAGAGAGGGCTGAAAATGGGGAAGTTGGTAACCTCCTCTGTCATTAAAGGTTGTTAAGAAATTAGAAAAATATATAGTTATCCACCCATGGGGTAGAAATGCCAGAGGGTGAACATGGTGATCCCTTAAGATGCCTTCCAGACCTATTTTCTGTTGCTTTGATTCTGTGCTAGAAGAGTATGTGAATACAAGCTCCTGTGCCAGCTTGGGGCCACAGAGCTTACATGGCAGGACTGAGCCACATGTGCATAATAAATTTCAGCCCTTATTAATATTTCAGGAAGTTATGAATGACTGAAAATCACCAGGGAAAGACAGTCATAATAGAAATAATGTTGTAGGCTGAATTATTGCAGTGTTAGCAGATGTCCATTCTGCTTATGTCTAGTCCCCTGAGATAAATTAAGTACAGTGCATTTATTTTTTTTTTTTTTTTAAAAAGTGAAGGAATAGGCCTACCATTAATGGACCTTTAAAAAAAACCTGACACCTCTGCTACCAGTTGACCATCATTCTTTGAATAGGGTAATTTCAATTTAATATTATTTATCCATATGTCTAAATATCTGTGTGGAAGAGATTGCTAATGGTATTACTATAGATACAGTATTGCTATAGGTGTGGAAACCAGGACTTAGAAAGGTTGTCAAGCATGATGTTGTTGAAAGAGGAAAGAGAAGTTAGTTTTGTTTGATGCTCTTATAAAGCACACAGGAATGCAAAGTCTCCCCTGGAAAACAGTGAACCAAATTGCTCAGACCTCTCTCCTCGCCAGTTAGGTCTTTTAGCTGTATGCACAAAAGCAGCTGAAGGACTCCAAATCAGTGGCCACTCCTGGCAATTTTACCTTTCAGTTACTCTGTAGGAAGACATTTGACAAAGGCAGCTGAGGATTAAGGGGTAAGCCAGCCCTGAGCAGTCTAACACATCACCCATCCCGCTCTGCACTGGGCAGCCTGAGTGTGTGTCTGAAGCAGCAGGAATGCCACGTGCAGCAAAAAATAAGCCAGGCACAGCTTTGTGTGTCTTCAGACAGCAGGGACCCCTTTCTGACCTATTCACTGTGAAACATTGTTCTTGCACTCTATTTTTGAAATCCTTCATCGTTCTTTTTGCTGTCTCCATTGTATTTCTACAAAGAAACATGTTTCCTTCAGCAAGGTTTTGATACCCAGCAAAAGAACACCCACCTCTTCTCTGTGTTCATTTCTGCTCTGCTGCCACAACCTGCTGATTGCAGAGGGAGCATTTCACTTCCATTATAGTTTAAATAAAATGATAGGCTGGCTACATAGGGAATCCATTAGCCTTAAGCAGTCTAGTCACTGTTAATTACAGTCTTCAGACTTCGGAAAGCTGGGTCAAAATTCTCCATTTTTCAAGGGAAGGCTGTGTCATTTAAAAGCTGTCTTCTGTGCACCATTCATTCACAGTTCTGCTGCTCAAAACTCAGCAGCAACTCTTCTGTGGTAAGTGAACATCTTCTTTTTCAGTCTGCGCCCAGAACAGAACCTAAAGCAAAAACCTCATTAAGCAGAGTTCACTCTGCAGGCGAGTCATTTGCTTAACAGTTTGCTGGTGTGAAGTGGAAAACACCTTGTAAAGCTGAAGCTTGTAATGTGATCTAAAAGATGGAGCTGTGAAGGAGAAAGTGAGGTGGCAGAGGCAGTTTGGAAATTATGTTTATTTCAGTGTTTCAGGGTTTCTCCAAAGCAAAGCCTGACTTCAGGAGGGGAGCCTGGAGAGGGTGTTTATTGAAAATGTAAGCCTTTCAAATGGAAATGGAAATTTTATGTAAAACTGTTTAGTCAACTGTCATTTTGTGTTAAGCTTAAAAAAAAATAATCACGGATATGTTTTATCTTTTTTTTTTTTTAAGCATTTTTACCATGCGGTTGAAGGAAACAGTCTGTCAAAACCTTGATACTTTACCTTTCTGTGGTCAGTTTTGAAGGCACCAGCTGAGTCGCTGGTACTCCCGTTTGCACACAGAGGGTCCTGACCCCCCAGAAGAGAGGGGGAGTCACAGAGCATGTGGCCTCTGCCACCCACCCTTCTTCCAGAACTGCTTTTCAGGGGGTCTGTGTTTGTACAGAGGCTGTCTCCTCTCGGCTGGGTGTGTTGGGGCAGGGAAAGTCCTCCTGAGGGCCACCCAGGTCAGAGTAGCTCCCAGGGCAGTCTTGGCACTGGCACCTTGGGAAGAGCCATCAGGAGGCTCTGCTTTCCCTGGGGCAGTAACACAGGAGAAGATAACGAAGCACAGGGCAAATACAACCCCACTTTCTCCTTGGGAAACATGAAGGGAGGATTGCTAGGACAGTCTGGAAACTTTTTTTTTTTTTTTCCAATTTTGCTGGTAATTCCTGTGTAGCAGTGGCCAAAATCACAAATGGTTCAATGTGACAAGATAAGAGAGGTTGTCCTTTTCTGGCAGTGTATTAAAGTGTTTTAACTGATAGGAGCAAACAGTAGGAAGAATTATCTGTGCCCCTCAGCAAATCAAATGAAATCCAGAGTACTGAAGCCATCAGAATTTTGGTGGTTGATTCTGTGTGAAACATCAGTTGCATAGCCCTGGCAGAGGAGAATGTGAGTCACTGTGGTGGTATCTTGTCACCTGTTTCTCACCTATTTAATTTTTTTCCTTTATAATAAAATGACAATTTTGTTAGATGAGGCTTCCTTTGCCCAGGAGGCAGTTAAGTGATGAAGTTAAAGCATTTGGGTCAGATATCTGCAACGTTGTCTAAACACAGGTTCATTCAGAACTCCACTTTATACTTGATTTCCTATTAAATTCCTTAGACTATTATTTGATCGTGAAAATTCATAATAGTGATAGAGGAGAGTTTCGGTGAAGCAGGAGCTCAAACCTCATTCAACTTGAGAGCCATAGCACAGGGGTTTAATATCTGAAATCTTATAAGTTGCTAAGCCTGTTACAGGATTTTAATGATCAGTCTTTGAAGACATTGCATCAACAAAAGTAGTACTGCATTTTTGAAATGTGCTAAAAACGGTAGGGTCTCCATCAGAATTTAGTAAGAGAAAAATAAAATGAGAATGTAATGTGGTTGTGCTGTGTCTGTATATGACCTAGTCCTCTCATACGTAAGTTCCTAAACTTTGTGGGAATAAAGTATTCATGTACAGTGGGTGTCTAGCTGTGAGCATATTCTGTTCAAATTTATGAAATAACTGATATGCTTAAATGTTTCAGTAGATCAGTACCTTTACCAGCTTCTCTTTGATAGTACCATATAAATAGCAGAATAACGAAAAAGGATGGGTTTACACGTGTCAGTGGAGAGATAAATATAACATTATTCAGGTGACTTCTCTTTATGACTCATCTTTAGTTAGTGACAATTATTTGAAAGTAATTTAACATCGCTTCATTAAATGTTAATGGTATTTCTACTTTGAGGGAGTTGAATACAACACAGATTTTGCTAGAAATACGGATCTAACCTTCATTTTCTTTAATTGTTCTTCTAGAGCAATTTCCTGTGAATCTATTAAGCCATAAGCAAGCTTTTATTGAACAGAGAAGTCTGCATTAAGGTAAGCCTAACACAATTCAATTTAAAAGGTTATTTATTACCTAATGTGTCAATGTCCTTACAAAAAGCAGTTGTTCCTTTGTGCATTTAATTATTACTATTTGAGTTAAAAATGAGTGTTACCTCGCAATTTAGAAACACATAAGATTATTTTCCTTGATCCCTACAGTCATGCATCAACTCCTAATTATGGAGGTACTTCCCTCTAGTGGACAAGAAGATACTTTGATTGCAGTATGTCTCAGTCGCTCCCCAAATTCAATCAGAATTTAGGGAAGAGAGTGTTGTTAAAAAGGCAGGGAGCAGGAGTGGGGATGAGCAGTCACTTCTCACGGGGGAGAGCAGGATGAGGAGGGAGATGTGAGGAGGGAGATGTCTGGGGTGTCTCAGGACTGGTGCTGCTGGGCACAGGCAGCCCGTGGGCTGTGAAAGCGGGCCATCGCAGGGTGCCACCGCTTGCAATTGCTACAGAAATAGGATAGTCAAAACAAAGCGCCCCGAGGGACTGTGGTAGGCTCTCCTGATGCTGTGGAAGTGGCTGAGTGATAAAACAGTAGGTAGGTTTCAATATACGCCAAGTAGCGTACCTTAGTTAAAATAAATCAGACGTAGTAATAGGTTCTGTATTAGCTCTTACCTGGCAGGGAAAGATCCTGGAGTCACGGTGGTCTTGGTGTTCATTCTCCAGGAACATCAGCAGTGGTAGAAAAGATAAACTAAATGTTAGAAACAATTAGAAAAATAATTGAATTGAAATATCGCACCCATGTATGCAACACTTTTGAGATTATAGCCCCTTTATTTTAAAGATTGAGAAGGATGATAGAAATAAGGATCAACTTCCATGTGAAAAGAGATTAAATCAGAGAGTCAGAACTAGAAATGTAAATACAAGAGGACACTCCACCCTGACAAATAGGCAGCTAGAAGAAGGGATAGTAGAAGTATATCATATCGTGAAAGGTAGAAAGAAAGTGAATAGGGATTATTATTCCCATTTCTCATATCAGAAATAGTAAGATGTTCTAATACCCTCATTATCACAAAAGGTTGAAAGTATGAATAGCCTCTAAAAAGAATTAAAAAGAATTATTGAGATATTATAATGAATCTTCATTGCATTGATTGATTTTTTTTTTTTTTCTGACAGTTCTAACCACGGGTGATCTTGTAGTTGAAAGTACCTTTTTTTTTAAAAAAAAAAGAAAGTTTAAAAAACATTCTAACTGTAGTTCATGTAGAAAAGTTTTATGATGCATATTCATGTCTTTGAAAAAGAGGAAAAAAACATTTAGGAAAATAGGACATCAGTGTATTCCAATTCAAAATTTATATTAAAATGAAATGGTAGTGAAGTGTTTTAAACATATGTTATGCAAATCAGCATTAAAATCTCAGGTCCTTGTATATCTCATAGGAATATGGTCTAAATGAGGTCTAGAAAGGTAATGTAATTGGTTTCTAGGCAGTTTCTCTTAAGCATAATGTGCATGTTTAAAACTCAGTGGCATAATATAGTCCAGTATACGCTATGAGGATTTATGAAGGTGGTAATAAACTAAACATTGGGGTTGACCTTTCTCCTTTGCTGGCTTAATCACCAAAGCCCAAGAGTTGCTTGACATCCCCTTGATGAATACTTTGGAGAAACGAGGAGTCAGTAAGCATAAGAGCAGTGTACATAACTATATGTTGCACATCACTCAGGCACATTGTACACAAGAAAACGCTCCAAGTTATTAGAAGAAAAAGGAAGTGTGGCTGGAGAACAGGGATGTTTGTGGCTGCCAAAGCATGACAGTATAAGGACTGAGGGTAGCTGGATGTAAGAAAGGGTCCATGCAAAAATAAAATTTGAAATAGAAGTTAAAAAAAAATACTTGCAAATCATTCACAAATCATTTATTTCTAGCCCACTGGGGTTTTAACAAATTTTATGGTTTTTATACTTCAGACTGAAATTTTCAGTTTCCATTGTAAATAATAATGATTAGTCCAACACACTCTTTTCCAACATTTTCTCTGCTCAAAATGCCAAGCAGGACATTTAACTAATGAGCTATTTCAAGGTTCAGCCAGTGTTTTTTAGAGCTGTACTTATTTTGTCAGCTCTCCCTTTCCTGTAATGAAAGAAGAAGAAAATTAATTATAAGCTCTTTTCCTCTCTGTCCATTCTTTCCTCTGCCACACAATTTCCATCCTGCAGGAAAATGTGACTATACTTATTGTAGTCTATCTGCAGATACAGTGGTAAATAAAAATTGGCTAAACTTCAATATTTAAGTAGTAGGTACACCTATATTGCTCAGATTAGGACTGCTTAAGTTCCAATATTCATGCTGTTATCCTTGGGTAAACAGAGATTTTAGCTTCTTGGAACAGACCCTGTGTATTTGCTGGCAAAAGTAGTTAAGGACACTGACCATCACATGCCCATTTTATGGATGTTCTTGATGCCTTCCTAAAATTAAGAGACCTTTTGTGAGATTTTCAGAGAAATACTGACTTTTTTGACAACCTGTCATGGCAGCAAACAGATCCACTTTTTTTCAAAACTGAGAAAAGCTGGGGAAAGTTATAGAGTGTTTGACAACTCTGAATTATCCCGAAACCTGAACTCTCTACTTTCTGTCCCATGGCCCAAACATGTTCCCAAATGAGGATGTGAAAATAATCCTCTGCTATCATCAGGTGATGACTCATGAAAGTCACCCTCCTAGTAAAAATGGTGTTGCAGGACCCTTAGGGTTTATATATTCCTGACTTGTTCTCTGCCTACCAGAGAGCTTTCCTGGCTAATTCTGTTCACTGGAACACGGTTGCCTCTTGGACTGTTGGTTCTCAGATCAGTTGATATATCATGGTAAAACACATGGGATGACCTACAGCCTTGATTAGACCTGTCTGTTCACGGGCATGTTGAACACTACTGTTACCCAGCTCCTTCAGAATCATACTTCAAGCCAAGTTAAGATATGAGTAAATAAAAATAACTTATAAAATAGCTGACACTGATACATAAGTTTATCAAGACACAGGAGGCGGAAATTAAAGGTCTGTTCAATCTGCTTGTGCGGAGATCAAATCTGAGCTGCCTCACTGTGCCACTGGCAGTCTGTCTCTAACCCAGGCTGTCAGGGGCTCGGCTCTCTTGCAGTCTGTGCACTCAGTAAATGTGCTGTCAAAACACGTGGTCTTTCATTTTAACCCCCTTACTTGGAGTTCCATTCAGCTTCAGCTCTTCTTTTGCTCAAAGATTATTATCTTTTAACTCCTCTGGAAGCAATTTTGCCCCTCTGCCTTCCACCTACTGAAAATGCTCATGTGCCTTTAGCAGAACCATCATCATCTCTTATACATGACTAAATTATTAGGAAATTGTTAACTTATGAATGAGAGAATGTGAAAATCTCATTGAGAATTTTTTTTCCAAATGAAGCTTATATTTTGTATTCATACGTAACCACCAACTGCTCTGATATAAAAATGTAAACACAGTTGATGCATGTAGCTCATTACGGGCTCAGGCACTCATTCAAAAGCAGAAACCTGGGTGACTCACCATTTTGAGGTGAGAGTGAGCTTGGAGCAAGTGAATTCAAACAATTAATTATTGACTTTATTCATTAATAAAAATTGTTACCTCTGTGCCTGACAGGAAGAGCCCACACCGTCTTGGAATCGGCAAATACATCAGAAATTAAAGGAGTGCTGCATAATGTACCACCAGCATAAGGAACAGTATGCTTGTCAGATGCAAAAATCACAATTAAAAAGATTTCAAGAAATAACACAATTACGCTTTGGAAATGTCAGCACAACCATTAGAGCTAGGAGTGATAAAAGCACGGTAGGATGATTTCTGCTGTGTCTGGAGTAGTTGACTAATGAAGGAAGAACTAAGACTTTGCTCTTTAGCATCAGGAAAGGGGAGAAAGACTTTTAACACGTCAGCGCAATAGACCTCACAAGGAAGACAGGCCAGGGTGCTTTTTCCATTGTTGTACTCAAATCCAAGCAATGAAATCTGCTAAGGCACAAAATGTCCTTTGCTTGGAACATCATCCTGTTCTATGACAAGTCTAAGACAAGTTGGAAGAGAGAAGTTGAAGATGAGGTGTCAGTATGTTACTAATACTGTTCAGATCTATGAATCATTACCAACAGATGTAGAGTAAGTGAAAAGTTTTCTGTAAATTACAACAGTGAAATTCAAAAGCCGCTCAAGTGGGTTTACTTTGGATTTCTATCCACGCAGCTGAGAAGTCTGGTGCAAAGATGCTAAGCTTCTTAAGAAGCAATGCTTCCAAAAGAAAAATAAATAGACAAATGAAAACTAATAGTGAAGTAAACTAAAGCTAACTTAATCATGTGCCTAGAGAAAACATAAGTAGAGCCTTGATTGGGATTTACTGGTTAATCTTTGTTCAAGAGAGACTCAAAAGACATATAAGTATTGTGATCTAAACAAGTTCAAAGGAATGAAAATCAGCACAATTGTGCCAAACTGAGTTTGCCTTAACAGGAAGTAGTGATGCACAGGAAGCAAAGAAAACTTCATTTTGTGTAAGGCATAAAGGGAAAGCATGTAAATTGCCTGCTTTTCTTAGTCTGTTATGTTGAAAATGCTTGAAATATATTTGAAACAAGAACTCAAAATCCACAGTTTTCTTTAACATCATAGTTTTTCTCCACATAATTTATTACGTATATATTACTTCTACTGCTGGATAATGATGTGTGCTTTGCAGAATATAGCTGAACTGAAACTGCATGGATAGGCCTTATAACGGAGACAACTTCTCTTGAAGAACTGAATTGCGCATGACTGGTGGCATTGTTGTCTGGCTCACACAAAGCATGCCCTCAACCTTCTCAGACAAACACATGGCAGTGCCCTTTTAGGAATATATTGAAAACAAGCTATTTGAAGAAGACTGGTTAAAAAAAGAAAAGAAAAAAGTAAAAAAAAAAGGAAAAAGTGCACCTTTTTAAAATTCTGCACTGTACTTCATCTGTTTAATGTGGAGACTCTATAAAGTACAGAAGAGGTCATTTCCCCATAGGTGTTGGAGCTGATTCTTTTTTGAATTTTTATCTGCCATTTATTTCTGGATCATCTGAACTTTCTAGTTTCTGTGAAGCTACAGGGAAAATTCTTCCCTTTCCAGTAAATGGAAACTTTTGATAATTCAATCATTAACTGCTTTCTTTGAGTCCTCTATTCTTTTTCCAAGTTCTGTTGCGTAATATACCTTTGCCATAAAGCCTTTCCCATTGAAATAATTTCTGATTAAGATGAAGGCAAAACCAAAGTCAAGAAAAAGCAGAAAGAAAGTTCCTGTCCTCTCAAGTGACCTGGCAGTTTAAGGAAACGTTGTCATTGTAAGACCTGAGCTGTGAAAAGTGTAGCACACTCATAAATCTAAGCTAGGTGGAGGCTTCCTAGCTGGGGTATAGGTGGCAGTCTAGTTCCAGCAGTTCAGCTAGATCTCTTGCCACGTCTTCAGGTAGCCTCATAGTTCTGTAAGCTACATCCTGAGCTTTTTAAAATATTATATCATCTGTTTGCAGGCTTACATGCATGTCTTTTCTGCAATTGCTGTATTTCTACATACAAAGGAGAAGTCAAATTCAGCAAAATGCAAGGAACATATCCTGGACGGTCACCATAGCCAGCAGCATTCCCAGCTCTAGAGCTAAAAGGTTGAATTACTGCCGGAGCTGCCTAGCCTGGACTGCAGTGCGTTTGGTACTGTGTATAGAGATGGGCACAGTGTCAGGGTATTAGGATAAATGGCAGTGCCTCCTGCCAGGCTTCAGGTGGCTGCTTTTCTTCAACTGGAGCTAGCAGCCATGGGGTCTGGCCTGACGAGTGGCTCTTTTGCTTTCAGCCATCAGAAAGTGCCAAAGAAAGGCTGAGAATACAAAGAATTTTCAACCTGGGAAATACAAAGCAGAAAAGGCAAATTATAGTCATTGCTCCAAGACCTCAACTGAACAAACCGTTCTGAGTTAGCCCCTTATATGGATTTTTAATGGAGCTCGCACTAGTCGGTGCACTTCCAGGCCCAAAAAAATCCTTTTTTTTTTTTTTATCTTTCTTATTTTCTAGAAGTATCTTTTTGCCTATTTTGAATTATTAGCTGCTTTATAGACTTCCTTAAAAGATAGTGTTTCATCTACATGCTGTGCACATTTTTGGATCTGTATGGGTTTGGAGATTTGGTTTACTTGCCTTGAACCTTTAAATTTGACATGGTTTTATGTAACTGCTTTTTAAAATTTTATAGTTAATTAAACTCAGATGTTAAGCTCTGCCATTATATTTGAAAATGGCAATTCTACTTACAATCCTTTTTAAATATGAGTTTGGATAAATTTAAGAAAAGGGAGGGAGGTTCTTTAATATACTTCTTAAAAACATCCAAAAGTAGTAAAAGGATTTAAATGTACCCGTTCTTTGACTTGGAGTAGATTTTCTGCAGCTTTCTCCCTTTGGTATGTGGCTTGGTGGTTTGGGGTTTTTTAAATCTTTGCTATGTGTTTGTTTATTACCTATTAAAAGAAAAAAAAAAGGTTTGGAAAACAACATTAGGCACTTTAATGAGGACTTTAATGATTTAGATGTCTGTGATGTTGAAGAGATACTAGATACCTATCTGGGAACCTTTGTTAATTCATTCTGCATTAAAATGCTGAAACTCATTTTGAGCCTTACTTGGCTGTTTGGTGGTTTTCTTTTTTTTACAAGTTGTACTCATTTCAAGTTTTAATAGGTTTTTCAATTTAGATTAAATCAGAACAAAGCCAAGGACTAAAGAGAGACAGCATTCTGGGTAGAATTTTCAAAGCCTTTAACCACAGGTCTACATGCAGTAACTCAAATAACTACAGTGGTACGGTGCAGGTATCTAGGCTACCTATATAATCATTCATGCAAAATTTTGCTTTGGCAATGCAAAAGATTTAAAAGATTTATTTAAAAGATAAATTTAAAAGATTTTTTTTAAAAAGGAGGTACAGGGGATAGGGACCTATCCTGAATATGATAGGATGTATTAAAACTCGTCCCAGTTTGTCCTGAGATGGTAGCACATAGAATCATAGAACATTAAGAACAAATTTGCCCTGGCTGTCAAATGTTTTAATTCCACACAAAAGGGGGTTGTGGCCACTCAATGTAGCCAAAAGTTAATATATTTGGCCAAATAGCGCTGATTTCCTTGGACTTTGAATTGGATTCATATTATAATTGTTTCTCCAGGAAGGAAGGAAGGCATTAAGATTAAATGTTAATGCTTGGAGTAAAGCACCAGATCTGCTACAGTTTTTTTCCCCAGTGTGCCAGATTCATTATTCCTTCGTACACAGGCAGATGCATTCTTCATATACTTCATCAATTCCATACGAATAAGTTTCAGAACCACTGCCAGCCCAAAACTGTCCTATCAACTATGAAATGTACTCAAATACCACGGTGATGCCATAGAATAAGAAACCTTGTTAGGTTTTCTCTTGCAATTCCCACATCCTCTCCTCAAACTGTTAGAGCACTGTTTTACACAAAACTAATTTACTTTGTGCAAATGTTTTAGCATCTTACAGCAAGGGAAAATCTGTCTGTTTTATTCAATGCGCTTATTGAAATATTCTACTCTTCCTTTGTCCCTTTGAAAGCAAGAACCAAACATAAAGATCTAGTCCACGAGAAAGAAATATGCAGAAGGTGAGAGAAATGAATTTTTTTTGTGATTGATTGCCCTCAGCCTGATCTGCAACTAGCGATTACTATCTGAATTCCTTTCTTCCTGCATTTTATATTCTGCTTGTTTTCCCTCCTCCAATGGAAACTGCTACCTTTCCCTTTGAGTTCTATATTTCCCAGCATTCTTTTAGCCAGAACAAACCCTTCTGTGATGACTGCCACCTTGGTAACTTCAGGAGGCACAGGAGACAAAAAAAGTTTGATTTTCTGGCTACCTCAGAGTTAAGTCCTAAGAAATTATTGTGCCCTCCATGATCCGCAGTAAGAGAGTAGCACAGCATACAAAGGAGCATCAATATGCAGAGATGTCCTCCTGGCTTCAGCCTCCTCTTGGTATGATCTCATGAGGCAGAGCTGGAGTATGCACTGAGCCTGAAGCTGTGCTGGAAGCAGTGGGACTAGATAAGCCTGGTGTCACACCCTCAGCTAGAGAAACCTTTATCCACATTATTCCCAGTGTCCCCAGCGATGAAACAACTCTGAGTTGTGTTATTGCCCCATTCCCCATTTTGCGCTGTAGATATGCCACTCAAACCACATTTTCAAGAGCACGGTGCTAATTCTGCTAAAGACAGCTATGTCTATATTAGCAAGAAGTACAGTGCAATAGGAGCAAATCTACAGAACAAAACAGTTGGTGATGCGGATGCAGCACCCACACTGCATGTATTTGCGGAGGCAGGGGATGGGAAGGGTAGCTCAGACCAGCTCTTGCCTGGTCCTGTGGGCTGGCTGCCTCCAAGTGGTTGAATCACAGCTGAGGTGTGCCCTGGGGATGTCTTTCAGCAGAGCGTGGAAGGAGCTGGGATCTGGAACGAGCTTGGTTTGCGTGCTCTTAGATAACTTCACAAGGTGAGCCACGGCACAAGAAATGGGTGTGGATTGGAGATTTACTGCAAAGGCACTTTCCCGGAATGATCCAAATATTAATATACATGTACCTGCTGTCAGCTCCTGATTTGGTGCCAATATCGAAGGTACATTTTCAAAAAACCTGAACATACGGAATGTTAAAATCATCTGAAGGTATGATCAGTTCGTACCAGCAGATGAGGGCTGTTAGAAATCAGGGTCTCACCCAGTAGCTTAGATGGTCAGGAAAACTTAACCCTAAGTGTAGCATGTCATCTGAATGTGCACCCCTGAAATCTTAAGAATCTGGTCTGCAAAAGTTCTGGTTCAGTTGCTTATTTGTGAAATGGGGTGATGTGATTTACTGATGCCAGCTCTTACGCTTTTATTAAAAAAAATTGTGGTTTTGGTATCCTCTGTAAACTCTAGGTCCAAGAGTCAGGAGACAAGAACATTTGCTTCCTCATTTATGAAACAAGTTTCAAAGCATAAAGTTTAAGGATGCTTGTAAGTGAATCCCATTAACTGAAAGATATGAATTGTCATTTTGAACATTTTATCAATAGTTATTGATTATTCTTCTACCTACCATTTTTCTTTTTTTGCTTTTTTGTGCAATGACTGCCTCTCAATCTGATAAATAGCTTACTAAAGAGGGCTAAAATAGAAATACAGTAAAAAAGGGTTGAGTAATGTTGCCCTTCCCCACCATTAAACAGGAAGAATGAAGCAAACATTGCTTTTGTCTTTTTAGGATGCAAACTTGATGAAAGCAGAGGTGTCTTTGATAATATAATATTTATTTGAAAATAACGTAAAAGGTTTTTTCCCCTGTATGCAGTCAAATAAGCCAGTAGCAGAGCTGCTTCTCTGACCACAGCTTGCAGCCTATCTGATCGTGCACTCTGTCCACAAGCTCTCTACAGGTTCATCTTGAATTTTCAGAGTGCTCATCTGGTTTGCTTCTGTAGTTTTCTATCTTCAATCTGAAATTTGCAAATGTGAGTAGAGAATGCCAACATCTATCCACGTTTACATACCTACACAAGTAGCACACAATGCCATGCAAATTCCTTAGTGGCCTGGCACATGCATTTATATTTAATTGTTAGATGATACTCAGTTTTTATGTAAAAGGTTGAGGTTTTTTTATAAAGGAGCTTATCTCTTTCTGCACTTTTATAAAGAAAAAACCCAGTTGTACTGACTTGCTTTGATATGTTTTTCCCAGCTCACTGTAAACAAAGTGAAGGTCAAAATGTGAAGGTATCTCTTAAGGTGTTTGAAAGGTAACCACCTCGTTTTGAAGGAGGTTTGTAATATGAAACAAATTTAAACACCAAGTACCAAGGCTGTGAAAATATCAAAATGAAGTAGTTTTAGCAGAAAGTGAAAGTTGAACAGCTTTCATTTAGCACAAGAAGTCCCTAACCAATACTTTAAAATGGTTTGCTAGATAGCACGTCTGCTTCACTCAGCAGAGAAGACAGATTTTTCTTGAATAACACAACCCCTTGAATCTTTTTTTTTTTTTTTTTTACATTCTTAAGCTCTTTCCGTGCTTTGTTTCAACAAAATCAGGGTGTCCAAGGACTTTTATTTTTTATCTCTAACTTGGAAAAATAACATAGCAGCTCAAATTACAAGGGAAACATTAGATGGTGCTTGAATTCTGTAAGTTTTCACCTATCAAAAGTCCAGCCTATTATATTGTGATACACACACCTAGCAAGTGGATGTCTACTTTTCTGTGCCAGAGGAAGATTTTACCTATTTCATTTACTAAAATGCTGTTACCTCACTTAGCAAATTAGCATCTTAACTCTAGGCTTGACCTCCAAAATTCTTTTTACATACATGTTAATATCTTTCATAATACATCAGTTCATCTGTCATCTCTGCACAACCACCTTCCCCCTCACCAAGTTTGTGCCAAAACACAAAACTAATTTTAAAGACAGAAACTTTCATTTAAAAATGCAATATTAGCAATCTCCTAAGAATTCATGTGTTGGGGAAGAAGAGAAATTTAAACAAGGAGCTAAAGTGTGGCAGGCTGAGGACATGCCCTTTAACACAATGCTTGTAACTTGTAATTAAAAATGGTTCAATATAGAACAAGCAGCTCTTGTACTGTGGCACAGGTTACACAGTAGAAGGGACTGTACATATTAAGTCAAAAGAGTTGATGTCTGAGCCAGATTTAAGGGCAGAGAGGGATGGGGAATGTAATAATTTACAGGACGATGTCCCACTTATAGAAAGGTTTGGTAAATTTGTATTTTTCAAACCTTCCTAAGGATTATCCAAAATGCAGGTTAAATCAAATCTAATGTTGTATGGCAAATGATCTATAAAAGGAGAGCCAGATTTCCATAGCAGGATAAACTAAATCCAAATGAAGAGATGAGTAGATGAACTCCTCTGCTCTTGTTGCAACGTGCCAGTCATAAGCACCCAGTTGTAACATATCTGTGCTATTTTCAGACTGGAAATACCAACTAAAATTATGCCAACTCAAAGCAAGTGCTCAAGATTTGGGGTTTTTCTGTATCTCTCCACAAAAACACACCCTTGATTTTGGTAGAAATCGGTAATGAGCCTGGTAGCAGCTTTCAGGCAAAGTATATCCTCTTTAAAAATTCTGTCTTCTGCAATATTTATTGCTAACACAGCTAATGACCTTCCAACTTTTAGAAGCTTCTAGCTGCTTAGATGGAGCAAAGGGTACAATTCATTTCTGTCCCGTTTTCGTAGCTGTTGGCTCAAGGTTTGCCAGCACTACAAGGACTGCTGAATTCTGCCCTCCCAGGGAGGAGACAGCTTGGAATAAGTCAGGGACAGCTGAATCCTGGAAGGTCATTTATGTTTGTACCACTTACTACTCAGCAATAACTACCACCTCACATGACCAACCATCACTTCGCGCAGCAGCCAGCCTGGCTTTCCAGGTGCTAGCAAAGGCAGAGTGACCATGCTGCTCTCTAGGGCATGCCATTGCATTATTTTCTGAATGGCAGTGAAAGAAGCACAAATTCTGTTTGTATTTGTCATATTTTCCTTTCAGTAGAACAAAAGGACTGTCTTTAAAAATCCGTAATAGCGAGCTAAGACTCTAATGCCAAAAATCTTGGTATCCACTGGTAAAGAAATTTAAATGGCACTGAACCAGTACGTGGATGCTACCTTCAGTGGCATGACTGTGGATGATAAGTGACTTTTTTCTTTTATTCTAAGAGCTTTAAGTAGTACATGTCACTAATACTGCTGTGCGTATGGTTAAGCTTTCTCTATTACTCTTCAATCCTCTTCTTAGGCTGTGACCCAAAATATTTTTGATCTGACATAGAGAAATGTAATCTGGTATTTAAATTTAGTGGCAAGTGTTCAAAATTGAGCCATATAAATCTTGAAAGATAAACTCTTGTGTAACAGTTTTCAGTAAGGTACAAAGGCTGCACAGAGCTGCTTCTGAACACCCGTGACTGATGGTAACCACATGTCCACTGCCATACAGGCGAGCACCATGGGACCGAAACACATGGGGCACAGTGAGGGTGCCTTGTAAGGATTATTGATACAAAGTCAGTAGTAGTAGTTAAAGATGGGGATTTTTTGGTTTGTTTTCCAAGGAAAACATTGAGGATTAAATCCTGGCTGTGGGAAAGGACAGAGCAAATTCCTGCAGACTCCATAAAATGGTGTTTCCAGCCTAAACTGATTTTCCCTCTGTGCCTTCCTCAGTGAGTTTTCTCATGTCCCATTTTTCTGAAAGGCTACAGTGGTGGGCTACAGATTTTGTTCACCAGCAGGGCTGTGTAGCTCTTTATGCCTAACATTATGGGGGTCTTCATGCTTAATTAATGGGGTTCACAGCTCCAGCTTTGACTCTGGAGCTCATCTGCACACAGACCAGCTCTGACCAAAAGGTAGCCATCAGCCTCTGCCTAGGAAAAGCTTTCCTGTGCCTCCTGCCACTTACCAAGAGAGACTCGGGTGCTGAACCCCAACTTTTAAGGAAGCACCTTTGCTCGTGAGGGTTTGGCACTCCAAAATCTCCTTGTCGGGGTACAGGGGGACCGGCAGCTCCCTGGGACAAGTGGATCAGTAGCACTGGGGGCTTCCATGGGTGGCAGGAAGGTCCTCTCCTCTGTCCCACCACCCTAGCCAGGAGTGGGCAGCTGAGGGCACTAGGGCAGCCCTGGGCATCAGAAACCTCCATGGAGACAGGGATGGGCCAAGGCTGGGTCGGGTCATGGGCCCATGGCCAAGCAGGGCAGGGTTGCGGGGAGCTGGAGACCAGCCCCGCTGCAATGTCACTGGGGCAGGGGCTGACATGGGGTCCTGGGCCATGGGCAGGTGGGGGGAGAATTGTCACAGGAGAGGGCAAACCCAAAATAAGGGCAGGACAGGAGGGACTCATCCTGCTGCTGCAGCAATGGCTGTGCCAGGGGAGGAAGAGGACTGAGAGGGAGGAGGGACAGCCAGCAGCTGTGGAGGCTGTAAAGAGGAGGGAAGGCTGGGGAGAAGGGGCAGTAAGGCTGAGTTTGTCTCACGCTGCTTGATCTGTGTTTCTCCTGCAAAGTTGTCACCACGCTCACAAGTCAGGCAACTGTTCTCACACAGGGAGATCTCAACTCAAAAGCCATTGCCAAGGGGGATGCTTTCAAGGCACCGTGGGATTTAACTTCCTTAGTCACATGGACACGTTTGAAAATGTAACCCTAAAGATCTTTTTGTATATATTAGAGTCCAATCAAAATTTTAAAGTAAGGATGCATTTTTCCTTTGGCTTCAGAGGGCTATGAATCACAGAGATTAAATTTTGTTAAAATGTTTCTATCAATAAATCAAGATCCTTACAGTGGTCATATGTTTCCAGTTATTCTTTCAGAGGCGATTTTCCCCCTTCTTCAGATAATTTTTCTATGGCTGTGTTAGGTTTGCAATGACTTAGGAAATCACTAATGATCAAAATCAACAGAAAGTGAAGTTTTATTCTATGTTATACTTGCTCATTTAAAAACCCTTAAAGATACAGAGTTAATGAGCTGGGTATTCTTTTCATTAAATATTTCATGGCAACAGCAGTGGCTGAATAGGATGGTAACTGAACATTTGATCTTTTAAAGAAAGTTGTTAGACAAACCCTGATAGAATGACAAGTAATTCTTTCTTTCTCTTCATCCCAGGTGGCTTGATCAAGGCAACCCACTAAGCACTTTATTCTGCACAAAGTCATGTTCAAAACATGGCTATTTTTGGACCATATTTCCCTGAAACAGCAACATGACAATCTAATCACTGAGTTGAAAGAGTGAAGTAGTATGATCTTGGTTTTGCTTTTACTAGAGAGGTTCCTAGGACCTGATTGAGAAGATGAGGAAATTAATCCTGGTAAATGATGAGAGACATCCTTGGGCAAATTTAAATTTAGTGAGTAATATGGACTATGCAGAAACTGAGGAGACATCATTCAGGTTTCTTTTCTTCCTAGGCTATAGACCAGCCCCAGCACTTGCAGGGGTTAAAGTAAGAGCTTATCCAGTGTGCATAAGGGAAAGTGCAGAGATTCCCAAGCTGTTTCCAGCCGGCTGCATCTGTGCAATACAATGCACCATTGGATGGAGAGACAGCTCAGATTTAAAGTGGCCTTGCCATGTCTGCCTGTGCCTGAGCTCATACACCTCCCCCTCCCCTAGACTTTGATAGCTCAGGTGCTCTGCCCCACACCAGTGCACAGCCGAGCTATGCCTTTTGCAAAATACAGAAATGAGGGGGAGAACTGCAGGTTTCCCTACTTTTGTTCTGATTTGACTTGGTATAGCACAGCCTCTTGTGCTCAAATAATGCCAAGCAATGTCCTCCTGCTGTTAGGAGCTGTGCTGCTCCCTGAGCAGGTATGGAAGCGCTGAGAACCTTGTTGCTGCAGCTCATGCAGCAGTATAGACTCTCATCCATTCCAGCAGCATCTTATGCTGCCTCTGACTAATTTTTGTCCTGCCCCAATGTCTGTATCGGTGTTCTGTAGGGTGATGCATAATGTGTATTATGTGGTACAGGCTTCTTACAGAAATGATGTTCCCTAAAATGAGATATATACATCTGTTCTATGGCTTTTGGGACATTTATTTGTTGGTGTGTGCAAACTATGTCACTGTCATCTGCTGACAATCATCTGAATATATAAGCTGTGTATTTTGTTAACAGAGATCCAAAAATTTAATGCAAACCCAGTTAAGTGTGTCACTGTTACCACCTTGATGAGAATTGCCCTTTTCTTCAGAGCTTCAGAGCTGATTCCCAAGCTTCAGAGATGGGTCCTGTGAATGACTTTCACCAAGACAAATATGCAACATACATTTACTTTGATAGATGCTTTGCTCAAAAGGTGGAGAAACAAAAAAGCAAGAGATCAAAGCAGCACACCAAATCTTGTAAGTTTTAATTAAGCATAAGCAGCTGCATCCTGTCTTCTCAGAGAAGTCCCATCATATGGGCTATGTAACATTAATGCTCGCTGAATTGTAAAGCTCAAGGGAACTCTAGGCACAATTTGGAAGAGACAAACATTTGTTTTTCAGAAAAAGATTCATTATCGTTTGAAGTACTGGTTTAATCTAACCAGAGATCTTATGGGAATATCTTTGAAGAGTTCTGTCTCTGCAGATCAATTTAATTTGTAAGAAAAGGAAATAAAATGTTCAAAAAGGACCAGATTAGTATTGCAAAGAAAATATCTGTGATATTTCTTCCAGGAGACAATGACATTTTACCCTTCAGAAAATCATCAGGAAAAAAATATACCCTAGAAAAATTTTAAAAAATATTTTCTACATCATGGAGTGCTGAAAAACATGGCAACGGAGATCATTTTGGCCACAGTCTCCCAAAGGGGGATTTGAACTTTTGCCTTTTCAACAAAACAATCTCAAAGTGGCTTAGAGCAGTGCTAATAACAGAAAGATATTTCTCTAGAGATTCTAGCAACAGAAGCAGCACAGCCTCAGTGTAGCTCTAGTGATTCAAGCATGGCTTTGGAGTTCGTGCTTGCACCCAGACTATGCTAGTGCTTGCAAGAGCTTATTGATGGAGTCTGTGGCACCAGGTTTGTTGTAAAGGAGTTTTCTTTACACAAAACTAATCATATAGGACTGAATGAACCAAACATTTATCAGGCTGCTTCAGTGTGATTGATTTCTGAATTGTACTTGAGACCAGAAATAAAGCTGATTAAGAAAATAGCTTAATAGAAAAACCTTGTGCCATTGAAAAGCCTCACCAGGGCTGAAACCTTCTGGAAATACAAAGTAAAGCCAGAATTCTGTCTTCAGTCAGTGAGCACTAGCAAAAAACATACAATCAAGGGTAGATTTATTGCCAAATACATCCGCTCCTGTAGTACTTGCATGTTTCTTTTTCATTGTATTTATTGAATCATTTGCAGTTTATTAAAAGGAAATTGCAAGAGATTAATGTTTGTTAGCACCTGCCTACAGAGCATCAACACTTCAGGAGAGCAGTGTGGCCATGCAGCAGTGCAGGGTAACAAAGACAAACAGATCTCGCTCGCTGAGTCCAATGACTTGTGTTTGAAATGCTGCATGATGTTATTACTGATGTGAAGTGTAGCACCTCAGAGAGGCTACAGCCTGAGCTATCTGGAGCTGTGCAGTGTGTTATTCAGGGGTTTGTATCAGATACACGCTGACTGGTCCGCACCCTCCCTCATAGACTTCTCATCTAGAAAGGGTTATTGGAGAGTACCAAACAAATACAGATCCTATGACCAGCAATTAAACTATCTACACTGTTCCTCAAAGCTGTTAGCTTGTGCCTGAAGATACTTCTCACACCACAGTACGATAGTTCTGAAAATCTTACATCCCTTCCTAAAATTGCCCTAATGATCCCTATAAACAAGAAAAGACATTTCTTTTAACCTAATGAAAATATTGGTGTGACTGATGAACAAGCCTTTGACCTGATGTTATGCCTTTTTCAACGTCAATTTAACTCACAAAGCTGTGAGCATGCCCACAGCTAATTGACCAACTAATTGCTGTCACTAGGCAGAATTGGCTGAAGGCAACAATTCACCTTCCTCTATAGGCACAGAAAGGCAGAAAAAGCAGCTGAAACTGAGTGTCAGACCATTATGGGGACTTCAAAATATTGTGCATTTCCATAACTATGATTTTGAAACAGCAAACAAATACAAAAGGTGCTGGAATAAGAATATCCTTGAAGAAAAAAAATTAACCACAAATATGGGGATTTTTAATATTATAAAAAGAGAACTGCTTGGAAAGGAGTTGGAGTTTGTTAGTTTTTTTTCTTTAAACCATTAATTTCTCTTTCTAAGAGAATTATCAGAGTGTCTAAGGAGGTCAAATATTCTTGGCAAAAATCTTTATTTGGACTAAAAGTTTTTTAACTAGAAGAAAAGATTTTCTCTACAGATACCTAAGCAGAAGAAAAGAAATCCCCTTCTTCTAAGAGAAAAGGAAGAAAAACCTGTTTGAAATAAACTTAAAACTCAAACTATGGAATGATTGTGGGTCAGTTGCAGACCTGGCTGCTGATTTATTTCTAACTTTATATAAAAAAGAACTTTTTGATTTTTTTTTTTTTGGGGGGGGTGGTGGTGGTGTTTGTTTTCTCGCCTGAAAAAAGTAAAGATCTTGATCAGACATGTCAGCATGCTCTTTAACATGTGCTTTTTCCTTTTTCATAAAAAAAAATAATAATACTTTTCTCATGATCATCTCATCCCTCGAAAGGAAAACTAGGCTTACTTAGCTTGCCCTTGCAAACACTGGTGTGTTGCATCCCAGGTTGTCTTACAGACTGCTCTTAAGAACATTGGCAATTCTCATACCCCAAAATGAACTGTGAAGTTTAGATTTTCACAGCTTGTCTGCTGGGGAAGAAAATCAATATCTAAAACAGCTTACACCTGAAGCCAACTATTCTTGTTTCCTAATAGTCAGGCTTCTGTCTAATCATTATTTTGGTAATATTTCAAATATTCAGTTTCTATTACTATAATGATGGAATTCAGGACCAGACAGGAACAAAGCCCATGTATGCTAAACGTTTTGCAAATACAAAGCAGCTAGAAATTCTTATTTTTCCAGAGTGAAGACTTGAAATGGGAAGGATAGAAAATCATATTTAAGGTGTAGATAAAGCAAACAGTGGGACTACAGCAGTGATAAGCTTGTTCTTCTAATTACCACTTATCTTTTCCCATGAAGGAGGATTTCACTGGGCTTTCTGAGGTTTTTTTTGCTAATTCTTATGGTAAGACTTTGAGGATTTTCTACCAGAGAGGAAGAAGGGTAGATAGAGTAATACTGGGACAAGGGGATCACACCAGAAGGAGCCAGAGAGCAAGGCAATAAATGCCCAATCAGCAACACCAGTATCAGTTGAGTGTTGCCCCCACTAGTTGTTTGGGTGTTGTTTCTGCTGTTACAGCTCCTGCAGGAAATTTTCCCTGGTTTGGCTCCCTGATGCAAGTCCTTCCTCAGTCCAGGAACAGCTAGTGCTAGAGGAGCTCAACCATTCTTAGAGGTAAGTGAAGACATTCTGAGTTGAGTTTGGTAGTTTCTATGGGGTGATTGTGGTGACCAGCTCCATCTCAGAGCCTGAAAACACAAGACACAACTGCAGTATAAGGTCCTGCAGGACCTCAGCCTGCGAATGCTCATCCGTAATGTTTAAAGCTAAAAGTAATCCTGTTAAGGTAGGGCATGATACGTCTATGGAATCAGATCTGAACAACTCGGAAAGTATCACAGTGGAAGATATGCTGTTTGTTAGTTGCCTGGAACTAGTCTTGGAGAACTGAAAAGCTGAATTTTGTCTGGAGACTGAGCATAAGGAGGGATTTTTTGGATGAGCCAAAGTGAATTTTATCTCTCTCTGAGTAAAGGTATAAAAATTGCCTTAGCTTTAAGAGATTCATACTGTGAGATATACTGCTACTGGAAAAAAGTTAATTGCTGACAGTTGTTCAGAGTGCGTGAATAATTAAAATGACAGTAAATTGGGGTGCTCCTCGAATTTGAAATTATTTTCATTAGAAGCAAAAGGCTGTTGAGCTCATTCTGAAAGAAAGTATCATGGTGTGTCTTGATATTGCCTGTATAAGACCAAAAATCTTATGAAAACTCTGGATGCTTAATTTTGATAGGGCAAGAGTCTGGTAAGCATGTTCTTTTGAAGTCTATGGTATTTACTGGTATTTACTTTAATAAAACATGTGATGATATAGGGTTTCAGTTAGTACAATTCAGGTTAATGTAACTATCTCTGACTAATATTTATAATTCTGGACAGAGAGACCACTATGGTACAGTGGGTTTCTCCTCAGCATAAGATTATTCAGTTTCTTTAAAATCTCTTCATACATTATGGAAAGTAAGTGTGGAGGGAGGAATGAAAATACTCCTCCTCCTGAAATTTCAAGGGAATTGTATCCTTGCATCTCCCTGACATCACACAAGGTTCTCTCCTTCATAGTTTCTGAATTTAAATTTTCTGTAATAGTCTCTCCATAGTTGTTGACTTATTTTATTCCACTATTTTAAGTTCAAGAATAAAACTCAATATAATATTCTGCTCACAAAATACTGTGGGGTACCTCGAAAGTACTCCAAAATATGAGCTAGATTTCCTGGCTCAGAGGAGAAAGAGTGGACACTGCTAAATAGTTCTTGGATCCTCTTTGTGAGGTAATGGTTTCTGCAGTGTGGGGTTCTGGGGGAGGCTGTTTACTTGCTTGTTCTTTATCGTTTTGCTGTGGTGGTGGTGGGTTTTCTTATTTCTTTATATTATTATTGTGATTCTGTTGGTTACCTAGATCATGAAGGTTTTTCCTTCAGTGCTGCCAACTTACAGAAACATCTCTATCAAGATTTCTCCTTTCAAACTGTAATTAATCTGGTCTAGGTGCCTCACTGAATAATTACTCATCTCTCCTGGCATTTCATGAAGCTATTTAATCTCTTATTCCTTCAAACAGCAAGAGTTCCATAGTTGGCAGGTATCATTTTTAGCTTCTTTCATAGCGCAGAGATAACATTCACTTTGGGGCATGGTAGTACCACCCTGCTCCCTCATTAACTTCCCACTTATGTTCTTGTGTGCTCCTTCAAAGTCTTCATCTGGTTGTTTGTACTGAAGAAATTAATCCGCTGGAAAAAAAAAAAGTGTTAAATAATTATTTCAGGTATTTCTATGAGGCTTTCAGGCCATAGCTGTGTTTTGCACCATGACCTCAGGCAGTAGTGTCCTAAGGCTGTAACAGAGACTGTTGTCCTTCACCCTTACACCTGCACATTGAGTGAAACAGCTGCAGAACATTGAGTAAGTGTTGGGTGGAACCTGCCTTCTTATGAGCTTCTCTTGGACAGGTGAAAGCTTTGAATTATGTAATGCAGCAGAAACTACAAGTTTGCAGGATCTCCTTCACTGCCCCACACTTACTGTTGTTTTTACTTGGCCTAGTAAACAGGACAGAAACATGGAAGTCTGTGACCTCCTCACTCTCCTTAGAAGTCGCCCTGAGGAAGCATTTGGGCAAAAGCAATTGCTATTCCTATGTGGCATTTTCTCATAGGTATAGAAATAGTGATAACTCTGCCTTGGTCACATCTTTTCCTATTTGACTGGACACAGAAGTAAGTTAATTATTTGTAAGTAGTTTCTAAGTGACAAAGTGTTTTTCTTTGTGCCATTAATGAAGCCTAAAACTAGCTACCAGTTGTTACTTCACCGGCTTGGAACCACGCAAGAGAAATGGTCATTGTGTACTCTGCTGGGTCTATGAAAATGAGTTTTGGCTTCATCTGAAACAATCAGGAGGAAGAAAAGGAAGGGAGGGAGTAGTTGTTCTTGATAATTTTTTTTTTTTCCCTTTAAAGAGAGATTGTAGTGTATGCGTGAACCATTCAAACCTAGCAATTATGGTAACTCATCATTAAGAACTAAGGAAAGGTGACAGCCCAATATTTCTATGGTATATCACAGCGAAGTAGTCAGGTATTCATCTGGAAGAGGATGAAGAGCAACCCAGAGGGTGAGAACATGATGTATAATTCAGTAGTGAGAGTACTCACCAGGGAGAGTGTAGACCTCAGTTTTGGCTCTTGCTGTGTACTCTGTGTAAAGTGAAAGTGCATCAAGAAATCAAAAGCAAGCCACTGAGTAGCCCATAGCAGATACTTAAAGCATTTATCTGAAACATCAGAGAACAGGGTGTGTTTGTAGGCAGGGAAGATTTGAACCTCAATTGCTGTATTGTGAGTATAGCCCTTCATCAATATGCGGGCACATTCTCTTGTTGAGAAGGGCTGTGGTGAAAGAAAGGCTGGGTAGCGAGGCAGGAGAAGGATCCAGGGAAGAAGTTGGACATAACTGGCCAAGGGGCAGGTTGGAATAAGAAAGATGTTGGTTGGAAGGGACCTCCGGAGATCATGCAGTCTAGCTTCATTCTCTGAGCAGGGCTCACTTCAGTGTTAGATAAGGTTGCTTCACATAAGTGTCCCATCTGGTATAATCAGACTCCCTCAAATCTGTTCTCGTTTACAAATCAAAAAATCTTAAGATGTGTTGGAAAATGCATCTTCTGCATTCACATTACATCGGTATAATTCAATAAAGCATCATATGCCAGTTGTAAATGTGGCACCGAGGGAAGGTGTTGCAAGATATGCCAAGGAGCAATAAAGAACTGTGAAACTAATCTAGGAATTGAAGAAATAAATGATGCATAATGAAGCAACAGAGGGAGAACAGCTAAACCAGAACATCAAATAGAGCAGAAAAGCTTGTCCGCTTAATAATTTTGCAAAGTGACTTAGCAACTGCTAATATGGAACAGGAGGCACAGAACAGCTTTGCAAATCTTTCTTTCTCTCTCTTTTTTTTTTTTTTTTTTTTTTTAAAGATCAGGAGATTTTGGTGTTAGAAGGGGAAGGATTAGGATATCCACAGATTCCTCCTGAAGTGGTTAGCGTGAAGATAAAAGCTATAATAGATGATATGGTTCAGAGTAGAAGAGATGGAAAATTTTAGAATGAAAACTGGAAGAAGCATTTGAAGGCAGGTAAAAAAAATGGTATTTCACTGGAAGCATAAACAAGTATTCAATTTGAAGTCTATGAAGATTGAAGGAAACGGTATTTAAAATTGTCAGCCTAAAGAAACCTCAGAGTGTTACAGTGTCTGTTCTCAGTGTTTTAGCTTTCAGAAAGAAAAATTATACCTTGATAAAGTGGTTTTTGTTCCTTTGAGAATGGCACATGGACAAAGAGTGTTTTCCTGCTTGCTTTCATCATCCTCTAGGAAGAGGTGATTAAATTATCACAACCTGAAAGGGCTCAGTTTGATTTCCTTTTGCAAGTGGCTGGATGCTCTAGCCCGGGGGTAGCTGGGCAAGGAACAGAGCAGGGGCCCATCTTCTCTTTCATGGAGTGATTTTCTGAGCAGACTGCAGATTATGGGGCTTTGCTGGACACTGGAACTGGATACAATATTTGGATCTTAAACTGGGTAGGATGGTGAGAAAAATGTTTGGCCAGAGGTAAGGTGAAGCCACGATCCGGTGTAAACCAGAGGAATCACTAGGGTGGCTGTGCCACTCATGCTGCAGTTCATCACTGCATTTGGACTTTTGTACACCCTTGTTGTTTACATCACAAGGGTAATATGGAAACACCACAAGGGAAAGATGTGTCCCAAAGCAATGTAGTTGCTGGGCATGAAAAGTCTTGCTATTCCTTTTGCTTGCACAGGGCTCTGGTACAGAAAAACACGGTGTGGTGGGGCCGGAATGGGAGTCACAAATGTTCAGGAAGGGGGCATGCAAGGTGTGTCAAAGTGGTAAGAAAAGTGGACTAAGTAAGATGAAGTCAGGGTGGCTGTCCATCTGGATTCTGTCAATCTCTGATATGAATGTGTTTCTTATGTTTTGCAGTAGAATTTCTTTACCTGTAAATATCACAAACTACAGCTCATTTCCATCATATAGTGAAGAAGACACTCTCACTACACTGGGTGTCTCTCTTTTCAGATTTCAAACCATCTATCATATTTCATATCAGAATATTTTTGGACTTTGTTTTTCTGTCATTTCAATATTCTTCTGTTAGGAGAAGGTGTGTTTTCTTCCTTTGTCTTTGAGTTCTTGTCTTAACCATCATGTTTCTTAAACGCAGTGTCAGACAGAAATTTGTCATGTTCCAGCTAGAAAAATTAGGATGAAAAACTAATTAAATGTTGAAATTAGACTGGAAATGTTTGTACAATCCTCTCTGCAGATGTTCTTACATGGTGGAACACAATACTTTTATGAACAGGAATCAGATTTGCAAACAAATGTGAACATAAATGTGTCTATTTTACGGATACCACAGATTAGACATACAGGGGTTGAGTTGTTGTAGCTGAAGTTGTTTATCTCAGTAGTCAACAACGACCCAGTACTGTGAAGCTGGGAGAACTAAGGAAGAAAATTAATGAGCAGTAATGTAGTCAGATGAGGAAGGATTTAGAACATGCTAGTACCTGGCATGATTACAGATGGAAAGAGGGCTGCTCAATTTGTAGATAAATTTAGAATAATGAGTCTTAGAGTGTAGACTACAGTGAAAGAATAGCTGCTAATTGGAAAGTCACTGCCGCGTGCTGAATAGGAGGACGACTGGCGAGCTAATTTAGAAATATCCCCAGAAGATTTCTGCTTAAAGCTCAGTGACAGAAAGGAAGGGACATGAGGATGAGACTGGTGTTAAGGGCAAGCCAGAACCTTCTTTTTCAGGTGACTGGCAAACACAGGATTAGCCTGAATTGCACTGAGGCCAGCTTTTTGTCCTGGTCCTAGGAACTCCTCTGGTGTTCCTCCTCAGGTTCCTTTGAGGGAGTTCCTTCCCTGTCCCTATGAAGACAGCCATCCTCCATTTACAGGGGAATTTATAATCCTGTAGTTTGTGTTGAGGGAATTACAGTGAATCACAGTCTATGGGCTCTGTGAATTCAAACCTCTGAAAGAAAAAACTGCAAAACGAAAGACGTCTCTGCTCAGTGAACACTGGCTGCCTCAAGAAGACAAAATGCAAGTGTGAAATGTCAGGAGTGGGGAGGAAGGCTTTAGAGTGAGAAATTCTATGGTTTGGGCTGATAAGATTCAGAGTGTCTCTATATGCAAACAAATACCATCGGTACCATTTGGTGAGGCTGTATTGGCAGGGAGTGATCTGGTAGTACTGTGATGTGGTATTTCAGCTACTTGATCTATGCCAACAAGTGGGAGTTTGTGTGAATTTACCAGCCTGGCCATAAACAGTCTGCCAGCTATTGTCCCACCTTGTCACTGGAACAGGACCATGCCCAGGGGGTGGGATGGTGAGACTGAGTCTCATCATACACTCACTGATCTCTCAAGGTAAAACAGTTCCCACGTGGGGTGAGTTGAGGCTACCTCCTCTGCCTGCCTGACCTGAAACTTGGAGGCACCCTTATTTGCCTCGTGGTACTGTTCAGAGTTTCATGAGGAAGCCATGGTGCTTCTTTTTGAAGACTGACTGACAGGAGGGGGAGTGACACAAGGCCTTCACAGTCTCAATTCCCAGTCTTTCCACATTCACTGAAAAAGATAAATATTCGGTAGGACTCACTGTCCTGCTATTAGATGGAGGAGTGAACTGGGTATATTGTCTATGACTGGAATTTGGAGAAGGTCACGTTGCAGGTTTGCCTTCCCCCTCATGGTGAGTGTTCCCCTGAAAGCAGTCCAGGCTCCATTTGGTAGCAGTTGTGTTGCATATTAAAGAGAAGAGCTCACTGCATGGCTTCTGAACATCAGCATCCTTGCTGTTAGGAAACCTCCCTTGTCCTGACTTGTTTCATGTCTTTTTGTTTAGAAAATGATTGAGTGCTCCCTGTTGAGATGTTAGTTAGCAGCCCTGTGGTGGAGGAAAGGACATCTAATTGGCACCGTGGTGGAGAGCAACGCTGCACTACAGCTGTGGTGCTCAACAGCTTGAAAGGAGAAATTCTGGACAGCCTGTGTGTCTGAATCTGCAACTTGAACGAATGAGGCTGCCTTGCTTCATCCCACGCTGCACGCAGCAGCCTTCTCCATTAAGGCCAGTGCTCTGAGAGCAACTCTTGAAGGGCAGGAAACAAAATTTCTCAACAAAACTAGTTCTTCCCAAATCTGAGCCCCTGTAAATTCATTCAGAAGTGCTTTGTATAAAAGCAGAAGCAGGCTAATAAGGAAGGTGAAGAACAAAACAAGATGAAGCAGAAGTTCCATCTAGTAGGAGTGAGTTAGCTTGTAGCTAACCCAAGGAAACATAGAGCACAATCATGCTGAAGGTCTTACCTTACCCTGATTTACTTGTGAAGCAAATGGGTGCAGTCCTCAACTGTGTTTCCAGAGACTGGAGGATTTTATTCTACAGCAATGCTTTTACTTATTTAAATATAATTCATGAACTTCTAGACACTTCCTAGTGGATATGTGTGTCTCATGTAGCAAACACCAGCCCAACAACAAGCATTTCTGAGAATCAAGCTGAGGCACCACTGTGCTGGGGAAAACGGGAGGAAAGTACTTTACTATGCTGGGATCTCAGAGCCTAGCAGTTAGAGTTAAAATTTAGGTGGTCTGCCTGCCTTCCACCTGCACACAGCCCACTTAAATTGCTTAGACCTTTGTTTTCACAGGCTTTGTTTCCACCTTAAAGGAAAACCCTAGAGTGTACAGCTATTCATTTTTTCCTCAGAAAGGCTTTAACTCACTCTGAGAGACTATAAGAGGCCAACTTTGGTTTTTTTAGGGCAATATGCAACAGGCTTTGTGGATTCTAATCATATACGGAATTAATATAATGATTTTTAATGAGACAACATATTATGATTAAAACACCAGCTGGTGAATGAAAGCAATAAAAGTATTAGAGGATTTTATCTTCTGCACATCGTGAGTTCACAGCTCGCTAATAACCTTGGGACTTAAGTTGCTAATAATAATGCTTTGTGTTGCTAGGGAATGGTGCTGCATGATACGTGGTGAATGCTGTGTGGAGAGGATATGCCTACGGCACGATGGCAACTTGCTAAATCTTTTTATTATTTTATTGAACACAAATACTGTTTGATAACCCACAAAGTTGGGTGTGGTTTACAGTGTTTGTTAATGTCGCTTGTCCTGATTGATTAGTTAAACAGTATTTTACTGCAGCACGGGTATTTTTAATGTTGGTTGCTGACAATGGTACTCCAAATGTAGTAGCGTGCAGTGAGTAGGGTTCTCCAATGCTCTGGCTGTTGTCTGCCACGTTCCTCAGTGAATTGGACCTCTTTGCACCTTTGTCTACAAAGATGAGGCAAAAATACCAGCAAGTGTTTTGGGGCAAAGCCCGTTTCTTGCTCCCTTTTTATACCACTTAGTATCTGAGATTCCCATATTTACCTGGGGCAAATACTAATTTTCAGGTTTGTTTTTTCTTCCAGATATTTAATTGATATTGTTATCAGAAATATACATTTACACTGCAGTATAGAATTGCAGATTGACCACAATGCCTCGTTTAAAAAGAAAGAAAAAAAGAAAAAACTAGACATTGCAGTATTACTGTGCCTGGCAGAAGGTACAGCTGAATTACATAGAGTACACTGACAAATGAGGGTAGTGGTGCAGTACCTCTGACATAATTCAGTCAGACCCCAAAAAGAGCACTGTCATGCTCACAAACCAACTTGTCCACATTGTTTGGGTTCTATGGACCATCACAAATTACACTAGCTAGCACTCTCACTCCTACAGAGTGTTAGTGTCTTGATGCACTGCCATCTCTCCTCTCTGTTTTGGCCAAAGGGCTCATTTGCAGCTCTGTGTTTCTCTGTTGAGGAATAAGGTTCATTGCAACATAGCGAGTCAGTTATGCAACATGTGATTTAAAATACTGTCCGTCTGTCAGTCCCCCCATGGACAATGTTTTAAACCAGTTTGTTGATCGCCTTCAAATGATACAAAATTTAATTTCTGGAAAATTTATAAAATTGATGCCTTGGCAGAGTAGAAAGCTGAGAGATTTGTGTTCCAAGTGTCAAGAAAAGCAGAATTCAGCTCCTGCTTGTGATTTGTTTGGGCTTATTTGCCAGCTGTAATCTTCTCCATCAGACTACTGGTAGCTCCAGATTATCTGCATGTTGTTTGTTACCTGATTAAAATATTAAAGGGTACCTAGGATAAGTGTTACCTTGAAGGGAAGGGGGCAAGTTTGAGAGACAAAGCATGACTACCGCAGAGAGCAGGCGTTAATAGTTCTGCTGCACACAGAGCAGTTTGTCTTTAGTTTTACCTGCATCCTTCCACACTTCCCAGTGAATGCGGTGTGCCCTTTCAGCTTCAGCTGGAAATACACTCTTCTAAGCAGTTAGTTAATAGTGATTTATTCAAATATGTTACATGGATTTGGTTTTGACACAAGAAGAACCCTGAGGAAAGAAAACGCTGGGCACAGTGAGATCATAAATCAGATTGGCACCACCCCTACAAGTGTGTTGAAAAAATCAGTTCTTACAGTTTGAAAATTAAAGCCTTGCTGTCCACAAGTCTCTTTCCCCCACAGATGGTCCCAAACTTTTGTGTTGTGCCGGTTCAAAACAGGTACTGGGCTTATTTCCTTTTCCCTTCTGCCCCCTCACATTTTACAAACAAGATAAATTCCCAAGATCAGTCTTGGACAAAGTAATCGTGACTTACTGTTTCCTTTGTGAAGCTGAACTGCAATTGTTCAATAATGTAATGGGAGCCGTAGTCTTTAACTGGGACAAATGACTAAGATTTGGTTAGAGACATTGGTAGGGCTCATAGTAAAATAAAATACTACAGATTTTCAGCAAAGATCCTGTTACAACAATGAAAATGTTTGAATGTAAGAAAGCCAAGGAGAATACTCCATTTGCCAGCCTTTTGTGTTTCTCTTTCGTACAGCCCTGTATAAAACAGACTTTCATTTCTGTTCAATTTTAATGCCTAATGTCCCCTTTGGGTGCTCAGAAATGCTTTTTCGAAGCTATGTGTCCCTTTCAAAGTGGGGACAGTCTTTGGCATAATTTTTCTGTATTTATGAAATTTAAATTAAAATATTTCAAAGATATGACTACCTTAAATTTCCCATATTTTTGGAAAGGAGAAGGACAGGTCATCAACAAGTAAAAGAAAAACATATTTACATGAAACATTGCAAATCAAAATTCAGTAGCTAGGGTAAAACACAAAGGTCAGTGAATCAAATTATTTTTGAATCATTCTAGCTAGAAGAAGCAGAATAGTCACTTCTATTAATAATTAAGAAAACACTAGTTAATGTTGTGTTATTAAACTCTTGAGTGTGCTGCATCATCAAAGTTCCACTAAATACTAGAAATCAAATCATTTTAAAGTGTTCAGCTACAGACCTCTTCATCTCAAGGACTATGGTCTCAGCATACGTTCATCTGAGAAACACTTGTAAACAAATAACCTCTTCACAGAGATGTCTGACTAGTCTCGTTGCTTTCTGAGAGAAATAGGCTTCTGCTCATGCAGACCTCTTAATGGCCTGTAATGGAAGGTCTGCCTTCTGCCAACCATTCCTAAACCAATGTCTCCGCTGTAGATGTAATTATTTGCATTAGCCCTAATAGAACAGTAAGAAGTAAAACTATTTGGATGATGACTTTGCATAATAGTTTGGATGTTCTAGGGAAACACTGCAGGGAAATTCAGTTTCATAATTTATGTAATTTCTGTTCTTTGGATGCCACTTTCAGTTTTGCCTTTATGAAACAGAGTCTGACTTTGAACTCATGTATATTAATCTAGTTTTATTAAAATCTATAATAGTTCACTATAAAACCTCACTCACTTTTTTTCTCCATGCTGTCTTTCTTCAGTCTTATGCTATATTAGCTTTAAAATTAGTCTCTGTCCTGATTCCCTATTTTCTTCTGCTTTGTGCACTCTACTCTGGCGTGTGTGCTCTAGCAATTTACCCCTGTGAAGGGCAAATGCACTTGTTAAACACCATCAAGTCCTTTACACTAGAGCCAATTCCGTGAATAGTTTCATCTGCACAAGGAGGAAAAAAAACAGTAAGAAATTGTGTATGTGTTTCTGTGTAATAGTTTTACTCCAGAAATTCAGTGGTTGGGGTGTGTTTGTTGTTTAAAGTGTCAGAAATAGTCTGTACTTTCTTTTATTTTAAAGTTAACAACTTTTGAAGGTTAGATTACCTGATATCAGTACGTTTTGTTTCAAATTGAATGGGCTGCTTCAAGATCAACTTGACAAGGAAATGCACCAGAATTTTTCTTACCCTTAGTTGGCTGCTGAATTAAAATGTCGTTATCCTAAGTTTACTTTGAACAGATACAACAATTGCAGCAGATAAAATAAATGAGAACCAGACCACTCTCCCCTCCCCCAATTCCTCTTGTTGCAAGCTGAGAAACAAATTTCAAGCCTTTTATTACTGTATTGAAATTAATATCCTGCATAGCTCATTCCTAACAAAATGTTATTAATGAAGGATTAATAGAGTAAATCACACTTGATTTGTAACCAAAATGATACAAATAGCTAGAAGCAGAGGACTAGTTTGCATTTGTCTATTCTAAAAATGGAACTGTTGTAATTATACTAGAGCTTGTCCTAAATTGTCCAAAGATAAATTTTATGGTGATAAGATGATGCTCCATGCCCATTCAGGCTGCCAGGTCTCTTCCAGCTCATGGAATCCAACTGCTCACCACAAACACTACTCTGAAGTTGCCTATAACTGTTAGTGCCGCACCTATTTAAAGATGCTTACAACACTTTGCTGTAAGATTTACAACATGTTGTAAGATACACAGATATCTTACAACAGGCAACTGATTTTGAGATAAAGGTGGTTTCAGTGTAAACCAAAGAAAGTTAATACACTTCAGGTTTATTCCAGTCTGTCTGATCGTAAATTTCTCTTTGTTGTAAAAATTATAGCAAATATGCAATTACTTCTATATCAGTTTCTGCAACCCTCTTTCATCTATCACTCAGGTGAAACTCCAGCCAAAATTCCCATGTAGTATTTGGCTTCAGTGACATGGTTGGGTATATTGTAATGAGTGCTATCAGTAAATCAAAAGGATTTTGCTCAAAATAAAAAAATTTAAATGGTATTATAAACAAAATATAATTAAAGCTTCAAGGACCTTTTATATTTTTCGAAATAAATTATGAAATAACTGTGAGGAACTTTCAGTCTTAATTGTACAAGCCTAGTTTATGCCCCTTCTGCACACTTAAGCGATAGATTATTTTTTATACCATTCTTGCACTCTATATTTTTACTGCAATAGGAAAAATCAAGTCTGAAAGATAAAACAAATTAGAACAAAGTGCTAGCACCAGGGTCAGCCAAAGCATGTTTGTCATTGTAGGGAGAGTCAAGTCAACATCCTAGGTTTATAAATTATTTGCTATTCAGTGAAAAATGCTGTAACTTTATTTATATACTTAAAAAAAAAAACAAAAAAACTTTTGGTAATTGCTGTAACAGTGCTGTGCGTCTACCATATACAAATAGTGCTTTTGTTAAATGCTCTGGTCTCATCACAGAAAATAGGGGGGAGATCTAAAACCCAGCAATGCAGCCTTCAGGTTATATTGTTCCTGCAGACGGGACAGTCAGAACCGTATCTGTTTCATCAGCAAAAGGACCATTTTAGTATAATTTCTCTATAGTTTGATCTATGCTCAGTGTCCCATTAACTTTTCAATACTGTCACAAATTCCCAGTTAGCACTTCCATTGAGGTCAGCATGAGTCCTGTGTCTGGAGCTGCAGAGATGTGGCCTATTACAAACTGCTTCATAAGAAAGAAATTGTTCTCTGCTACTTGATCTTTCTGATCAGGAGAGATGAAATGTGAAAGGAATCTTGAGAGCGGAAATATCTGTAGCGGTTTCTTGTCATAATCCGTAGAAATGGACAGAAACTCTGCCAGGTCTTTTGGTTTTTTGAGGTTGTTTTTTTTTTTTTCCTTTGTTTGAATGGTCTTCACCCTAACCTTGAATGCTTGTATAAGAGTATTGAAACAGAAACAGAAAGGACTTTCTTCTTTCATGTGTACTATTTCTACTTTGGCCTGGATTTTGCCAAGAGGAATTAACCTTGAGGAGGTTGCTATGCAAACCTGAACCAACATATGTTCTGCTGATAAAATGGTGAAGAGTGTAGAAATACAACCTAAAAATGAGTTTATACCTTGCCAGAAACAAGACTTGTTCTGATTCAGCCCCTGGAGAGAGGATCCACCCTATAGATGGCAACCTGGCAGGGCTTTTCTAGTTCTGGCCTAACGCTCTGTGTACTAGCAAAGCTGACTCCAAAAATGACAGCATATAGGAGGATCCTCGCAGTTTTTCACACAAAAAATGCACAAATAAAAATCCACTTGTTTGAAATCTTTCACAAGCTGCAGAGTTGGAGACCATCATGCCTCCAGCGTTCACAGCTCTAGGAGAGCAATCATGCACCTCCTCACGGTGTAAAAATAAAACAATTATTTAAGGAGGAAAAAGGGAGGGTAGTGCATTTTTGCCTAATTTATGTGTAAAATCCAAAGGTAGGGCAGTAATAGTTAAACTCTAAGTCATCTAGAGTGGATTTCAATGGGTTAGATGAAAACATATTCTTTTTTAAACTTCTTTGCTTTGTGAAGACAGGTTTTGCTGGGTCTTGTGTAGTTTAATTTCTTCAAGCCAGTGGCGCAAACCAGGCAAAATGTTTGTTACAGGTACTAGATTCTGTTTGCTTTTTTATTGCTGCTCCTGGAAACATATTTTTCCTGAAGTGCAACTGAAAGCCAGAATGAAACCTGCAGGCCTTGTGTATGCGTATCTGCATGTTAGTCCTGAGGTACAAAGCACGTAATTGCTCACTCATGCACTGAGTTCAGCAACTTTCAGGCTCAGTTATTAGGATCAGAACTGTTCATACAAGATAAGATACTATATAGCTCTGTGCAGCAAATGCTCAGTAGAAATACCTGATAAAAGCAATGGAAGTTAAAAGAGCAGTTTGGGTTTGACCTTGCATTTGAAGACTCTTATGTAGCCAGTTAAAATTTACAGAGATAAAAGGATAAACACAGATCAGTGATCTTGATGAAATGTGTGTATCAGATGATCATTTGAGCTTACAGTGTGTAAAAACTAAAGGGCATATACAAGTGTTCACACAACAGATTGTCATCTAGCTGGTGAAAGTTGATGCATTTTGAAAACATGGAACCCAAAACTTATAGTTGAAATAGCATACAAATTATATATATATATGGAATAACCATCTGACACATGTTCACAAGCGATATTCCCAGTAGACCTGGTGGCATTGGGTGATGCTCTTTGCAGCTGGTGTCTTCAAGTAGTCCTGATGGCTTTGTTTCCAGAGACAGCAAGTATCACTTTCCCTTTTCTCTTGCTGCTTGTACCTACTTGCCAGCCGTGGCAGCTGGGCCTGCTGTTGACCAGCCAGAGTATTCATGAAGGTCTTCCCCAGTCAAGTGCGCACGGCCCTACAGTTTTGGAGAAAACTGCAGAGTCCAGCTGTTTGGCTGCATCCACGAAGAAAGGAAAGGGTGTTCCACAGGAAACAATTTAGTTACTCCATGACCACCCAATCTTCCTTGTTCTAGAAGGAAAAATCACTCTGGGAATTGGTGCATGATTGCTTGTTGCTTCCTGCTCCCAGAAACAGCATCAGGAAAAGCACAGGCACTGACCTCTGCTCCTGGGAATGAGGGGCTGCAAAGCAGGGAGAAGAGATGACTCCAGTTAATACTGCTATTGACAGATTTTTCTATTTTTACTCTGTTCAGTTTATCCCACACAATTTAAACAAAGAACATGGGATTTGAGTCTGTAATCCAGGAAATCCTTATAACATCGGTTTTCTCACAAGCCATTGGTCAGTAAAGGTAAAAAAAAATATGCCATACAGATGACAAATTTCTGAAAGGGCATGTGCTTCTGAATTATTCAAACATTTTAATATTGTCGTATTTGGATATTGTATTATGATTACATTTTCTACATGTTGTAGTACAGAGGGATCAAATACACAGCAACTCTGCAGGCAGACCTGATAAACATTATTTATCAGGCTCTGCATATCTGGGAACAGGTCTAAACAGAAGTTCAGACCTTTGTCCAGCAAACCGTTCTTCAGTGGCCATGGGAAGCTCTCACAGAGCTTTAGAAACACCCCCAGATGATTTTCTAGGAAACCAGCAAGTCTCTGAGATTTTTTTAAAAACAGACTGAAAGGATGATTTCTGGCACAGGTTAGAGGCTGACCTGTTGGAAAGTAGCTCTGTAGAGACAGACCTCAGAGGTTCTGGTGGACAAAAAGTTGACCATGAGCCAGCAATGTGCCTTTGTGGCCAAGAAGGCCAGTGGCCTCCTGGGGCGCATTAAAAAGAGCGTGGCCAGCATGTTGAGGGAGGTCACCCGCTCCCTCTGCCCTGGTGAGGCCACATCTGGAGTACTGTCTCCAATTCTGGGCCCCCCAGTTCATGGACAGGGAACTACTGGCAGGAGTCCAGCAGAGGGCTACAAAGGTAAGGGACTGGAGCACCTGTGTTATGAAGAAAGTCTGAGAGACCTGGATCCGTTTAGCTTGGAGAAGACTGAGAGGGGATATCGCTAATGCTTATAAATATCTAAAGGGCAGGTGTCAAGAGGATGGGGTCAGGCTCATCTCAGCGGTAGCCTAGTGACAGGACAAGGGGCAACAGGCACAAACCAGAACATAGGAAATTCCGTCTGAACATAAGGAAAAACTCTTTAATTTGAGGGTGGTAGAGCACTGGAATAGGCTGCCCAGAGAGGCTGTGGACTCTCCTTCTCTGGAGATACTCAAAACCCCCTGGATGCATTCCTGTCCAGCCTGCTCTAGGTGAACCTGCTCTGGCAGGGGGGTGGGACTAGATGATCTCCGAAAGTCTCTACCAACTCCTACAATTCTGTGATTCTATGCTATTCTTATAACAAAATGTAAGGGCACAGTGCTGCAAGCACTTGATTGTTTTCTCCACATCTTGGTGAACCTAGGTGGACTCCAGCCTGCTTTATTGCAACTAGGGGTTTACTGCTGCTGTTCTATGAAAGCCTGAAGTCTTGATTCCTGTTAGTTCTGCGGGGTCATGCTGCTAACAATGAGTATGCTGAAGTGTGGTTTTTGTTATGCAGATGAGCAGACTTGCCTTAATCAGTACCAATTATGCAAGGAAAAGCTTTATGGAGTAGCACTTGTTCCTTATGCCAGAAAAGCTGCATTTCATTAGTTTTGCTCTCTTGGCTACAAGTCAGGATCAAATTGGTGGAACTGACATGACCTCTCCACTCCTCCAAACATGCTCTCCTTCCAAAGAAGTGCTGTTACAGTTTTAGTTTAAGGGAAAACACAATTTACACTCATGCAGTATAGTAGATTAGACAATGCTCCATTTTCTCTTGTGAGTTGGTATGGGACTAAAGATTACACAGATGATCTTCCGTACATGTAACCAGGAGAACTAAGCAAAATGCCAAGGATGGCTTTGTGTGGTTGGAAGAACATGCAGTTTATGGCAGTGGGTTGCACTAACTCTGCTATAGAAGTTGTTGTCTGTCTCTGCTCTACACATCAAGAAGTTTTGTGATGGACATGTGTTGTAATTAATGCTTAAATTTCCAATTTTGGGTACTCAAAATTAGAGCTCAGTGATGAAATGAGAAAGGGAATCTAAGATGTTTGAGGTAGCACCCCACCATAGGCAATTAATAGCGAGATTGATGCATGTGACTGAATTGCAAGGAAGATATAAAAATGGGTACATTTGAGGTAACATGGCTCAAAGTAAGAATGTTGGAGGGAAGAACTATATCCTAAATTTCTTTGGAATACAGTTGGATGCTTAGAAGCAGCAAGTCATTTGATGCCCCTACGTTTGCACACCTGTAGAACACCTTCTTCAAGGACTTGCCACTGTAGTAAGGGGTCCCCCTGCGTACCTGGAGCAGGTGTGAGCTGCTGGGTTGACACAATCATGCACTTCACAAAGGAGACTTCCAGAGCTTGTCCAACTTGCAGAGAAAACATGCACGTGACAAATTTATACCTTCTGATATGAGTATTTCAGAAGTCCTCTTGAAGCACCTAGAAACACTTTCATTCCTTTTGTGTCACAGCATATTTTTTAAAAATGCTAAGGAAAAAAGGAAGTAAACTAGAAAACTTTTGATACTCTTTAAGATTTAAAATATGTGAGTGAGGAAGGAAGAAAAGTGAGGGAGGTATGTAGCTGTACTGCAGCTTGCCTCTCCCTCCCACCCCCCAATTTTTGCAGCACTGGATCCACTGGGCAAAATCATTTAGAAAAATGAAGTTTTAGCACGGAGTATGATCTCTTTGGAGCCAGAGGACGATGAATGACTTTTTGTAGGCCAGATATGTGCTGCCTGCAACAGACTGGCGGGGGGGGACAGACCCTTGCATTTAACTTTCTTGTATTTTGAGATAATTAATGTACAAATAAAACGGCTCCTTCTGTCAGTGACATACCCAGACACAGTCTGGGATCATATAAGAAGCACCAGGAGATAAGATCTGGTACTAGTGAGGTGCTGTACTGATACCCAATAGCATGTATGGTATTTCCTCATTCACAGGCGTGATCGCACCCCCTTTCACAGCAAATATGCTTCTACTTCTTAGCAATCTGTGCATCACTTGCACTGCAGCTAACTGGAATTGATTCAAATTAATAGTCTTTAATAAACTAAGATGTAATTAGTACTGAATATGCAAAATACTTAAAAAGCTGTTTTTCATGCCTATCGCTAAAATTAATGCTTAGATTACGGGAAAGTTCTTTCCACTATCCATTTTAAACAGAGATCAGACTTTGGCTTCTTGTGAAACTTTTGACTGAGGCCAAGGAAGGGCTGGAGAGGGAAGACAATTAGTATACTATGTCATAAAATGCAGGTAGTTTCTAACTTTTTCCCAAACAGGTAAGCATGAGTTTACATGTAATATAAATGTGTGATACATACACTTTTTTCTCTTTATGTAAAAGCATTTGGATTTCTTAAATTTTAAGATCTACAGGGGTAATGGTTTGTGACAGGAGTGGAAAAAACTGATCTGTGCCTCTTCTGAAGCCTCCTGGAAGGCCTAAATCTGGAAGAAGGAGGGTAAAGAGGGAGTAAGTACTAGGTATATATGTGTAAGGAAAAAGCTCTTTAGCACTCTCTTCAGCTTTTTGATGTCTGTAAGATTAGACTCCCTTTTTCCTAGTTTCTTTTGCTTTTATTCTTTACAGCGTCTTTTAATTTCGCAAGATTTACTTTAAGGCAAGATCAATCAATTAATATCTTGGTATTGAAATAATCAGTCTGCTGATAATTTAAAATGTTAAGGCAAAAGCCTGTTGAGACAGTATGGTCATACTGAAATATTGTGGAGGAATCTTCTCCTTAACACACTTTTCTTTTTAAACAGCTGAAAGACATACGTGCATACTATCAACATCTTCTCAAGTGCATTTATTCTACTACTCCCACATAAAAAGTAGGGAGGGAGATCTTATTTTAAAACCATTACAAAGATATAACTATTGAATTCAGGTTGCCAGAGAGATCGTTTAAGGAGGAAAACCACTGCCTCTCAACAGCAAGATAATGCTATGGGGGATGGGTGATTATCCATGAGAGAATTTTGTTGCCAAGTGTTGTAAATCTCAGCTGCTTTTCCTTCCAAACCCAGCACCTTGGGGTATGAGCTTATTGTAATATATCCTCTACTGTGCATTCAAGCTAAAACACTAGAGTATAAGCTATCACTTCAAAATGCAGCTTGTTTTCTCAGTTCTCGGCGCTGATAGGTTGCATAATTTCTAAGACAAAACTGAGAGGCTCTTTAAAAAAGAAACCCAGATCATAACACCCATGCAACGAAGTTGTAGTACCCAACTCAGATTTTTGCTTCTGGGGATGACAACTCAGAACACTGAAGTAGCCTTCTTGATGCTGCAGTTCACTCCTGGTTCTCCTTACTTAAGCCCTTATTTAACATCAGAACAGGGACAGACTATTATTTTTAAAGGTTAAGGGTGTTCTTGAGGATTTAAGCGTAAGAAGATTAGGTGTCTCTATCACAAATAGTACATTAAAACATTTAAACCCTCTTGAATCCTCATAAAAGTCCAGCATCAGAAATATTTTAAACTAGATATTTAACAGAGCTTTTCTTCTCTAGGAAGAAAAATTATAATGATTTACCGTGTTGTAATTTCTTTATGATGATCTCAAAACTAACTGAGAACAGGGTCGAGATTTTGCTGCCACAGCCTAACCTGCTGGCTACAGCTTGCAAGTTCTCCTGTTCTTCAGAGCACTTTGCTGTGGGAATACAGATATGCAGTCTCCTCTTTCCCTCACGACTGTTGCCCTGCTCACACGAGCAATGCCTCTTTGTCCTTTAACCTCCAGCAGAACTAGGGATGCGAATATGACAAGCTGAAGCAGCATTCTAATCCTGCTTCAACTATGTCGGCTTTTTTAAGAAAGGCAAAGTGAAAATAGTTTTTTTTAAAATCCAAACTCTGAAAAATCAAAGAAAACAATGGCTTATCTAGTATCTGGTTATTTGCAAAATTTGATGGTGAAAATTTGCTTTTCCCTTTAGCACATGTGTTTTTAGCTGCTGACAAAGAGCTGGAAAAAGCTAGACCCAGGGCAATAGGAAGACAATTCTGATATCCTCCAATCATGACCTCAATAGCAATACATGAACCCAAAATCAAGTTAATTTCGCTTTAAGAAAGCTATACCTGAGTGATAAGTCTTTGTTGTTGTTCTTTCCACAACTACTTGGAAGAGTATTTCCACTGGTTAATGAGCTATAGGATAACAGTTTGGTTACTTTATCCACACCTGCCTTAGCAACAAGCAGAAAGTTGTTATCCTCTATGGGAACTCTAAAAATAGTTGTTTCTCAAAAAAAAAAAAGGTAGAAATTTTCTGAGCAAAACTCATCCTCATGAAAATCTACCTGTCAAGTTTGTGTGCGAGGTATCCTTTCTTAGAAAAATCTTGTAGGGAGTGCTTAATATATGATATGCAGGGAAGATAGACAATAACCTGCCATGCTGTTTTCTCTTTTTCTCTTTTTTCCTTTCCTTTTTTTTTTTGTGTGTGTGTGTAGTTTTCTGTTGTTTGTTTGTTTTTTTTAATAGGATTTAACAGCCTACAGCACAAGATTCTTAGTGCCATGGAAGCACAGGCTAATGAGTATAATATATTTTATCAGTGGAGGCAACAGAGCTGTCAGTTGCTGGAGAACTTGGTAATTCTCTGTTATTCTTTGAGTCTTGCTGTACTTACAACTTACTTTTTTTGTGACTTAATCACTCCCATCTTGAAATACCAACATTGACTGAAACCTGAAATCCCAGTACAAGCAGCTATTTTTTCTCCTTTGGAACAGCAATAAGGCTTTGACATAACTTGACTGGAAAAAAAATTGAAATGTTTTTAGTAAAAGATTGAAAAATGGGAATTTTAGGTTCCTTTATCAACTGTTTTCCTTATTCACATGAAAGGTGATTTCTGCACAGTTCTGGGAGAGATGAGCCTTTACAGAGGCCAGTGAAGCCTTGCTTACCCAGAGCCCGGGTGACCAGGAGTGAATACTTGATGTTCATAGACAGAGAAGGATCTATCAAATGAGAGGATTCTTTTTGTGAAAATTTGTGTGAGACTTGCAGTTCAAGGCTATGATATTACAAGAGAAAGAGAATGATAAAAGGTTTTATTGGCTTGTCTCTCTTCCACCCACACAGCAAAGGAAATGTGTGTGTGTGTACACAAATAGGTATGTGTGTGCACTGAAAATAATATGCAGCTGTGACAGTGACCTGTTTTACAACAATTGTAGTTAAACACCCAATAAGTTTTGAGAAGACATTTTAAGAGGATTATCATCTCAAAAAGATTACAGTAAGGTAGCTGAATTGTCTGATTTGAGACCTAGAAGTTGGACTTAAATAAGGGTGTACCAGTTTGTTTATTTCACTACCAGGCCAGCTGAAGTGGTCTGAGACTTTCAAGACTTGCCTGGTTTATTATTCACGTAGTTAACTTTATTGCACAATAAGACAGTCTGACAAAAGTCCAAAAACTGGTATAATTGATGCTACAATACTGGTGCACTCTGCTGCATTCAGTGATGCTAGCATTATCAAATAAATCCACTTTAAATACTCAAGGAGATAAGCCCCTTTGCCCTACCACCAGAGGTACAAATACTTAATAGTATACCACCATTTGGAAAAGTTCTGCTTCCACCTGCTAATGTAAAATGAGCTGTGCATGACAGAAACAGGTTCCTAGTATGTTAAAATAATGAAATTATTTGCTTTTACTGTTTTGGAAAGCAGCAGCATCTTCCCACTAAGGAATGTGGAGCACAGCCCACTAAGTATTTGTCTTGCCCTGTCTCTAACATTGTTTAAGTTGGGGGAGGGAAGGAAGGAAAAGCTTAACTTTCTCCAACTGTTCACACGCTTCTGCAAGACAACAAATTCAAAGCTACAACCATATGTTAAGATGATGTTTTTAAGTCTGTTTATATTGGTTTCTAGAACACATAAGGCAACCAAGTTAAAAACATTTTCTCCAAGAAATTTTATCTGAACAATGAACCCTACATGATCACAGAATTAAAGCAAGTGCAAAGAGATACATGCAGGAGGTCCTTCAGAGAAGTGTCACGAGTCCCATGAGTTGTGGTTCATTTACTTCTGGTTTCTTGGTTGTGAGGCCATGTACAGTGCTATTAGACAGTAGATAGTCCCGCCTATTGTTAGAGCCATAGTGGTCCGATAAAGCAGCTTATCTGGAACTCCTCGTTTCAGGTGTACTGGCAGCCCATCTGCTTTCTGTGGGAAGAGTTTAAAAACAAAGCAAACAAAAAAAGAAATTAACACCCATACCAAGGCCGCAAGGGACAAGCTACCTCAGGTAAATTAAAGAGACTTCCATGAGGGAAACCTCCTGGCAAACAGGCTATTTATAATCAAGAGTATTCTGCATTTTTCATTTAGCAAGACAAACACAAAGGCAAGTTAATTTTATTAGCCAAAGCTGTTAAGTGCAGGCAGAAAGAATAGATCTTGAAATATTTCTAAAGAGGACCTGGATGGGAAAAGTGTCACTAACAGAAGAATGTGAAAAGATATGTATAAAAGGTTATTCACCAAGTCAGACTGACACATTCCAAATGCAAGTAGCATGTAAGAGAGAAAAGGGTACATCATATAATGCACGTTCTTGATTAAAAAAAAAAAGAAGCTTAACTGATTTGTTTTATGAAAAGTCCTAGTATGCTTAGAAATTGCATAGCTAACAAACTGGCTTTGAAACCTTTACTGTGCTCTTCTCATACTGCATTATAAACAGCCTCAGTAATATTCAAATTATTATATACAAAACAGTAATGATCTGCTTTGCTCCTCCAGAACTGCTTTGCAGCATATGCTTGGATTCCCAAGTGCTTCCAATAGCCAAATAATACAATAAGCATCTTCTGAAGCCATTTAAAAGATAGACAATATACTAGACTTTCTACTTTCTATATTTATCTCCTATACTAGGCATATATACCTTGTAGTATAGTAAAATATACAGGTTATAGTGTACACTTTTTTTAACTAGACTTTACAAAATTTTGGTACTGCAGAATGACAAAAGTAGTTAGCTACATTACAATAAGGAAAGATATGTCCCACTCTTCAGTTTTATGTTACTCTCAAAGTTGTCGTTACCTGAAAAATTTTCTGTAGGTCTGGCACCTTGTTTTTACCCAAGAAAGAATCAGTTGCTGGTAAATCTGAAGCAAGTTTACTTGTTGTCCCAAAACTCAGAGGTGGGGATTCAGTGGAAACTATTGGTTTGAGTCCCTGCATAAATAAAGATTAAAATATCAAGGTATATAACACTTGCAAATGTACCAACTGTCAAGTCAGGCAGGCGCACTGCCAGTCATTGCATGGATGTATTACAAAGTATATTTATCTGGTATGAAGACCTGTGACAATGAGCTAAAGACACATTGTTGGCCCACTCATTTTGCAGCTACAGCTTTGGGTCACGGCTTAGCAAGGGTAACAGAAGCCTCCCTTCTGATTTCTTCACAACGTAAATTGATAGCTATCGTAAGTTTTTCTGTGCTGGTACTCGTTCCAAATTGTTGCTTGTTTTTCACACATAGTCAGGCTCTATCTGAGTAGTAGGATTAGAAGCAAGAAATCCCTGATGCTTGGGTTAGAGTGAGGAGACATCAGTGAACTCTCCTGAATGCTGCAAGCAGGAGCTAACTTTTTCAGGAGCGGTCTCTGAAATTACTTCAACAGTTACTACATAATTGCAATTCCTGCTTATTGTGATCATGTCCACTTTATTTCATGAGCTCTCTGTAGTGTATAAAACTGTAAATACTGAGAACTGGAGTAAGCTGCAAAGTACTTCAGACAGTTCCATGACAAAGATACTTCTTTCATAGTTTTCAAACTCACGGATAGGGGGCTTAAAAATGTAATTAGCAACCTGTATCACTTCTGATTAGCACTGAAACTCCTGCCTCTACAGGATACCACCTGGCTGCAAGACACACTGTATTGAATTATGAGGAGAGGCTGAAGGAGCTGGGGTTATTCAGCCTGGAGAAGAGGAGGCTGAGGGGAGACCTTATTGCTCTCTACAACTACCTGAAAGGAGGCTGTAGAGAGGTGGGGGTCAGTCTCTTCTCCCAAGTCACAGGCAATAGGACTAGAGGAAATGGCCTCAAGTTACGCCAGGGGAGGTTCAGGCTGAAAGGACTATCAGATATTGGAATGGGCTGCCCAGGGAGGTGGTTGAGGCACCACCCCTGGAGGTTCAAAACACGGGTTGATGTAGTGCTGGGAGATATGGTTTAGTGATGGTGTTGCTCTTTGTTTGTTGTGTGGGTGTTAATTTTTGTCAAAATTAGGTTGACGGTTGGACAAGATGATTCTTAAGGTCCCTTCCAACCTAGAAGATTCTGTGATTCTGTGAATTACTATTAGAATAGGGAAATCAGTCGTGTTAACAACTGCAAGTTATCGTATACTTTTTCAGGCTTTAGAAATACATTCCTGTTCAGATCTCCCTTCTTTGGGAGTAATGGGAGATTTAAACCTAACTGCATCATGAAATCAAAGGAAAACATTTCAGAAAACTCATATGATCATCAGTGTACTGTTGTAAATGACTTCCAAAGCAGCATGGCACCAGTTAAGAACATCACATAGCAATTTAAATAAAAATCATTGACATGATTCAGGGAAGAGTACAACAGAACCTGCTGCAGAAGAGACAGTCCAGTGTGCCTAACATAGATACTGCAGTAATCAGGGTCTCTCACCCCAACATGAAATTCCACTTGAATTCCACCCATGAATTGTGAATCTTGTGGGCCGCTCCAACCAAGCTCAGTTAAATTAGTGTAACTGTGTGGCTGTTCCAACTGGGTATTTGTCTGTGTTTATTGAGAGAAAGTGGGAAGCGCTTTATCTCGCGCCCAGCTGCTTGCTAAGCTTAGTGTGGCTGAAGAGGAATCCTCAGTATTACATATAAGAATTTCAGCACATCATTTTTTAAGCAAGTGATTAAGGCATCTTAAATGGCCCTTAATTGCCACTTGTATTTAACATGACTAAAACTGCAGTTTTATTTAGTAACATCAGTGTATCAGTACACTCAAGATAGCACTGAGGAATGAATGCCTCTACACATTTGACATGTGCTTCATAAGAAAGTGTTTCACGATGATATTTCCTCTTCTAATAGTAAGGTGTTAATCTTAGATTTCTAATCATATTAACAGAAATTTGTTCCAATTCTTGGACAAGGTACAGTAGATGTACTCGTGCAGGAAAATCAGCATGCTACAGCAATGACTTTGTGATATGCTCAAGTCCTCAATTAAAGCTCAGAACATGTAGCTAATCCAAACCAAACAAAACTCTCTGCCTACCTCTCTGTAAAGTGTGTTTGTTTTCCTGTCAGAGGTTTGAAGGTCTTAGGACACAATCTATCTGATGGTTGGCCAACATACTCAAAACAACCTTATGCCTTGCTAGCATGAATTCCCAAGCTAGATTTACAAAAGAGTTAAGGATTCAGAGCACAAATCAATGGAGAGAGCACCAAGCAAGTTTTTAAATGTTAGGGGAAAGAAAACAGAGGTAAGGACCAAAATGAAAAGGGGAAATGGGAAAGAAAGTTAAGCTAAGAATTATTATTTCAGAACATGCAATGAAGTAACTTTTATGAACTTGCTGAACCTAGACACTTCTAACATAAATACCAGGTCCTTCGTAGTAGAACATGCCTCACTGCATGAGGTAAAAGATATTTGTTAACACAAACACAAGGATGCTTTTAGGTAGGAACCTTTGAAGCTTTGTTTGTATTGGGATGACACAAGTAAAAGTGGCTTTGTGTACATTTTAAGTATCATCTACAGCATAAAAGGTTAAACATTATAGTTCCTCAATGAACTCCAAGCAATTCCAATGAACTCTCCAGGTTAAGAGCTGGGGTTGTTCAGCCTAGAGAAGAGAAGGTTCTGAGGAGACCTTATAGCAGTCTTCCAGTGCTTAAAGAGGGCCTACAGGAGAGATGGGGAGGGACTCTTTATCAGGGAGTGTAGTGACGGGACAAGGGGTAACAGTTTTAAAATCAAAGAGGTATTAGGAAGAAATTCTTTGCTGTGAGGGTGGTGAGACACTGGAACAAGGTGCCCAGAGGAGCTGTGGATGCCCCATCCCTGGAGGCGTTCAAGGCCAGGTTGGATGGGGCTTCGAGCAACCTGGTCTAGTGGGAGGTGTCCCTGCCCATGGCAGGGGGGTTGGAACTCAGTGATCTCTAAGGTCCCTTCCAACCCAAAACATTCTATAAATTCATAACAGATAAAATCAAAAGATCTGTGGTTTGTGGGGGTTTTAAATAGCTACAAGCAAAATAAGTTGCATCAAGTGAAGATAGGGTAGTATGACTGAATTTCTACTAGGCTCACAGTCAGCCTTGAACCAGGGAAAAGTTCATATAGTCATCCTCACCTGATGGCATTTGAAACTGGTGTCACTATCTGTACTTAAAACATAAGCCAATTCTGAATTAATAGTTTTTATTGTATTTGTAATGGTTATGGCAGTTGTTATCCTCCTAAATATAAGCAGTAGTTTTTAATCTATTTGACTCCTCACCTGCACTGAGAAAGTTCCCGTTTATTTAACAGGCTAAATTGTTCCTACTACTTTACATAACTTTGTTAAATACAAAATTAAATCTTTTAAGAATGCTAAGACTGAGATGGAAAGAACAATACAGGTTTCAAACTAAGATTTTTTTTTTTTGTTAATGTTTTTTTTTAATTATGTTACTGTCAGCAAAGGAATTTCTGAAATACATTTTGACTGATATTTTAAAAGCCCATAATAAGCTTAAAACCTGCAGCAGAACAATACTCCATTGGGAAGCATCATAATGTAACAGTATAGAATAGAGTGAATTATTATTCTATATATTTGACCAAGCAGAATTTGAACTGCAGGATGTCTTCATTTTTCCGGAAATATAAAAATAAATAGAAGCATGAAAAGCAAACCATTTTACATGCTGAGCTATGGTTTTATTAAATACAACAATGAAATCAATAGGAAAAAACTTACTTTGTTTAGGACTTAAGACCTATTTACTCATGTGATTCCTTTCATATTTTAATCTCTATTTATTGCAAACAATTTTATCAGACTGAAAAGTCTGACTGTGTGACCTGGGAGTTGAGTCAAACTAAAAAAATAAAAAAAGTTCTACCAAAAAGCTGGCCTAAGAACATTGTAAAGCAGGATTGAAAGTAACTTTTAAAAATATAAAAAACATAGCTATTCTATTGCATAGCATAGAATAGCTAAGTGTGCCACAGTTGTGGAATAAACTGTGTGAATGGTGAGCCAGCTATGGAAGACAGTGTTGCTTTCATCAATACAAAAAACCCCACAGTTATAAAGCAAGACATTATTTGTAAAATGCTCCTGCTTGGATACAATCTCATCTTCTCAACTGTATTTTCTCAAAAAAACAGGTTTTGATATTTCAGTGATGACACTGAAATGAAAAACAATGCCCAATGATGACCTAAAAAGAAATCACTACAATGTTCTAAAAGAAAAGTATTTCTATTCCTTGGATATTCTCTTTCCTGCCTTGCAGAGTAAGAAAGTGAGATCTGTCTAGACTTTTTTGCCAGCTAATTTTGCATAGACCCTTTACAAACCGATTTTGATATATGACACTACAGCATTTTAATCGAGACAATGTCAATAATTCAGAATTTATCATGTCTTTCTGCATCTAGTGCAACGATACTCATACATACCTAATATTCATTAACAGAACAGAATGTGGGATAACAGTGAATTCTGTGTTCTTCTCTTATCTTGCTTCTCCCTTTTTAATCCCTAAAAAGAAAGATGTCCTTAAAAGGGGGTGATTTGTTACTATGTAATGGAGCCTCCTGAACAGAAAAGTAAGCAATACTCCACAACCTGGGCTCCAGAAGCCAAGAGTGTTGTCTTTAGGACAACCTTACTCCAGGTGGTTATCAGAGCTTTCTGGGTTTCTGTGATGTGCCTTTTCTCTTATGATCTTGGAAAGGACGTATTGTTTGCAGAAAAATAGTCACAATATAGCTAGAGACTAATGCATACTGTTCTAAACTATACTATTCCAGAAAGGGGGCTTGGGCATGAAGCCCCAAAGGTAATCCCAGTGGTAACCGTAGCTTTTGTTTTCCTCTACACAGATGAAGTATCTTTGAATATAACCTTGTGTAGAAGAGGCAAGAAGTGACCCAAACACTGCAATAGTGACTTCATTGTCTTGATAACCTCCCTGTAGCTGCTGACTGGCTGGTCTTAGGTCTGCACATGACCCCTGCCCATACATTTTCTCTTCTCCAGGTAGAACAAGCCTCATTTCCCCATCGTGTCCTCACAGGGCAAGTGCTCCCTCACTCCTACCATCTTGGTGACCTCTGCTGAACTTGTTCCAGTTGATCAAGAACATTCCCACACTGGGGGGCCCACAACTGGATGTGGTACCTAGATGTGATCCAATGAGCACTGGGTAGAGGGAAATCGTCACTGTCCTGGCTCACAACCAGCTTGCTGTCTGGGGTCTCTACCAGAGCTGCTCCCACCAGCCTGTCAGTTCCCAGCTTGTTTTCTTGCCAGGGGCCCTTCCTTCCCGCGTGCATAACTTTGCCTTTTTCCTCCATGGAAATTCACAGTGTTCCTATCAGCTCATTTCTCTAGTCAAGATAGGTACTTCAGAACAGCAGCTCTTCAAACATTTTGGAGCCACTGCCATGATGTCTTCTGTAAACTTGGTAAGAGTGCACTCTATTGCCTGCTCCAGGTAACCAATAAAGTCCTGCAGTAACCTGCAGTATTCCACTTGTTATGAGCATCCTGGCAGAGTATAACACATTAACCACTGTGCTAAGCCTGGTTATCCAGTTCTCCTTCATCTTTCTCATTGTCTATCCACCTAAGCTGTAACATCTTAACCTCAAAATTCAAAATTTAAAGCTTTGTAGTTGGTCTTAGCGCCTTGAAACAATTTGAGATTCTTTAAAATCTTAATACAATATTCTTGTTTGCAGAAGAGACTGGATTTTCCAAGTAAAACTTGCATAGTCAAGGATACCCTGGAAAACAGAAGTGTAAACCAGGTTGCTAACAGAATTAGGCTAGGAATGAATGAAATGGAGTTATTTGTGTAACACAACACACAATAGTCTAAAAGAATGTAGTTTCTTTGTTGCCTTTTATTAATGAGTTTTTAAGGAAAAAGACACACTATAACTTTTAGTTCACGTCTGTGCATACACATGTATCTACTTTTTTTTTTTTCTCTTAATACCTAAAGTCATATCAGATATGTTTGTTTTCTGGAGGCAGTTCTTTGGAAGGCTGACTTTTAAAAAATCGTTCTTCCAATCCTTAACCTCTAGGTTTTGGGATCTTTTTTAATTACTAAACTGTAAGAGGAACCTAAGTTTTTCAAAGTTTACTCAGAAACTTGAACATGGTATGGCAACCCTGTTGCAACTTCCCCGTGACAGGATCACATTACAAATCTTCCTAGTTTACTTAAGAATCTGTGTTGACGTACATAAAAGGAAACAAGGTCCGTGATTGTTTTTTTTCGCTAACATGCAACTCGTCAATGCCTTGAAATGGCTGATATAATCAGGATCCACTCTCCCCTCCACTCCTCCAGAATTAGCTATGTACTTTAAAGTATGCATTAAATAGGATTATATTTTCCAATCTTTAACCTGTATACACTTAGTAAATACATCAGCATCATATAAAGAAAAGGCTGTTTTTCATTTTGCTTTAAACAGACTTCGATAGATGTGCTTCCTCTCTAATAAGGATTTTAATGCTGTCAGTAATTAGTTTTTCTGCATGCGTAGACAAGAGACTAGCTACGGTGCTGTTCAGATTTGCCAACTGCGACTTTAAAAAAAGCCAAGGCTCTAGCTCAAGGGCAGTCGTACGTGGTGAAAGCGTGTTAATTTCTTGCTACAACACCCAACGCATGCCCAAACTGAACTAAGAGGTGCAGGGCAGCACGAAGGGTCGCCCAAGGTCACGGGCCAGGCCGGGTACGCTAGCGGCACGGTGAGGGGGGGGAGCGGAAAATCCCTCCCCAGCGAAACAAGCCCCCGCCAGGTCCCGAAGGCCCCGGCCGGCGAGACCATCACCACAGCAGCCGCCAAGCGCCCTCCGCCCGGCAGCACGCACTCCCCCGCCACCTCCAGCTCCCCGCGACACCCGCCCGCCCGCCACCACCGCGCGGGGCTGCGTCTTCCCCGGCGGCCAGAGCCCCCGGGGGAGCGAACGGCGCCGCGCAAGGAGGAGGAGGACGGCGAAGGTCACCGCCGCGAGGGCGCCCAGGAGGAGGGCGGCAGCGGCGGCGGCCCCGTTACCTGGGGGTTGTAGGCGGCGGAGGCGGCGGCCTCGACCAGCCGCTGCGTGACGCCGCTGAACTTGTAGTACATGGCTGGGGGCCACCGGCACGCGCCCTCCCAACGGCCCACCGGCTGCGGCGGCGGCGGCGACGTCTCGCGCGGAAGGACCCCAGCCGGCTCGCTGCGACGCCTTAGCCTGCCCAAGGCCCGCTGGCTCGCGGGCCCCCGCCACGAACGCCTGCGAGCGGTGAGCCTCGGGAGGCCGCCAAAGAAGCGGGGTGAAAAAAAAAAATCTGATGAAATACACGAATCGTTCCTCAAGGCGTTGGGAGCGCCTCTCCCCCTCTAAGGTCTGCCGCTCCCAAAGCGAGGCTGGCGGCAACTTCCAGTCAGGCAGCAAGCTGGACCCCTAACCGGGCGAGCCGCAGTGCGCGTGCGCACCACTGCAAGAGGAGGAGAATGCGAATGCGCACGGGTAAAACAAGGCTCGTGTGCGTGGTGGTCACCCCACGGCGGCACAGCCCATCCTGTCCCTCCTGAGGCCTGGCGGCCCCGGCCGTCCCTCAGCCGCCTTACTGCTGGCTGAGGCAGTGGTCTCTGTTTCCCGTCCCTCAGCCGCTGCCTTGTACCCGGCTGAGGCAGTGGTCTCTGTTTCTCGGGCTGTGTGCGCTTCCCGCTGCTGAGCTCGGGGCCTCAGACTTCGGGGCAGCCGAAGTGGTGGCCTGAAGTGTTTGTTTTCTGATAGAAATTAAGAAGGGGCAGCAGAGGTTTTGTTTCCTGGCGCCTAATTGCTGTGCCTCCACTCCGTCAAGTGATTCCCTTCTCTCCCACCATCTTTTGAAAGCATCTGAAACCTCTAATTTGTTTCATAAAGTGAGGTTTTCATTCAATGAAATCAGCACTGTGAACTTGGGGAGTGTGATATGATGCTGCTTCTGTTGTGAATTTAATCTTCCTGATGAAAGCCCAGCAGCCCGGAGGCTGAAGGTGCAGCGTGGTTGGGTTTTGCCAGGCTTACGGCTCAAGGGCCTGTGGGTGTTGAGTGATCATTTGGCTTCTGTGCATGCCTTGGGCCATAGACGGTTGCCAACTGAGATATTCTTGTTAGTAATCCAGAGGATCCTGCTGTTATCAGAGCCTGACAGTGCAAATTCATCATTTGAGCTGACCCCGTGAATAGCCTTCTGTTGGTTAAGATTAAACATACTGAAGCTTTATTAAAAAAGGATTATTTGTTGGTAATGTTTAATCATTAGCAAGCTGCACCAGTTAGAATATTGCTTGTTAGGAGTCCCATATACATTTTTGCAGATAGGCTTGCTATAAAAATATCTGTGGTCATGCACTGAGTGAAAACTATTAAAATATACTTTGCTTATAAACTGGAGGAAGATCTATTTAAAGGAGATGTTTTAGAAAGTAAAATACCCATATAAAAATATGTATGGTATGGTTTCTTTACCCACCCGTGTAACGCCTTCTCCTTAGTTTTTAGAATTAGAGTTTGGTGGCAGGAAAATGGAGCCTTGAGTGAGTCCCCTTGGATTTATCCCCTTCTGAACAGACATGTTCTATACAGGATAACAGCTGCTCAGTAACGAGGAAGGACCCTGTGAGCCCTGTGTGTCTATTTACTTCTGGCTGTGAACCAGAAGCATAGGTCCTTGCTGCTCTGGTTCTTACCTGCACCTGTTGCCCTACAGTCAAGTTTTTTTCATGGTGAGACTTCAGTTCCACAAACTCTGTCTCTGCTGTCCTCTCAAGGAGAGAACCAGCTGGATGCTCCATACGTGATACCCTGAGTTGATGTTCTGACTCTGTGGTAGGAACATTAACTGGAGAGGATATGTTATTTGCTCTGTAAGTAGGAAATTTATGGAAATATTTTGGAAATGTTACAGGACGAATTGTGAAATCCCTGTAGCTTTCAAGACTAGGCAGCATTAATGAACTGGAACATGTGCTGCGTAATTTATGGTAGAAAAGAATTTGCTGATCAGGATTCTACTTATTTCTGAGAAAACTAAAATAGAAGTTATGTTTGATTTCAAATCTGCCTGTAATGGAGCAAAAGGCCCTGAAGATGGGGTATACATATTCTTTTAGAGTGGAATGCTGTGGATCATGGCTAGGCTTGTGTGGTAGCAGTTCTGACCTACTGAAATCCATGTGATCTGGCTTGTATTATAACTACTCTGGAACCTTCCCTGGGTATATCTCTCTGCAAATGCAATATAACTCCTCCTGTCCAGCTCTTTCAGCATTTTCCAGAAGAAATGGATGTTCCTGGCAAGCTCACTTACTGTGTTTGTTTTATATCTTGCTCTTCTACCTTTATTTCCCCAATATTAATACGTGCTACAATCCCAGAGGAACACGGGTTTTGTGGCAGGTCAGGCAGGGAGATAACACCATTGTATAACTAGTTCTTGCTCCATTGATGCTCTTGATTGAAGTTCTTGAAAAGTCATTTAATATTGACTGAAAGCTGCAGGAAGGAAAGGTTTGTGCCCTGGAGCTCCAAAGAGGCTGTGAAAAACGTACAACTTTATCCTTTATTTTTAGTTAATCAATTTAAGTGACAATATTTAGAAGTTAGCTGTGAAACTTCTCTGCTGCAAGCTGTTGAAATAAAACCTAGGTGCTCTCTCTCTCTTGTTTTAGCTCACAAAATCGAAGGTGGGGAATTGTTTACCTTGTAAGAGAGGTGCATGGGAGAATGACATGAATAACATTACAAATGAAGCTTCTGCTGTTGTTCTTGTAGCGCAGGAGAACGGGGACATTATAAGAACAGGGAAGTAAAATCAGAACAGCATGAAGTCTTTCCTTTAAAGAAAGAAACTTGGTTTTGCCCTAGATTTCTGGTACATCTTTTGCTTTAGTCTCTAGACTTTTGCTAACACTGTTTTGCTTATCAGGCTTTCTGACATAATGGATAATTAGATTGTGAAACTGACTGCCATAGGAAGTAATTGGAACCTAGCAGGGTTCAAAGAAAGACTAGGCATCTTTGTGAACCATAAAACTATGTACAGTTAATGTAAACAAAGTGCCCGGAAGGAAGAGACTTCCTGCATTGGACTTTAAGCAGAACTCTGACTTTTAGACACCAAGATGAATAATTCATGGGGACACTGTCAGCTCTACAGCTGGTTTGTTGGGGATTTTATATCTTCATCTAGTATGGTATTGGCAGCAGCTAAAGACAATACTATTCTACAGGCTACACTGTAGTTTGATCTATTTAATTTTTTTCAAAAATTTTCAGGTGACTGATTTCATACATGCAAGTTTGTTTATGATGGCTCATTCCTAGAATAGCACTAAGACTATGCTTCAAGATGAGTAGCTTTCTGAAAGTGAATGAAAGAAGCAGAGTACCTTGAGCTTATTCTGCTTTTTTGTTGTTGTTGTGGTTTTTGTGTATTTATTTTCTTTTTGAGGATAAAATAAATAAAAAACAAGACCTTTTTCTGTTGCTTAATGAACGGAATCTTCATATGCTGATCATTATTTCAGCACAGATGTCTGTAACTCAAATTCTGTGAATCTGCCCATGCAGCTCTGTTCTTGAATTGCTGAGAACAACTGTGTGGGTGAATTTAGAACATGAAATTGCCATGTGCGCCTATGTTTTGTTTATGCAGGACTTTTTTTGAAGAGTACTAGATTGGATTTCCTTAATATTTGCTTTGTGTTCTCTGTGTGTGCATATACATAATAGATACAAACCCCCAAATTAGAAGATGGTCACCAAGCATAAGCTCTATTAATGCAAGATGTTCGATTTGAATCATATTATCAAGTGAAAGAAATATATTAATTCTATGTGCAGAATAAGATAGTAGTTACTTCTAAAGCCTGAATTTATTGATGCTCTATTGCCTACATGTACTGAATACAGCACAGATGACTCTTGGAAATAGACTGCTATTGTCAATTTTAAGAGATTTCTCTTTGATAGACTTAAAAATACTGAAAATTAATAAAAATAGGTTTTAATTTTAAACTGTTCATTCAGTTACATAATAAAAACTTTGGTTAAATTTATATTAATATTGTATCTTTCTCATAGCAAAATTCTTGCTTTTTTTTTTTTTTTGAGGGAGATGGGATTAAAGGCAGCCATTTATATCTTTTCTGTGTTTAGAAATAATTCTATATTGTTTCATGGGCACTTTTTTGTCTTGACATAAGATTTCTGCATGTGAAATACTTGATAGCTGTAGTTACTTAAAAGCAATAGCAATTTTGGCAATAAGGGTGTTGTGTTTACTGTAGTAGATGGGGATCAGGAATCTTTTAAGGGTGTTGAATTCTATTTAGGGGTATATACTTCTTGTTACATACGTATAATAATCTTTCCAAGTTCTCAGGCAGAACCTGTCTGAGAATGTAAATAAAGGAAGTGAAAACTTGATGATATAATTACTGTAAAGCCTAATGATTGCATAATACTTCTGGGTCAATAAGTTATGCTTTTTATAGACCATTTATCTGCAGTTACGTGTTACCTGTATAAAAGAAGAATGGAAATCGTGAAAGCAATAGTTTATTCCAGGTTAGCAAGGAAGTGTTCTTTTATCCCCCAATCTCCAGATATGAAAAGCATTATAGGAACCTACAGTAAATATTGCTTTCGCTACTTTTCAGCTTTGTTGTCTTTGCTTTTTTCCCCCCTTTATTTTCAGAATTGCAGAAGCGAAGGTAAATTTTTCATCTGACTGAGACATCAATGTTAGCTGTCAATAAAATAATAATTACCTAAAAGCCCTATTTATTCTACTTTTGAGAAAGTAATCTTGAAATCCCCAGGCTCTATCTCTCTGGCTTATAACAATACCCACTTCTGAAATGCAGTACTGGAAGTTTGGGTACTTTGCCTCTTGCTCTTATCTTTGATAGGGACACCCATAGCCCCAAGTTTCTGTCTGAGGGCTTTCTGCTCTGACACATTTTTTTCCTTTACAACCAGAAGGGAAATCTCATGACAGCAGTACTTTATTCTTCCTGAACTTTTCCTTTAAGCATTATACAGGTAGTGAAATAGGTTCCCAAGTTAAGTGAGCAGTATCTCTGGACATTGAGAGGTAAAATGTATGTGCAAGGTTTTCTGTCTTCACACTGCTGCCAAAGTCTTCCTTCAACTCTTCCTTCTTCCTCCCTAGGCTATAAGTGTTGGTCTCAAACAGTCAACAGTCTACATCAGAACATTATTTTTCTCAGATATGTTGTAGATACTGGGAGGATGATACATTGTCCTTGTATTTAATTTCTTCTTGTCAGGCTTTTCATATGCAAATCACAGACTTGAGTCCAGGGACAACTACATCCTTAGTGCAGTATTGTAACAAACTTCCCTGAATAGGGCAAGATTTATAGACAGAAAAACCCCTCTGCTTCACATGTGTTAGAGGAAATGTTCCATACATTTGTATAATATGAAGCTAATAGATAGCAGGGTATTGTGATGGGCTGAAGAAAGATGCCATGTACTGTTTCTCAGTATTAACAACTAAAATACAATTGTATTGGAAATGCACAGGGCAATTTAGGCCAGGTGGCTTGACTTGAATACCTTTTTGCTTTCTTGGTCCAGCACCCACTTGTTAGTCACTTACACTTAATTTTAGGTACTATCAGTCATGTTTCAGAACATTCTATACAGCTATGTTTGGGCTAAATTTACTCTTTCCAACAGTGATGCTGCCCTGTATCTACTTTTCTCCTTGGAGAAGGCAGTAATCAATGAGCATGCAGGATTGCCAACACCAGCAGTTCAAAAATCATGAGCTTGTGTTTAAGAATTTGTCAGTGTATTCATGTTTTAGAATGTAATCATGTTTTATCACATGATCATGTTTACCACTTCTCTTTCACAGCTCAGAATATAAGGAACATAAATAGGTGAATGTCTCATTTCACATGTTTTATAATGTTTATGAGTTTTTATAATGGATATCATAGCTAATCAATTTCGAAAGTTGGCAACTTCTGTGTTGTAATTTCGTGAAGATGCTCCACCTTCAACATAGTGCAAAGAGACCTGTAGGTACGTGCTGAGGCACTTCAGTTTGATAGAGTGCAATGAATCCATGCTGTTCAGGACAAAGAAACAAGGTAACAGCAATTCTCCCACCAGAGTATCACTGTTTGCTAATAATTCTTAAGGTGGTGCCATCAAGTAGCAGTAATTTACATCTTTACATCTGAGCATCCTTGTAAGAGCACTAGACGTGTCTTGTAAAATCTTTTGGTTGTGTTTTAGCTCAGGATATATCTAGGATACAGAACCAAAGAGTCATCTCCTAGTTTGCTCCTGGACAGCTTTTCATGGGAAGGAAACTATTGCAGCCTTTGGCTGAGTCTGTGGTCTGAGTAAACAGGAAATCAGGACCATGCAGTGCGCCGTGGTCACTTGGCCAAGATGTAGTCTAAGAAAAGTCTGGGACTTGCAACTCCAGTGAAATGTGTGCAGTTCTGTGAATCCACAAGGGTTGAAAACAGCAGATCTCCGGTACGTTACAGAGGAGAAACTGAAATATAAGGACCAAAAAGAAGTCTTTCCTCCAGATGTACTCATCTGGAGAGCTTTTAATCAGAAATACGCTTTTGAAGTGAACCTCCAAGTTATACCTGTGCTTTGGTTTGTATCACTGAGCAGGCTTGGAGCCCAAGGATGGAATATCTTTTTGGTTGAAGCTGACCTTCCTGGTCGACTGCAAGATACACTTAAAGAACGCAACTGATGTGCTCTGGTTGCTAATGAGCATTTAGACAATAGGACCAGACTAAAACTATTCTGAAGGTGTCCCCCCTGAAATGTGTGTGGTGTGGGTGTCAGGTCCTCGGCATCACCTGTTTCATTCTGCACATCGTTCCTCGTCTCTGCTGCTTCCCCCAGTAGGCACCACCTGGTAAATTGTGGAAGATGGCATGTGACAATAGATTTTCTAGATCCTAATGCCTGCCTGGAGTCCCATTTGCAGCTACTGCCCCAAAGCCTTTCTTCCAAGTATACTGCCATGGGATAAAACCATTCATATCTGGCTGAACTGTCACCATACTCGGGCAGAAGGTCCATCTTTGCCCAGAGTATTTGTCAACAGGCTGTACTCAAAGGGGTTTCTATTTGACGGATTAAAAAAATAAAGATATACTTAAATTTAGTAATAGTAATGTCAGTTATCTGGTTACTAGAAAAATCTTTCTCATAGAAAATAGTCTTGTTTTATGAATCATTTAGTACATTAGAGGTAACATTAAAAATAGATTGCTGCCATGAGATCAGTGTCTCCTGCACTGAAAATAATGCATAGTTTTGACTACATATATTTTTGAGGGTTGTATTCTGCCAGCAGCAGGAGCCATTACCCTGTGATACCTTTACAACAGTCTCCTAATTATCTTCCCTGCAGCATCCTGTCATCTCACTTACATTCTATAAGCGTGTAACTATTATGATATAGTCTTTTCATATGGCAGTGTAACTTGGATCTGTTTCAGGAAGTCGTGCAGGTTTTTTGATGCATTTCTCCTTTGTTTTGCCACATTACAAATGATGGGATTTTTTTTGTTTCCTTTTGAAGTATTCTGTTAGCTGTTGTATACCTGTCTGTGCTTTCTTACTGCCGTCGGAATAGGGACACTGTAAAACTGAGAGTACAAGCAGATGAAAGAACTATCTACCTCCTTACCACAGTGTTTTGCTGCGTCAGAGAAAGAAGTTCAGAAGATTAGGTAACGATGTGGGAGAACACTGAACACAAAAGTCCGGAGTGAGGGGAAGAGGGAAGCTCAGTTGCAGCTCTGCAGAAAAGAGGACTGGAGGAAGTGCGCTGGAGTGAGTAGAGTAACAGCAGGGAAAGCTGAAAGGAACTGTTCCTGAGCCAAGTCCTTGCACACATTAAAGGGTTGGAGAGTTGCAGAAATAGGGAGCCCTCCAAGTAAATGCTGCCTGCAACATCTGCCTCTGCATTGTGCAGGAGCTTTTCTTTGGCAGAGCCTCACAGCCTTACAGAGCCTATAGTTAGATTAAGGGTTATTCGTACTGCACTTTGCATCTTTATTTATAGTTTTCTCCCGAGCAAGAGGTGGCCTGTGTGAGTGTAGGTATGTGTACGTGGATGGAAGCAGTGTGAGTCAATTGCTGACCACATTTAATATCGGAATAAATTTTTTTGTTGAAAACATGTCTTTTGACAACATCCTCCCTCCTAAAGATTTTTCACAGCAAATTTTGCTGATCTGTATCTGGCACCCTTGTCTTGCGTAGGTTCTGTGATGCCAATTGCTAACGGAGAGTTTCATTTGGCTCAATATATAGGAGCTTGGGCTTTTTTAAAGGGAGAATGTGAGTTCTGGTTTTCCAGGGAGTATTGGAGTTTGCAGTACCATTGGTGGTGCAGGCATGATCATTTAAGAGTGCTATATCCTATGCTGCAGCCTGAGGGAACTAAAAAGGGGTGGTGAGGAGGTGTGGAAACAGAGATTTGGCAGCATGATTTTACTTGCTTTTCCCTTTGCATACTCTCGATTGTTTCCCCTCCCCAATGTAGTTCTCTTTTTAGATTTTGCAGTGTGGAGCTGATGTGATTATGGTTTCCTGAAGGGTTCCCCATCACTTTCAGACAAAAGTATTTGTTGCTCACTGTTCAAAGGCAGAATGGAAATTTGCTTCTATGCATCCTCAAAATTGCTGGGGGCACCGCTTTAATGCCATTAAATCGCTTGTCCCAGATCCAGTTGCCACCAAACAGATGGCATCAGATTAATATAATTTGAACCTACAGACTTATCACTTGCCTTATAGTGTAGAGATTACACTAAAATAACGGGAACCAAATTACTCCAGGTTCTTTGTCTGCTTTCACTACGCTATTGAATTATAGTATCATGTTTGTGGTGCTTCAGGGAGAAATGAATTAGGAGTGAGATCTACGCGCTTGCCTTACAGGAAAGTTTTATGGGCAGAGACAAGGGAAACATTCTCCAAATGCTATTAAAAAGATTTTACTTAAGGTCCCATATATTTTCAATGTAATCTGAGAGCTGACTTTGATTCACACGTAAACCAAATTGAACTTTGGAATAATACCTATGTCTGTTCCCTTTTGTTCCTTTTTGGGTGATTGCAGCTTTAAAGCTTAAACAACTTTCTTAAAGCTGGTTGGAAAAAAAAACCCAAACTCATTATTTGCACACTTGATAGGTGAGGAGGAAATAAAAGACCTAGTAGAGAGTTTAGGGATTATTTATGAGTACTGGTAAATAACTGCAGGCTTCTACAATGGACATACTCAGTTTTCTGTCTGAACTGTAACATTCAAGCTGAACATCCTTTGATTCAGAACTGTATCTCTCCTTTGAGCAGGGGAAAGGCCTAATGAAGTACTGTGGTGCTTATCTTCTTGCTCTAGTCTCCAAAACAATTTATGGTGCTTCAGCTAAGCTTCCGTTTCGTACTGTTTTTAAAAGCAAAGTAGTATTGTTTGTAGTATATCCTGCTTTAAAATAGTAGGAGATGGATAAAGAAGTGATTTGGGAGCCCAAGTTATAGAGCTGAACACAGCAGCATTTGCTGCGTGTGTTATAATTAGCCTTAGAGCAGGAGGAGTTGGCTGACACAGTGCTGACCACAACTTTAGCCTGTGGAAGCAGTAAATGGTTGTGTTTTCCCATACCAGCTATCATGATTAAAGGTGAGGTAGGGACCCACCATGCCGAGATGGCAAACGTTTGTGGAAGTTTCCAGTGGTCATCTTTGAAAGGAAAGGATGTAACTTTTGGGAAAGTTTTAAGTCAAAGCCCTGTATTTGCTTTTGTGTGTAGTTTGAGTTGTAGCCTGCAGAATGCAGTCCCTGGATCCCCTTAGTGTGGATGCCTTATGCTTTTCGGTAGTCATTAGCGCTCAACAGAAAGAGACGCGATTGCTGAGTTGCATGATAAGGTGCCAGATTCTCTTTTATTCTCCTGATCTGATCTGAGAGACTGCGTCTGCAAGCAGACACATTCAGAAAACATGTAGAGGGAAGTAGTAAATGACAAATGTTGGCAATACAAGTTGTTGTCACATTGTGTAACCCAAAGAAACGAGCGAAAGCTTTTCTTTGTAGCAAAGTAGGCACATACCAGTTGGATTACACTTACCGGGGATGAGTGAACCAGGGAACTGCTTTTTAGCACAGTTCCTCGAAGAGCAGGATGCTCTATTTACATAAGCATATACCTATAGAAATGACAGTAGGCCAAAAAACAATGGGCAAGGTGGGATGGCAGACAGCGGGCTGGCACTGCAATTTCAGAAATACTTGGTGCCAGCACAGAAACCTGCCAGTGCGGTTAGTGGCAGAAAGAAAAAGGGGCAGCTAGGGAAAGGGGTAAAAACCAAAGAGGAAAGGAGTTTGATGGAAAAAGTCTTGCAAAGGAAGAAAGCAAAGATGTGTTTTCAGGGGGAGTATGGCAGGACAGCAGCAGTGATGGGGAAGAGGGCTGAAAAGCACAGCATTGTCCTTTTCTGTTTAGTGTTCGAGAGTTACCTGCGTTGTATGGTCTTTTTTGGTGAGTCATTTAGAGAGGACTTCATTACTGTCCCTGAGCCTTTTGCACTGCTGCATTTAGTTCTTTTTAACCTTTCCCTATCCCTCTAGCCATTTCCTTTTTTCATTAATTAGTCTTCCACCTGCTCTCTGCAGTGTTCTTTCAGTTCACGTGACGATCCTGGACTCTTAAGTGGGGATAAATCCCCAAAGCAGGGAACATAAAAGCAGAAATTCCTCCTATGGATCTTAAACTGGGATCTTTACTACTAGAGTGAAAGCCTACCAGTTTCCAAGGTTGTTAGTTGCTTCTAGTATGACTCTATCATATGCTGGTGGAAGTAGACCAGCCAGTGGAAACGCACTGTCCAAGCTTGGCCAGTTTGCTTTACAGTTTCTTGGTAGAAACAGCAATTTAGAGTAATCAACCAAAAAGTAAAGAAGTACAAATCTGTAACTCCGACATCTCATTGGCAGTTCAGCTGTCAGGTCCACTCATGTTGGCAGGAGTAGGTGGCCAAATGCAAATTGGTGATCTTTACTGCAGAGTTGTGAGTGGATTTGAATGGGCTGCGGGATGCGAGGGGCCAGGATAAAACTGTAGATGAAGGGTGGGATGTGGGTGATTTAGGCCATTTTGTATTGCTTTGTAAAAGCTTTGCTTTGCATAACTGTTTCTTACTATTATATATGACATTTGTGGTGGAGGAGAGAGCTTCCTATTCTACACTGAGATAGAGAAGTGTATGGATATTTATTCTCAGCTATCTAATCTGGTGTTGAACTGCATTTGAGATGTGAATGGGACAGTCTGTATGAAGACAAAGGCAGAGGTAACAACAATCTCAGTCCCTGGATGTTAATGTTTAACCAAAGTGCTTCTTGAGTGAGGATCAGGTGAAAGGAGAAAGGGGAAGGTCTAAGAAAACAAGACAGAGATGCTGATGATTGAGTCTACTATAGTGAGGGAAGCAGATGAGCTTCATGGTCCCTGGTCTTGTGTTGTGGGCAACCCGGCATTTACATCCAAGACTTTCTTCCACAAACCAGATGACAAATAGATTTTCTAAAACAAAGCAAAATGCATCTTAGCTAGATGTTACTCACACTGTACCCAGAGGCAGGGATACTCAAGGAATCTATATACGTTTGAGGCTTATATGCAAGAACCTCTGGCAAGAATCCACACTTTTTGTTTAGTTTTGTTTGTTTTTTTAATTTAAGTAATTTTGTTACTGATGCTTTTCAGCAGGCCTCTGCATGACTATACTTAGGGAATACACTGTTGGGATTGTATTTCTTGATTACTCTTATATGGCATCTATATGATAGCATCCTTAGCAAAGATTCAAGGTGCTATTTTAATAAACAATGGCCCCAATTTTATTCATTCATAGTATCCCATCAAATGACATCAAGTTAAAATATTAAAGCCTAACAACAAAAGTCACGGATAGAGACTGTGCAGCTGACAAGGCTTTAGCAATGTAGAAAAAACTGTCTTCTAAATGCTGCATACTCTGGGAGCCTCATTAAATTAAAAAGGAAAAAAAAATACGTATTTGAACACTTAGTACTTAAAAGTATATCAGACTCAATATATAAGCTACACTCATGCTACAGAGAGATGCCATGTTGTTTGCTTGCACTGTTGTCTGCAAAGAGTTTTTGATTGGTGTTTCAGTCTTGGATTATATGGTTTTTAGGAGCAGCGTTGTAATTTTGATCCGTGGCTGCAGAGCATTAGTACAACAGAAGCCTGGTCCTCACTGTAGTTCCTAGCTGCTATTTCAATATTGGTAAAAGACCAGTGAAAAGAAATATAAAGGCTGAAGTGGAGGATTTCTGGGGTACAAGGGAAAGAATTCCAATTTTGAACTTCTAGCTTTCCTAGATTTTAATGAACCTCTTACTGTTTCTTTTTAAAATTCTTATGGCAAACACACGTATAAAATGTTCCCCAAGACAGCAAGAATCAATCTGATTTTGGGGAGTTCTATATATGTACAGTTTCACCTCAGATTGCTAGGAGGTGCAAGTGTTGAGCGTATCTGTAAAATAATAACAGAGTTAAAGCATTTAAAAACCCTTCTGCCTCCAAAATACTTTAGAAGTTCTTCTAGAAAAACACTTCTAAAATATATGACTATGTGGACATCTGCTTAAGTTCTTCACTGATTGATTTTATGTAAAACTTTTAAAACTAATAAATAAAATATGAGAAGTAAAAACACTCAAGATTTCTAAACGAAGTCTGTTCATTTTCATAATAATGCAGTGGGCTGGTGCCAGAATAGTTCATAATTCAGTGATCTCTTAAAATATTCAAACTTTATTTAAAAGAACATTAGTTGTGATTATTTTTGGAAGTACTTTTCAAAGGCTACATTTAAAGAATCACCACAGTGTCTCAGATCCCTTCACAATAATGCAAGCATTGCACTGGTGAAACTTATGGTTGTTTTGAAATTCCAGAATGATCACCATGTTGGTGATTTGGGTGGATTTTTTAAAATATAAATAAATTTCAGTGAACTTGAAGCCAAATTCAGTCCATTTTGCCAGATTTGTTCCTATAAATAATCCCTGAGGAATAATGTATGTGTTACATGTGTTACATGGCTGCTTTTTCATTTTGTTTTGACAGTTCTGTTGTCCATAATTATAATAGATACTCAGTTGCTGAAGAATAACTCTGTGTAGGTTTAACTTTATTTTTTGTCTCAGACTAACTTCTAGACCAAATATTCAAATTTTCTATTGAGTATAACTCCTAGGTTCTAAATGACAGACTGCTTGGTAGCCAAAAATTGTTAAAGGAAAAAAGTTTTTGCCTGGGTACAATACCAATGTGAATAGCCACAGAATTCATTTGTTAAAAAGAACACATTTTATAAACATTTGTGTTTTGACCACTAGTCCATGAAATATAGCAACAAGACCAGCAAATTTTATTACATGATTTTATGCATCTAATTGTGTACTCACATCAAAAAACCACATTTATTACCTTTTCAAATTATATTATACATTTTTCTTTACAGATAAGCAAACAATATATAAAATAACATTCTATAAAATTATAACTCTTTGCGTTTGTAAAGAATAAAGGAGTCTACAATGTGTAGTTGCAAACATTCACATTTTATTCATTTGACCAAGAATTAATATCCTTCTTCTGTGGCTCTTAAAATTCCTTGTCAAGCGGATTGTCAGTCTTGGTGGCTCACTGTGCAGCATTCTTGATCTGTCATCTGCAAAAGATACTCCCTACTTTGTGTGGCCATACATCATGTTAGTTTTGCACTATGAAACCGGCGTTTTGTTCTTTATTCCATATGGGCTGGGGCAGCTCTTCAGCTCGTGTAAACTGTTACAGCTCTAGCAAAGCTGGAAGACCTTTCCTACTAAGTCTACTTATATTAAACAGGGATCTGTTTTATGTAGGAAGTTTAACTAGCATCAAGTATACTGACCTGCATGTTTGCTTTTACAAACAAATAACAGAAAATGAGAATCAATTTCCGTTTTTAAGATCATAGTGATTTTTTTTTTTATATAAAGCAATATAATCTTTTTTTGCTATGCATAGCTTATTTTTAATTTCCCAGCAAATGTCTCCTTAGAAGCTCATTTGAAAGGTTAATTCTGAAATTTTCAAGGTACTTCAAATGATCAAACTTTAATCAGGAGTTTTATCCTGAAGCTCTTAGGTTGGAGAAAATTCAGAGCACAGCAGACTTTGTACGCTGTGCCGGTTCCCAGGAAACTGGCTGGTTTGGCTGCTGAATTTAGCTGGCTGGTGTGTGCATACGACCACTTCCTGGCAGACGTTCAGATCTGGTAAGATTTTTGTAGTTGTTACCCGGAGGGGAAAAGACAAGTGTTTTGAACCCATAAGGACTTCAGTTTTATTTTGGAAACATGAGGGTTGAACACTCCAAAAGCTGAAGACCGATTTTTTTACAGGCACAAATTGCATACACGATATGGAAACCCAGTACCTTTTCCTTTGAATACATGGGTATCAAGATATGGAGCTTGCGTAAACAGGATTTTCATCTTCCTCAAACTTGCTGCTACGTACACCAAGATAAGCCATTGTAGAGTTAAGAATGAATATCACTTACGTAAATGGCTCATCCCTGTGCTGATAAAACTGTTTAAAATCATCAATCAAATTAATCTTTGTTTTTTATTTGGTGGGTATTCATCGAGACAATATCATTTCCAAGTCTTGCATCAAGGGAAATTTTAACCCTCCAGCCTTTGTGATTTTTGGGATGGTGCTTCATGTAGAACTGTAGCAGGAAAAGCAGACAGCTCTCCATTCTAGTGATTTTATTAATGATGAAATGTTTTTAAGTGGCATGCAGTACCCTGAAGGATTGCAGCCAATATATAGTTCCCAACAGGTCAGCCCTAAGAATTGAGCCTGGTATATAATGTGTGATTAACCTTTGTTGTCATCAAAACGTACAACAGCAGTTCAAAACTCACTGGCACTGGCTTTAGTTTAAGATGAAGAGAAAGGCTGGATCACAATTATATGAGCTGTCTTCATTTATCCCCCTTTTCACTATATTTGTGTTTCATCAAATTTGTTCCAACTGTGAATGTTTCAAGATACTGAAAAGGTACTGCCCATGAAGTATTTTACTGTACAGGGTTCAAACTGGCAATGACTAGAATTGAGCCAGTTTGTCTTCACTTGGCTCCAAAATGCTCAGTTACGAAACAGAGCGCTGTACCCCATGCCTGCTTAACACATGGTCTCAAGTAAACTTTTAGTAAAACAGTTTCATCTGTTTAAAATTATGCTCATTTTTGATTACACACATAATTCAGGTTTTTTTAATTTTCACTAAAAAACCACTGTCCTGTTGAAAATAAGATGACGTATTACTAGAAGTCAGGAACCCTATGTACTCTCTATAAAATTCTGTTTTAAGGCTACTGTTGAGATCACATTACTTCCACTTGGTTTCTAAGGAAACTAAATTCTACACACTGATAACCATACAACAATAAAAAAGCCAAAAAATAAAACCACCCCAGTATCTCTCCTTAGTGGGCTTATATAGAGAGCAGTTTCGAAATAATATTTTATTGTAACTCAAAAAATACATTAGGTCATTCTGTTCACATTTTAGCATATAAAAAGTGAACATAAGCTGTTTAAAAAAAAAAAAAAAGACTTAAAATAATCTCCACAGACTTATTCCTTTACAAGATTATTTTCATTAGGTAATATTTTTACACTGGGAAAGGATTCTATAGCTGGAAATCCCTTTATAAAGTTGTATAAAAACATTTTGTTTGTGTACCACATATAGCCTGGATCTTTGGAAACTTCCTGTCCTTAATTGCTTATACAAAATGATTCATGTTGCAAATTGGTATTCACAAGTTATTATGTGTAGTAATTTATATTTTTTCCTTTGTACGGGCATCTAAAGATTAGATTTATGGGTAGTGCTGAAGTGCATTTTAGTCTTGAAATTAAGATTGGAACATACTTTAAAGTACATTCACGTTCTGTATGGATTTCAAACTATTGTCATCATGATGATGGTTTGGGCGTTTTGTGGGAGGAGGGTTGTATCTCAGAGTATTGGTTTGGTTAAATACAATACACGGACAAAAGACAAAGTAAGTTTTAAGGCGTTTTATGAAAAACACTATTTTTCCCAAGCATTAAAAACAGCATATGAAAATCTGTAGGGCTAAGTTCTTATGTGGTTTTTTTTTTTTTACCTATTTTTAATGGTGAAAAAAAATGGAGCAGAATACCAAAAGATAGCGATTTTCTCCTTGAAAATGATTTTGATACTGTCAAAATAAACTTTTCATTAGAAGATGAAAATGTCATTTTCTTCAACAGCTGTGTTTGGCTTAAAGTCTGAAATTTCGATTTTTGTCAAGGAGGAAATTTTTTGTAAGGAGAAAAGAAAAAAAAAAAAACCAAAACATTTTGACTGACTATAATATATAATATATGCAGGATATATATAGGTACACATGCAGGAATATGGAGCCAGCACCTCCGCTGGTGTAAAACATCTATGTGTCTCTGAAGTCACAACTTGCCTAACTAACATCAGCTGTGAATCTCACCCAAGAAAGAAATTTTTGCTTATCTCATATTCACCTCTCTGTGGAATGCTGGAGCCGGTTTCTGAACGACATGATTCTGATATAAAAGGCATAAATATAGTAGTACAGGAACTACAGAGCTAACCTGAACACCAGAACGCGTCAGTGGCAAGAAACAGAGGTATGGCTGTAACGTTATTTAATAATTTAGTCTTGAAAAACTACTGAAGGAAAAGTCAAGCTTGTCTGTAACAAAGCTACTAAAATTCTTTTCAGGTCTCCAGAAAACTTTTGTTTGCAATGTAATTCTTTAAGACTACTAAACACTAAGACCACTAAAAATGATAATGAATTTTTCAGGTCTCGGAGTGAAGCCTTCAATGTACTGGTTACTGACCAACATGGTACTTTTCTTTGAGTGAGCAATTCCAGAGATGTGTTTTCTAGGTGGTAGTCGTTTTACTTCTAAAGCTTTTAACAAATATGTATATAAAAGATGCTTCTACAGCACAGTAATAGTAAATGCAGTATTTTCAGGCAAGCACACCAAATTCAACTATGCTGATGACTCTGAACTTCCATGTTAATAACAAAGCTCCCTGTTGATGTTTATTGGTAGCCAAATTTGTAGAGCTGTACCGTAATGTGTTTTAGTATCTAACTGCACATTTCTATATAGCAGCCTTTCAGAATTATACTGAACGATTCTATTAAGCGGTACTACACAAGAAATGTAGTGAATAATATATTCAGAACCTAACCTGATTCATTTTCATTTTCTAGTTACATTGGAGAATATACCATTTTGCCGAGTGCAACTCACACGTCTATATTTTACTTTCTTTGGTATGCTCTGGGCTTTCTACAATTATTTTTAAAACTTCCATTATAGTAAAGCGTATCCTTCAGTAAGGATTGCAGAATTTAAAGATGACGAAAAGTCTCATCTGACAGAAAGCAGCTACTCTTGTTTTCCAGTGCTTTCTCCAGACTGTTTCAAGTGGTGGAATCTTATAATTTGTCTTGGAGAACTTTCACTATGATGTATATGTTTAATTAAAAGGGGGGGAAAAAACATCTATGCTTACAAGTATGTAACTTCAGGTGGATGGAGTGGAACTGAATGTACATAAAATTTGGATAGCTCCCTCACCAAGTACCAGAAAATATATTTATCAATGCCCAATTTTTTATACTGATCTTCATAAAGTACAACACTTGCTTCTACTAACGATTTGGTTCCAGATAAATTAATTGTGGCTAAGGAAGTTCTTGCTACAACATTCAAAGGTGCACTTCTTGCACTTCTTTGAATTATGAAATTCAGAGCAATGCCATCGACTTCACTGGTTTTACAAAAGATTGTGCTTCATCAAAGATCAGAATTGGGCCTCGAGATTTTCTGCCCTACAGACCTATGTTCTTCATCTTTCCTGAGTTACAGAACAGCTCTACTCTGTTGCAAACCTCAAAAGTAGCAGCAATTCTCCTTCAGTATCTAGTTTGCTTATCTGAGTTAAAAGTGGAGATACTTCAGGCAAGAAGTTGTCAATGACTCTATGGAGCATTTAGATATTGAAATCTTTGAAAAACTTCTGCTACACGTTGCTTAGAATGGTATAGGATGTAATCATGGGAATGACAGATCTCAGTGTTAAGCCCATGTTTTGTTCTGCTTTTGTGTGGAAAGGCAAACTGAAGAGCAAACTAGTCTGGTTGAGGACTTCTGAATCCTCTTTTGTTAATTTTGTTCTCTCAAATTTGAAACTCCCTGTAAGGTGCCCAAGGCAGATGGCCATCCTTCCTGTCTGAATGGTGACGGGCTTTCTCCAGGCTGGCGAGAATGTTGTTCCATATGACCATCCAGTCAAGGAGGACACGCGAACGGACCTTCCACCATTCTCTTCTAAGACAAAGCTTAGCAAGTAACTACAACAGAATGCAAGTTTGGTCAATTTAAGAATTCAGCAGAGAGGCTTCTACTGTACCTAGCGGATCGGAACTTGAGCTCATGGTAGCATTGCACAAAGCTGTGATAAATGAAAGTGATCGGCAAGGCTAGTAAAACGATGCCACTAACCACACAAATTCCTCCAAGAATCCTTCCTGGTACAGTGATGGGACACATGTCACCGTAACCAACCGTGGTCATCGAGATGATCACCCACCAACAAGCAGCAGGAATGCTGGCATAATCCTTATTCTTTGTTCCCAAGTCCAGCCCGTTTTCAAGAAGCTGGGAAAGTGCACTGAAAATTGCCATAGCAACACAGATAAAGACAAGTAGCATCACCATCTCTCGGTAACAACGCTTCAGAGTCAGACCAAGTGTTTGAAGGCCAATGAAATGACGAGCCAGTTTAATCACCCAAAAAATCCTCATCATTCTTAAGACCCTCAAGGTGACTCCAGCCCTCTGAAGCTGTGAATTTTCCCCTGTGAAAACTGTCATTAGAACAGAGATGTAGTAAGGAGTAATTGCCAGTAAATCAATGATGTTGAGAGGTCTTCTGACAAACTCACACTTGTTTTTGGAGACGATGAACCTCACAATGCACTCTGCAGTGAACCAGCCTATGCAGATAGCTTCAATTATCCTGTCAAAAGAAACAAAGTACAGTATTTATGTTCTGTGCAAAAGCCTTAGTGGATGTTTGGGTTGTTCACAGATAATTACCAAACTGACACTCAGAGCTTCACAAACGACAAACAGAAAGCCAGGCTATTCTTATCGTACGCATGTAGCACCAGATTTCAGCAACTGACCTGAGGATCTAGTGAGGATTTTACACTGATAGTTGCTAAGAATTTACTCACTGATCATTTTCTTTGAATTATAGACGGCTACCGCTACCTATCCCACCAATGCCAATGTGTAACATTATCTAGAACACTTTTTTGGGGGGTTGTTGGTTGGAGTTTGGTGGATTTTATTAATTTGTTTGTTTGTTTTCAGTCTGTGAGGCTTGATCCACTGGGGAATGCAAAGGACTGTGGATCAGTGCACTGGCTAGTTATGAACAGCAAGGTATAGAACCAGATTACAAAACTAAAATGGAAGTGAAGATGGAGTGGGAAGAAATTAGCTTTTGCATTGGATAATTCATGCAAATTGGCTCTTCAGGAACCAACCTAAACTAGTCTGTCTGATTTGCATCCCAAACAGGTGCTTACCTAGAACTATATTCAGAACTTTATAGGTACTGCCACTAAATACAGATGGTATTTTATTTTTCATCGTTGTGTCCTCACATTTACCACTATGCTCTGCATTACTGAATTTTTTTCTTTTGTTTTAAATGTAACTCCACATAAACGTGTTGCAGCAAGAATGTCAAGGTAACCAGAGAAATAGGCAAGATCACCTTCTTGACAAATAGAAATAAGAAAAAAGAAAAGGAATCCTCGAAGGCGATTTCGGTATGTTCCTGAATATTTCCAAGTCCCAGTGCAGTGAATGAGACTTGAGAATATCTCAACTTGAAACCAGTGGAGGGTAGAAACAGAAGATTAAATTAGTTATTTAATATAGTTATTTAATAACTGTTGTGTGTGTAGTCTCAAATCTCCCATCTGAAAATAACCCTTTTCTTAAGAATTCAGACCGTGCTCGCTTGTTTCATACAGGAGGGAATGGGACCTGATCTTTCCCTCTTCCCTTTGTTTATCTTTTTTCACTAACAGTTTGAGCAAAGAAAAAGCCAGTCACCAATGCCTTCTCATACCAACAGGTCTGAAACCAAACTGAAGTGAGATTGGGGATTTGAAAGTACAACATACAACCAGAGCTTTTTTTTGCTACTACGGGGATCCTAACAAGGTAGTGTCTCTAGTAATGTAATGATTTGCAATTAAAAATCTGACTGTCATTTCTAACCTAAAATTTTGCTTCCCTAACACATCTGCATAATTTTTTACCAGTTCTGAAATCTATTGTTATTATTAAGACAGTGGCCTGTTAGAAAGACAATATTCTTCTGTAACTTCTCTAATTATACTAATAGACTCTATAACTTCCATAAAAGTTTCATGTACTAAAGTTTTATTTATTTTTTATTAATTTAATTTTATTCATTTGTTCACTTAAGTTTTACACTTAAAAATGGAGAAAACAGTAACGGTCAGTGGATGTAACATCATGATTCCAGCCACAGCAAATTTAAATGAACATAAATTAATTACTTAAGGAAATAGTTATTCACATAAAATCAGACCTTGTTTTTCTTTTTTCATAAATAACAACGGAAGTTCTGTAAGCAAGTGGCCTTTCTTCATACAGGGCTTATAAAACACTTGTTTGTGTTAGCACCTTTTGATGGAAAGACCTGTGAATTTCAAAAATAGATTGCTCTTAAGAATTATGTGTTCTTTTAAAAATTAATCTTTTGAAAATATTAGTGCTTCTTTTAGTAATTACAGTGAGTGATAACTGCCTCAGATGCAGATTTAATTTCTTTTAAAAAATGTTCAGATCATAATGTCTTCTAAACAAAAGTCATGTACAAAATATGTGACAGTTATTGTATGAGTGTGGATTACTGCTCCTTTATGTTGGAAAAAAAATCAAGAAAAAAATATTAATGGGTAAATTCTCTTAAAGGCTTTTTACAGATGATGAGGAAATACCTAAGACTTCCCCTAGTAAAATCAGTCAAACAGCAGATCACAGTAATGGACACACCGATAAAAGTCTGAATGTACTTACACATCGGCTAGTTCAGATCTCAGTAATGATTAAAAGAAAAACTGTGTCTGGGTAGAAAGTTTTAGCCAGGAATATTCAACAATTCCAACACTCTATTTTTTTACATTTTATGAAATTTCGCTGGCAGAGCTGCCTGTATCCTATGACATGGAGCATTTAAATGAAAAAGCAATTTGTGATTATACAATTTAAAGCTTTTTCACTGGTTATTTCCTCCCCTCATGCCCTGACAATGTTGGAAAAGTGTGTTTCCTCCATTTTGTCGCAAATCACTCAGGTTATCCCTGAGTTGAGCTTTAAGGAAGTCAGGTCCTGATTGTTGCGATTCAGTAGAAATCTCCTTTATGAATCAACGTTGATTCAGTGGTCCAGTATAACTTTGGGGAATAGTTGTGCAAGGAAAAACCCATGAAACGTGATCAATCCATTGTTTTACTCTGGCAGTTCCTAGCACAAGAGCTACTGTACATCAGTTATACGTCAGCAGGAAGGACTGAAGAAGCCTTTTATTGTAGAACAGATTTGAAGAGAGCTCAGGAATATCACTGATGCAAAAAAGACAAAGCAAGATCAGGACAGTGGGAGATGCATTACTGCCACTCCATTATATATTGCACTTCCATTTCTCCCTTCTTCTCATCAATTATGTGCATCCTGGCAAGGGAGAAGATAATGAAGAAGGGTGTCCCTTATTTTCAGTCCTGGTAAATCATGTAGAAGTGAGTGCTTTGGTGAGAAGAACTAGAAACCTCTGGCCTTTTGGGAAAACTGGAGTGCTTCATACTACGTTTCCCTTTTAGATCAAGTCTACCTCTCCTTGTAGTGACTTATCTTTCTGGCTAACCTTGTTAAGGGATAAATAACATCTAACAAGGAAAACAAATTTTAACAGTTAATCCTCAAGAGAACTTAACTGAGTATGAAGTTAAAGCCCAATAAAATGCATGCCCTTGGAAGACTAAAGTTACTGTATCTCCTGTAATCAATTCTTAAATAATTTGCTGCATATTCACAGGACAGAATGCCTTTTATTATCTATTCCTGGAATAATGCTGTATTAAAATCTATAACTATATAACTAAATCATAAGCTTTATTTGGTAAAATGTAGTATCTATTTTACAAATTTCCATCACAGTTTTTGGTTGGGTTTTTTCCCCCCATCAGTTGTTTTAAAATAGCTGGTATTCAAAAAGAAGGAAAATTAAAAACAAACTCATGAAGTGTTTCCTTGATGATTCCCCACAAAATTTATAAATAATCAGAGAAAATAAGTCCTAATTTTTATTCAGTTTTAGGTTATTTCTGCTCAAACTTACTGTTCATTGTCCCAGACCTAAGCACACGAAAGAGGAGTTTTCTCCTAAAATTTTATGCTTCTTGGTACTTAAGTCTTTCAAGATTGCTCTAATGAGTCTTTTGTCCGTAAATGGAAAATCAAGCCTTTTGTGAGCTTCATTTCTACTGTAATCCCATCACTGTTCAATTTTCTGTTCCATCTGATAACTTCCTCTCAGAATAAGCTATTTTATGTACAATGTGTTAAACCACTTCAGAAATTATTTTTTCAATCACTATCAAGACTAGTTTGTTATTACTAAAAAAAAAATCATATTGTGAATGTCTTAGAACATTTCAATTTAGCATTATTCTTTGCCCCAGTATGCCAATTTGTGTACTTTCAATATCCCCTGGTGAGTTGGTTGAAATCTAGCCAAAATATTCATTAGTGGCACTGTTATCTATTAAGCTTGTAAATAAAACATACACATCAACAGGACACATGAGGAAAACAGATGCTATGATTAAAGACAGTATATGACAGGATTAAAGATTAAAGTCTGTCAGCACTGATTTGTTAAATTGTTGCTAAAGCCTATTTCCGTGTAAAGCACATTAAACCTGAAAAACATCCCCACAGTACCCAGAATGATCAAATTCCTGCTCAGGAAGACTCCTAGTCATTTCAGTAAATATCTTTTTTTTTTTTTTTTTCCCTTGGAAATCAACACGGTTTCTCTCTCACTACAAACTGCAGAGTAAGGGCCACAGAACAGCTTCTTTCCCTGTGTTAAAAACCTCGCAGGCTTGTTTCCTTTCTGTCCCTGCTTTGGCAGCAATAATATGTCTTGAGACATTCAACTTGGGTGCCTTATGTGGGAGGCTGTAATGACCCAGCACTCCCCAGGGAGGGGACAAGTGCCTTTCACAGCTCTCGGGGGATACCTGGATATGAACATCATGAGCCCTGGGGTCTTCAGCATCTTTTCCATCTACTGTGAACACGCATGGCACCTAGCCCTGGTGAGTTTGTTACGGTTCTCCTGTGGCCGTGCAGTGATACACGGCTGTTATCTCTTGTTTTTCAAAAAGCTTGTGAATTCATTAGAAGAAGTCCATGGTTTTAACTTAGGTCTGTAGTTCCATTTTTTTACCTTCAGCCTACTGTTTTAACTTAGTGAAAATGTGGTGGTTAGGTTAGATCTTACCCATGAAAGAAGTCCTTCTTTTTTTTTTTTTTTAACAGATGTTGGACGTGAGCATTTGGGTATTCTGAAATTTTGCCACCATAAATGAATAATGATTTTTGTGTGTCTAAAATTCAAATGCAACTTTTTAAGCTGATGTTTTGCAGAGATGAAGAAAAAAGCCCGCTGGCATCTGTTGAGAGATGCTGTTTGGGAGAAGTTACTGTGTTTATTTGCTTTTGCTTAAGAATACAGCAACCATATAGGCGTGATAACCGAGCAATTCTTTCAATGCAAATATAATCACGATTACTCAGTGGAAGAGGGGCAACAGCCTCTCCCTTGTGCTAAAAAGCATTAGAAAAGGAGTTTAAAGGCAGGTGGATAGAACTGTGCTGGCACTAAGTCAAGCAGCTTCAAATGAGTTCCTATTACAGGCTTGAGAAGCTCTCCCCAAAAGATTACGCTTACGATCAGTTTATGGCCAGGTCCCTGATCAGAGGCGCGCGGTATGTGTCTGCTGGCACAGCTCAGAGGAGAGCAAAGATGACTTGAAATTGCCAGAAGCAACAGAAGGGGAGACAGGTGTCCCTGCTGTCTGCTCCTAAACTGCAAAGCTGATGCAAATCTTTAGCTCTGATAAGTGGAACGTGCCAAGGCAGGGAAAAGAGCAAAAAAATCTTAAAATGAAATTTAATGAAATGAAATTTAATAACTCATCCCTCATCCTGAGAACGGACCTGGGGAAGGCAATCCCTCTGCACATCAGGGAATTATACTGTGTCTGTAACATCTGTGAAATTCAGAGGTCAGATTCCCCATCCCTCTCTCCTCAAAAAGGCTCACTTGTGGAGTTCTTTGTTGCCCTCTGAAGGGTGTTACTGCAAAGGATCTGAAACAGCCATAGGCTGCTCACCCTTTGAGAGTGTGGTCACCATGAAAAGTCATAGCAATGCAATGGTTTCTGAGAAAAGTGTGGTTGACTCGATTCTTCTTCTGGTGAAGAGGTGTTCATACAAGAAAAATAAACACAGCTGGGTATTAGCTGGCAGCCGCAGTAACCCTCACTGCAAACCTCATTAGAGGGGATGATTTTCTAAATTACAGACTTGGTGACACCCTCACTTCTAGAGATGATGTCCAGGGAAGCTGGAGACACACTCCTAGAGCTGTTTCCACTGCAGGTGCCCAAAGAAGCTCTGGGGATGGTTACCCCACTTCAGCCATGGAAATTATCCAAGCAGCACCTTTCTGAACTCTAACGTAACACTGAGGGAAGCTCAGGGGGTTTTATTAGTAAGTGTGTGAGAGGCTATTATCAAAATTGCTGAATTTCATAAGGTGGTTCTCACCTCTTCTAAGCAGTGGCTTATGCTGATCTGAATAGTCAGATATATCCAACATCTACAGCCGAAGGACTTAGACATAAACCCATTCAATTTTCATTTCTAGAACTTGTAACAATATGTTTTAGAATAATGTAAAGTCTTCATACTAGTAATTACAGGGCCGTGTGAGTCAAAATTTGCTTGCATACAGAATCAGTGTCACAATTTCTCTTGACAAAAAAAAAATATTATTGTATTATCATGTTAGATAGAATTTCTTTACTCAGATGAGGAACCTTGGTTAATAAACACAAAAGCAGAATTTGGCTTCATATTTTTAAATGTGTCAGAAACTAGTGGCCAGATTTGTAAAAGCCTTCTCACCTAAGATGGGCAGCGTTGCCAGAGTACACAATCCCAGACACTCCTGTGTGATTTCTGGAGTCAAACTTTCAAATAAGCCACTTAGCTGCTCAGGTTTTGAAACCCTAACTCGTTTTAAATTAAATAACTACAAACAAAAGAAAATATAAACAAATAAAGGGAAATAAAGCCAGATGACAACTGGGCATGTTAGGTCAAATCCCATGGCATGTGTAAGTAGTTGTAACTAAACTGGCTCACTCAGTTGAAAGCAATTGTAGCTCACACCTTTTTTTCCCAGATATAACAGGCATTTCAGTGATGATGCAGCATATGCAATAAGGAAAGGAGTGGCTCCTGTAAGAGAACAAGGCCACCTCAGCAGGTGACCAGCTGCGGACAGAAAGGAACACATTTGTATCTGTTTTCCATGTGTTTGCCATTAAATTGCTATCAGTGCCTGTGCAGTGAGAGCAGGTAGTTTAAGTCACACATGAAACAAACCAGCCTGTATCCGTGTTTATATGCGACAGATTTTTGCAAGAAGATGGTTATAAACGGTTCAGCCCAAACTTTTACTGTTCTCTCTCCTTTTTTTTTTTTCGTGGTTGCAATTCCACAGAGTATACTACATCCAGTACTGAAGAAATTCACCCTACCATTGACAGTGTTCCTTCTGCTATTAAAAGGAGCCATCACAGCTATTGCAGTGCTTGACTACGCTGCAACTTACAAGTATTTAGAACCTTATCCTTCAAACACTTGGTATACAATATGCAATGGTTCAGAAGAGTAAAATTATGTGTATATATAATACAGGCACGTTCTTGAAGGAGCTGCTATGAAAGAAAAATTACGCGTCACATGCCTTGTTCCTCTGCAAGTTCAACTCTTTCAGTGAGAGAAAAATTGTTGACTCCCACACCATGAAGATGTGAACAAAGATGCGACCGATGTCATTAGTGCTACGGTAGCGTCACATCGATTTTCCCCTGTCTGTTGGGGGTATCTAAGCAATTTGCTGCCTTACAAGAAGATCACCCAGAGTATCCCACCTTTTGAAGTAACCTTGCAAAACTTAAGTAAGGCTTTTTAGCTGGAAGAACCTGTAAGAGCAACTTGTGACATATCTGAATCTAAGCAGGAATCAACAGCTTCTCAATGTGCATCTCCTTTCTTGTTGTTCATACAATTAAATCTTTGGCTCAGCTACAATGAGAAATACAGGTGCAGTTTTCCATTAAACTAATGGAAAGTATGAAAATACTTTCCAAGGAATTAATTTGGCCACTAAGATATAATATATCACATTCCAATTAACTCTATGGTAAAAGATGATGATTTCATAATGACAAGGCTGCGATTTCACTGTAGGGCCCCTTTAGCTGAGCAGAAGCTGAAAACTTTTTTGTTGAATATTCTGTTTGTTGTAAAAGAAGGGAGAATCTACCAAATACAAGAAATGTTTCCTTCATTCTTTATGTGTCAGTCTTATTTATGGGAGAAATCCCTACCTATCTTGATTCTGTTCTCTTTGGAACAGAAGAGAGAGTGTGATGACACTGAAGTCAGCAGAGTTGCATTGCTGTAACCCTAAGCTGAGGTCACAAAGAAGATGAGAAAGGGTTTGTTCTCACTAGTACAGCTCAGGATTGAGCCTTACACCCCGTGCCCTGGTTTCTGCAAATGTTTTGCAACGTTTAGCGCGCTTCCACACGTTTTATCAGAGGGAAATGTAAACATCTGTTACATTCATACACCGGGGTGTTTAGATGATGCATTTGCAAGACCTTAATGCACAGTCTGATCAGCTCCTGTGTTCTCCAGATAGAGACCCTGAGATGGCAAGAGGAACGGGGGCAAGGCCGTTCCCACACAAGAAGGTTTTACAAGAGCAGAACCGTAACAGGCACTGGATCCTCTCCAGCAGAAGGACCTGTGTGAATATGGGCAGAGCACACACAGGGCTGTGCTCTCCCCAAAGGGAAAGAGAAGGGAATTGCATTCTTTTAGGGGTTTATTTCCCTTTTTCCCCCGCAGCCGTAACACCTAATAGGATTTTCCAAGTGTTTGAACTTCTTGATGTGGGTAAGGAGTCCCGTGGCTCCTGAAGGGGGTGAGAATAACAGCTCCGGGATGCCGCACGGACGGAGGCACCCTCCGGGAGCAGAGGAGCCGCGTTCCGCCGGCACCTGCTCCGACGCCAGCCCGCCCGGACCCCGGCCTGCCCCGGGGATCCGCTCCCACCCCCGAGCCCCGCACGGGGGGACGCCCGGTGGGTCGCAAGGCAGCGCCCGCTCCCCCGAGACACCCCCATATCCACCCCCCGCCCCGGCTCCCCGGCTCAGAGCCGGGGTTTTAAGGCGGGCGGGCGGGCGATCTCCGCCGGCGGCGGGTTAGAGCCACTCAGGGACCGTCAGGACGAGGGGCAGGACACAGCGGACGGGACACAACGGGGAGCGGACAGCGGGAAAATAAAGGATCCTCCTACCCTGAGGGCTCCCTCACTGACTCTGCTGTGTACCTGCTCTGCTCCTCCACGCTGCGGTTCTCCGGCGCCCGCCACTCGGGCAGAGTGCTGGCGCACAGCACCACCATGGACACGATGACGAAGAGGATGGAGACGGTGGCCAGGACCTGGGCGGCCACGGAAGACGTGGGCTCCTCGAAAGTCCTCCTCATCCTCTCCAGCCACTTCCCGCCCTCGTTCGCCGCCGCCCGCCGGCCCTTGCCCTCGGGGCCGCCGCCCGCCTCCCCCGGCGGCTCCTCCGCCGTGTAGTAGGTGCACGTCTCGGACATGCGGTCGTCGAGGCGGCGCTGGCAGCAGTAGTCGAGGTGGGAGCCCTCCAGCCCCCAGTAGATCATCTCGTTGTAGAAGGAGAGCTCGCACATGTGGGGCACGAAGCGCAGGTGGCCGTGCCGCACGTAGAGCATGATGAAGCCGAAGGCCTCGGAGTGCCGGTCGAAGAAGTACTCGTTCCGCTCCCGGTCGTAGTCGTCGCACACCTCCAGCACGTCCTGCTCCGAGAGGCAGCCGTGCAGGCGGCTCACCCGCCGCAGCGGGAAATCCTTCAGCACCTCCCGGGAGAAGGAGTACCGGGTGCCCCCGACGTTCAACACCACCGGGGGGCCGCGGCCAAAGTTCATGGCTTGGGTGGGACGGAGGAGGGGAAGGGCGGGCAGGGCAGGGCGGCCAGGCGGGGGGCGGCGGAGGCTGCCCCGGCTCCGGCTCCGCTGGCGGCTCCCGCTCGGCGACGGGGCGGGCGGGGAG
>NW_015090922.1:9410931-9427916 GCF_001431845.1 Calidris pugnax
ACTTCTCTTTTTTTGCTCCTCACGGAGTCGGAGGCTGCCTCAGGCAGAGCCCTCTTCCCTGCTCCTGCCCACCTCTCTCTCACGTCTGTACTTCGGCAGCTTCCTACGTCCTTGTGCCCTACACCTGCCGACAACATTAAAATACACGTCAGCGGGTACCACCCTGCCTGCTCTCTAAAGCTTTGGTTTCATTTGGTTGCCTTATGTACGGAGAGTTCTTCATTTCCACTACTTTTTGCTTTTTTTTTTTTTTTTTAATTCTCTTTTTTTAACCTGAGTATAACAATAGTCCAGGCTGAGGTGTTTTCTAGGCTTGTTAACACCTGGAGCATCCTGGGGTAAAATCACCCAAGAGAACAGCTTTCCCTTTCAGTGAGATGCTTCCAGTTGCAAATGTGCCTCCAGTTGTCAAGAGAAAAGGCAGGTGAGTGTATCCTTTCCAGACCAACGCCACAGATTTGTTGCGCAAGCGCTGTGTCTGTAAAAGGTTAAACCAGTGTTTTACCACCCCTGTTTTTTGTTGCTCTAGATATATGTACTTGTCTTTATGGTTTGGGGTTTTTTGGGGGGTTTATTTTTGTTGTTGCTGCCATGTTACTTTCCTAGCTGAGATTTGTAAGGCACAATATAAATGACAGTCATCTAATTGCGTAGTAAAAATTGTTGTTTTAAAGGAGAATGCGATTAAGCGCTATTGTTTGTAACCCCATTTAATTCATCTTGTAAAGAATACTTGGAGAGAGGTTGGCATGAATGTCCGCGCCAGCAGGAGGGACCCCTGCGCGCTGTGCTGAGGCTGTTCCACAGTGCGGCCACTAGAGGGCAGGGTTAGTCATTGTTCTCCATTCATTTACGGCGCGGACCAAAAACCCCCCAAACTCCAGCCACAAAACCTGGAGAAGTGTATACACGCCAGCGGGTTCTTCCACAGTAAGGTCATTTTGTACCACTCTAATCATCCTGGTGTCCGTTTCCACATAGCTGGAAAGGATTTTGCTCCCAGCAGCCGCGTTCGGTTAACGTGTCTTGGCTGCTTGTTAATTTTATAACGCTATTTTATACCTCTTCACTTTTCTTTGATGCCGATGCTCCTGTTTAAAGAGAATTAAATAGCAACACCTGACTACAACTCTGACAGTGCTAATGAGTTACCCAGGTGCTTCTGGCTTTGCAATTTGTCCTGCTTCCTGTTCCATACGTTTTAAGCCCCTCCATTCCTTATAGGGAGCTTGCAGAGGAAGAAAGGAGGGTACAAATAACGTGGCCTGAAGATGGGCATTCACTAACTGGATAGAAATAGGGGTTGAAATGTGAGTTCTGGAAATTGTTTCACGACGAACAAAGCTTTATGTGCTGTGAAGTTGTGTAGCAGAGCAGGTAAAGTGCTGGGCTGACGAGATTTTATCTCTAAAGTGTATCACTTGATGAAGCATTGTAGGTTGATTTGATGCATATTTCTATTTCTGGTTTTCAGTTTCTTTTAAATACAGAGTACAGTTGTTTTCTTCTTCAGAACAATATTGTCAAACAGTCAATGTAAGCAAAGCTAATCTAACAACAGCAACGTTTTCTTTTTCTCTCTTGTCTGGTATGTTCAAATCTAGTTATTTTAGTTATAATTACTGACTTTCAATTGAGGATATTTGTTCTAGCAAGCTGATGTCAATTGCTGTAAAAAAAAAAAACCACCTTGCACAGGGAGCAGTAATTTACAAGGAACAAAGCCTTGGGTTTTAGACAAGACTTGTAATTTTCCACTAAATGTTCTGATTTCTGGCATTTTGAGATTGGTTGCCCCATTGCAGTTGTGAAATAGCTGGTTAATAGTGAATTTGTGGTAACTCACGTTGTTTCATGGGAATTACTCAGAATTTGCAAGTGTCAGTTCAGTGGTTGTTGTGGTATATATGTCTTATTTTCCAGGAAACTTCAGGGAATGTAACCTTTTTCTCTTTTTTTTTTTTTCTTCTTTCCCTGATGTTGAATTTTGTGACCAAAAGTCTTAAAAAATTTGAAAAAATAGAATGGAAAGCCTGAAAGAGACAAAGCACTTAAGAGTTTGTGTGACCATAAGCAAAACAGTTAGTAATATGTTAAGAAAAATATATCTTTAAACGCTATTGTGAAAAAAAAGTGTGTTTGAAAGTTCTAGCTGTCCTGCTTTGAAAGATGCTACCTAATTAGTAGCAAACAAGTGAGCCAATAAATCCATTTAAGTAGGTCGAAATAGAAATTAATAAAGAGTATTCAACCTTTATGTTAAATGGTAAAGTATGAGGCGTAAGGGAAATCTTTAAAAGGACTGAGCTGGCTAATAATCTAAAATACAATGAAGATCTCCTTCAAGTAGTTGTGTTCAGGTGGCTGGGGGGTTGGTTTGGGTTTGGGTTGGGTTTTTATGATCTGGGGATACACGCTGGGATGTTGAATCAAAGCAATTACTCTTTTCCTGGTGTTACAGTTGTTATCATTTGCTGCCCAGAAGGAACTTCACAATTAATAGTCATTATGTAAAAATAGCTTTCTTTGTGTCAACATTTATTTTCATGGCTTGCACTGTGCTATTGCATCCTAGGGGTATTTAATGAACTTGAAATATTTTCTACAGTTTCCAAATCTTTCTGGCCCTGCGCTGAGACCATTGCTCTGTGTTTTGAGAGCAGCTCTATGTTTGCTTTTAGAAAAGAGACTCTTTGTTCGTATACAAAATGCAAATAAAGTGGTATGTTTTGATGGCAGACGTTTTTCTTGACTCAGGATGAGATTCTGTTCCTACTGAGGTAGCTACTGGGTGTTGACTTCAATGTAGGCAAAACTGGCTTTTGGTGGGGTGTCTTCTCTCAGGAATCTCGGTTATTTTTATGACCACAACACGTAGGAACTCTAGCTGTGGAGCAGGTTGCCATGATGATAGACTTGTACACATGCAGAACAAAAAGATCTTCCTGGTTGGGGGGTATACAGTTTGTAACATGTAAAACTGTGAGGAGAGAAAACCCAATGCTTTTTGGTATTATACATACTGCATGTGGCCATATCCCTCTTAATTACTTGAAGAGGCAATACATACAGACTAGAACAAATGCTTCAAAAGGTTCTGCATGCACAGATGGACTGTCATTTGCATTTATCTTTAGTTTACGTCTTGGGAAAAAATGGTTTCCAATGGATGTTTTTTTTCTTGAATCAAACTTCTCTGTACCAAAGCCCCTCTACTTCAGTGGGATTTGTGGACTGTGTAGAAAACCTTTGAGGAGACGAGCCTATTAGCACACATAATTACCAAACAAACAGTCTAATAACAGATGCACTTTGGATTGTCAGTGGCACCTGACATAAGAGTACAAGTTCCCTTGTCACTGAGGCACTTAGAAAAATCTGAATAATTTTGAATATGAATGTTTCTAAAAGTGGATGAATGACATTTAGTAGGGAGCTGGGTATTCACATATATATACATGTGCACAGAATACAATCTGTAGTTGACATTTATAATTTGACTAACTTATTTTGTGAAACATGGTAACAATTTGTGAAATTTGGCTGTGAACAATTAAGCTTTGATACTGGAGAATCAGTGTATTTGTCGGTCAGACCACGAGCTTTTTTTAACATGAGGGAAAGCTGCCCTCTCTGTTGTCCTTCACCTCCATATTGAGAAAACCCTAGCAAAACTTCTTCTACCTGATGCTGGGCTAATTATTTAAGGCTATTAAATTTCAATGATCATTGAATCAAATGAAGCCCTCTTGAAGAGAGATGGTTAGTAGCTGGGGTAAACCAGGTTGTTACATCTGAGCTCCAGGCAGGCAGATACAAAGCACAGAGAGAAGGACGTTGCTTGCCTGAGGAAGGTGATTAGAAGGAGACTTGCTAATGGGGAATTCAAAAGCATGAAGGTAGTCTCACAGGAGACTACAACACAGGAATGTGTTTTTACACCAGTGAAATCCTTTTCTATAATGCCTACCAAGGGGAAGGGAAACCGCAGAGAAGATGGAGAGAAAATACTGGGATTTGGAGAAGCCGTGTGTGGGTGAAACCAAAGTATGCTCTCAGAAGAGGAAGAAATTAACATTATTTTGTCACGATACTACACTTTTTTTTTGCACTTGCTAACATAAAGAGTTGCTGTGGTGCTTTTTTTTTTTGTAGGTTTCTTTTTTCCCCCTTGCATCCTTAGCAAAGGCTACGAGCTCAGTTCACTTGCCTAAACATACATGAGTTAGTGCCACTTGAGATGCCCTCCATTTTCCCTGTTCTCCACCTGCTGCTCCAGCAGTGCATGAGCCTTCTGTGTCTGGTCCATCAGCCCCTGTGGATGTCCTGGGTGCCATAGAGATGACACTTCATGCCTGTGTTGAGGTAGCTGAATGGAGCCCTAAGCATCGTTGAAGAACAAGCCTGGAAACTTGAGTTGGTTGGGATTTGGGGCAGATGCCTTTGGTAAGGGAATGGAGACAGCTGGGGACTTCTGCAGAGCCACTGAAGGCAGGACATGTAGCCTTGCCTGCTCATACAGAGGAAGTGTTAAGCCTGAAGGTCTAATTAGGTGAGACTTAACCACAGTAAGTTAGTGCCCTGCAAGTAGGGGTTTACTGGATTTGTGGAAAAATTATTCAAAAGAGAAATTTCTGGAAATATCAGATTAAAGAATATTCTTTTATACCTTAGTGAGAAATAGCTTACTTTTCCATTTTATGTATCTAAGCTCTTAGGGAAAGGAGAGGGGACTTAGAAACTCCATCTTGCTCTAAGCTTCACGTTTCAGAGGAAATAAAGTTACATACAGCATTTTTGAAAATCCTTTCACTTGTTTCCTAATGAATAGGGGAAAAATCAGCTTCTCAGACACTGCTCTTCTCAAATGCTGCATGTTAACAACTGACCGCTCTGTTGTACTAAACTACAGCAAATTATGTAGAATCAGGTCTTGTAACGCTTGAACATACTAAATTCAGTTACCTTGTCCCCTTACATGCAGATTTTTATTTATAAAAATAATTATTAATCTTTTCAGTCTAATCCTATATGTTCTTCCAGAAGTCCCAGAAACTTTTCCTGTTGACTGTACTGGTTTATAAAAATAATTGAGCTTGCTAACTTAGATAAGTTTTAAAGAGTTATGCAAATGCTTAAAGATGATGCTTAGGTTCATAAAATACTAAACCTGAAGTGAAAACCTTATCCAGTTAAAATTAATAAACCAGTAGTGTCTTGTGTTCTGTTCACATATAAATCCTTTGATTCTGGGTGAAAATGTGATCAGATCTCTCTGTGAAAATCCTCTTTTCCTGAGCCTCTCGCAGCACCGGGGAGTGTGATGTGCTCTTCATCCTTCCTCAGGACACAGGCAGTCATGGCTCTGCCGTGCAACCAGGTGTTAAAACCTTTGCATTATCGGAGCTTCGGGAACAACTGGAGCGTAGCCCCATTACCAGCACAGGGAAGCCAATAAAGCTGCTCCAGCCTGAGTTTACGGAGTAGGATGTTAAACGGCAGCTTGCCTTTTGCGGCTGTGCAGAAATAAGCTAAAGGTCCCTCAGTACTTTCTGTAACGTATCTGAAATGTATTGAAGAGGAGTCTGGCTTCTAGCAAAAAGGTTATATTAAACTGGGTTGCAGGTAAGGAGTTGTACACAGCTCTCCCCAGGTGCCTACATAATCGCTGTCAAGATCTAAGTAAATTAGATAGATGTTCCCTGAGTTGACTGCTGTGCTACTGGCAGAGGTTGGTATCCGCCTCCAGGAGCGGTAACTTCTCATCCCTTACATTAATTAAATCATTCCTTCCTAAATCACACAACAGACCAGATTATGTCCTGGAATTGGAAAATAAAGTGATCACACCATTATCTCCATTACAAAGCTAGAAATCTCTCATAGCCAGAATGAGTCTTTCTCTGCCTTCATTTTACAAAGGTATAATATTCCTCATGATAGTATTTTTCAGTGATGACTTCAAGATGTAACCACTGATGGTCTGGGTCAGGTACAAATACTTGCAACAAAATCCACCAGAATATTCCAGCAGATTGATCACCTCTTAACAAAATGTCTGAGAATCTGGTTCTTGACATCAAACAGCTGCATAAGAAAATATTTTTCTTTCTTTCACACTGTAAAAATATACATTTGTGTACAGTTGGTATGCTCTGCTGTTCTCTGGTATAAGTTACTATAGCTTCATTTTCTGCAATTACTGACTTCATGATTATTTTTTTAACATTTTTTTTGTATTTCAACACACTTTTGTTTCTCTGCTGGCAACTGCAGATCCTACCTACATGCAGAACTGCCCCCACATTTTAAGTCAAGTGTCACTAAAGTCACAGTTCCTGAGTCACTTCTCGGAAAGCTGCAATATGTTTACTAATTGTTCTTTTTCCTGCTAATTACAGAAGGGGAAGGTGGACTCCCCACACTCCCCTGAAGGGGAGGGAGGAGTGGGATTCAGAGGACTGGTTTGCCAGTGGTATCTCTCTATAATGTGTGCCAAATCCATAATGAAATTGCAGTTGAAACAGATATATTCCTTTGCTATCATGAGGTGTGTTAGAAAGTACTGCTGGTGGACTTGCAGAGCTCAAACAGTCGCATCATGCTGAAATGCAAACAGCAAGAGGGCCACCTGCGTTGCTGTAATGGCCACTACCTCTCTGACTCAGCTACTGATGTACCTGCAGGACGTAAAGCTAATCAACCGATGGTAGCAATTTAGACATCCCCTAATTTCCCTGCTTCCTGTTGTGATAAACTGTGGAACGGTGCTGTTGAGGCTGGAGTGACTTTGGCACAACTTTGCCATCAAGTTAGGACAGACTCCAGTCTGGATATAGCAGAAAACCAGAGTTTCCCGATATTGATGACAAACCAGATCTTTCCTAGAAATGCTGGCTAAGAAACAAATTATTAGTGCTGTCTGTAGAGCTATGCAAACTTATTCTGATAAAGATCGTTGGTGAATTTTCAGTACAACTGGGCTTTTGCATGTTAAGCTGCCCAGGCAAGTTTATAGATGTGCCTTTTAGCTGCAAGAGCCAGAATAAAATAGATTGCTCATTTCAGGTTCTAAATCATGTTTTCCTTTCATCTATGGGGGTTTGGGTTTTGGTTTTGTTTTGTGTCTTTTTTTTTAACCATTGCACAAACAGGGCAAGGATGTCAGTAATCTTGAAATCGTAGCAAAAAGAAATGTGCACAAGTATTTTTAGAAATGCTTAATATCATTTAATGAGACACACTGTGTTGTGTTGCACTTCAATGAATATGACACTGCTCTGGCTCTCAAAGGTGGGAAATTATAGTAACAGTCACCAAGCTTGTTTCAAAAGGCTCCTACCCTTAGCAGAAAGTCTCTGCCCAAAGACTGCAGCATTCAGCTGGAGGAGCTTCTTTGTGTTTGGGGGCTTGGACTTCCTATTAGTATTTTTATTTATTTATTTGTATTTTGTGTTGTGGTCTCATGCTGAAGACCACAAAGCATGACCTTGCGATCATGTTGTTTTCTTAATTTTCTGAAGGGTATTGTTATCGGATTATCAACACATTTTTCCCCTCAGCAAGTTTAAATGTGACTCTCTCTCTTTCTTCTCTCTTTTTTAGAAATTTCATCTGTTTAAACATTTGTGCTGCCAAACAAACTTCAACCTGGGAACAGACATCTCATGTTCGCAGTGCCTTGTTTGTTTGATTTCTTTCCTCCTATAGTTATATCTTTAATTTTGAGATCTGTCTTTAATTCATCACTGAATTAATTATATCACTGGTTTTCTGCATCTTCTACCTAATGCTTTTTGTAATTCATATATTAATTTTGTTTTCTTCAAAAGAGAAGAAGAATGGGGAAAAGAAGCTTTAAAAAATCAAAACAAACTAAAAGAGGCCCAAAAATTAACCAAAAGAATCCCAGAATGCAAGTACCAATTAAAAACATTGGATTGAAATCCTGTGCTTCTGTTTTCCAGGAGCCATACTGGGAGACCTGCTTTGGAGTGTCCTACTCAAGAAGTGATGCATTCATTCTCTCTCTCTTCTTAGTCCCAAGCATCTTGTGCCTCTTTGAAGAGTTGAGGAGTTCCCCACTCAGCCTGGGCTGTGGTCACCCATTAAAAGATATGTACAGTTGCCATGGTGTGGGTCCTGTCAGAAATTAGGGATGTGGCAGAGCTTGGTGCTCTCTCTTACTATTTGCAAATATTATCTGGAAAATACTCCTTACAATCACCTTGTCTCTCAAGTTCAACATGTCAGTGACTTCACAGAATGTGAAAAATACTCAGCCACTGCCAAATATGTAACCAGATTGTCTACTCATACAGCTGATTTTTGCAGCCTCTTGTATTTCCATTATCCCCAGAGGAGTGGTTCTGGAAAGCAGAGAGGAAGACAAGGTTGTGGAGCTGTGATTACTAACTGCATGCTTCTTGGTGGCTCTGTGGAAGGGAACCTGTTGAGGTGTGTCAGTGTTCCTCCTCCTGGCACACCAGGGAGGTCTGGCAGACCAGTTACCAACCTGAAGCGTTCAGTTTTCCATCCATACTGGGAACGAAGCAGATAGATGTCTTCTTTCATGGGGTTGGACCTTAAAGATTCAATCTAATGCTGAATCTTGTAATCATGTAACCAAGTTCTCTTACTTTCCCCGAGGCTGTGATTCCTGTGGATTAACTCAATAGTATCGATGGAGTTACTATGAATTTACAGTGGTGTGACTGAGAAATAATCATGGCCCTGTATTTCTGAGTCTCTGTAAGCAATAAAAAAGTATTATTTTGTTTGCCAATAATGATGGTCTGCCTAGTACTCCCGTAGTCACTGTAGTTAAGGAATTTTTACCATGTAGGTAATAAATTCCATTGAAAGGAATCTGCATTGCAGAAGCTGTGACCATTTAGGTCAACTGGCTCAAGAGAAAGGTATTCTGAATAACAGGAAAAATTATCTCTCATAGACAAATTGCTTGGCACAACTATTTGTGGGCATTAGATTCTTTGCCTGTTTTGTTGACATAAAAGCAATCCTCTCTGTCTCCTACAACTGGAGAAATAATTTCTTAGTAAAAAAGAAAATAGCTCTTGGGTTCCTTAAACCTCACAGGACAAATTTCAGCCTAGCATGAACTTTTACTACCAAGTTATAAACCTTGGAAGAGATGCTGGTAATGGAAATTGTGATGGAGAAAATTTTAGAGTTACGAATGGTGACATGATGGATTCTCTGTGCCTCGAAGTTTAGCACTTGGAAGGCACTGCAAGACTGGTGTGTCTGAAATAGCAGCATTACATTCTGCTGTTCAGAACAGCAGACTCCAACAGAAAGCGAGTACGTCAATTTAATACACAATTCTAGAAAGACTGTGAAGAACTGTCCTCTCTGGTGGGCAAATAATTTTGATGAAAGTGTAATAGGGTTACCCAGTGTTTGTAGGGAACAGCTCACCCCTGAACAATGAAGTTCTTGAACTGTGCACTGCATCCAGAAATTTATTTAAATTTGTTAAGAACTAATACAGCAGCAAATACTGTTTTCAGTCCTTGTAATACTTTCATCATAGAAATCTGTGGGTGCATAAGAAAGCTGCTCAGTGGCACAGTTCATCCCATAAAAAAAAGGCTTAAATTACAAGTCGATACTTTCACTTTTACATTTTGACGTATGAGGAAAACTAAAATGTCTTTAAAAATGACTGATCACCTTTAAGTCACAATTGCTATTAAGCCGTGTACCTCTTCAAGTTTTAAAGGTAGAACTAACATAGACTTAACACATCTTATTCTTTATAAACTGTATTAAGCTTGCTAAAGAGCTGCAGTAAAATGTCAGATTAAGTAGTCTAGACTCAGCGGCATCCAGATTCCATGCTACAGGAGACAGCACTATGCCCCTGCCCAAACTCCACTTCCTCCTGCTTCTCCCATTACAACAGATCACTGCTATATTTATTTTCTCTTCTAAACAGAAAAAAGTTGATAGCCAAATACAAGATTCATATTCAGAAGAAAATATTCATCAAACTAATCGTAAATAACCTTTCTCATCCCAAAGTGTTGGGCAACTACGAAAGAGGAACCCGATCAAAACATGAAATCATCGCAAAATATTCATTAAAAATTTCATATTCTGAAAGGTTTGACAGTCACTCTAGCTAGGATGTTTTTATTGCAATTTCCCCCTCCCTATCACAGTGTACTATTTTCAACTGTTTTCATGGAGAAGTCTGTAAGGAGCTGATGTTATGAAAAATTATTACAAGAACTCATATAGAAGTTAGAGGGTCTTTGCCTGTATTGTACATTCTGTATCTTCCAGTTGGTGTTCATGAGAGCAGATGGCATTCAGGACCTGTTAGAAGTGAGACCTACAGTGGAGGGCTGGGATGTTGATTGCTGCTTATTCACAGACCCAGCTGGTCCTCAAAGGGATATGAGTCTTCATTTGGGAAGAAAACCAGAACTCCTGGAAGCTGATCTGAGAAACACTCATGAGCAGGCCTCTTCTGTCTCAGAGTAGATGTGATTTAGCAGCATGAGCTGTGCTTGTTTTATCTCTGATGTCTTCTGGGCATTTTATGTACACAGATGTTTGTACTTTGACCTGGCTGCTAGTTGTTATTCTGGTGAAATTCAGGAACTGGCTTCAGTGAAAATAGTCCTGAATAACTTCCTGCCTAGTTTTAGGGCTTTTTGGTTGTGTATGTGGGGTTTGAGTTTGTTAGGGGGTTTCTCCCCATTGCTGTTGATATGCATTAGTTTAAAACCTCTTACAGATCCCTAAAGAGAACACAGCTGTAACAGTACGAAAGAGGGTTATTCCAGTATAGCTCATTCTTCTGCTTAGAAGAACAGGAAAACCAGCACACTGTGTGCAAGTGAGCCCAAGACTCATTCCTTCTTTCTATTGGCCATGAAATATTTTGAGTTGTATGGCAGAGCCATACGACTCAAGGAATCTAAGTTGTTTCAAAGAGGATATTGTAATAGACATTTCTTCAGGTAGAATATGCCTGAAGAGCAAGAATTTGTGTTTTTCCCTAGCAGTTCTCCTCACTGCCAATTCCCTAGTTCAGAGTAGTTGGCTGGATAGCTTTGAAGAAGACAGGGGAATGGAAATATTCAACTCTGGCTGTGTGTGTTTGTACGTCAGTCTCAGCTACCGTCTGTATTCCTGCCTCCTGCTGGAGCTTCATAAGGAGAAGATGCACCCTGCTTTTTTGTTTATATTGAAATATAAATGATAAGAATAAGTTGTTGTGAAGCACATAAAATATTCCTTGGCATTCTAGACAACATTGTAGAATATTAAAACTCAGATACTTGCAAACTGTTAATCTCGAGTATCGAGATCTTACCCTAGCTGTAACCAAGACCCAGGCTGCAAAAGGGTCTAGTTGCACAGGTTAAAGAATAGTGAGAGGTTCATTTGATAAATAGGCACTGAGGGTACCTTTGATCAATAAATTGCGCTTTGGTGTTGCCTGCCCATAATCATCCAGTCCCCAGAAAAACTGCACTGAACAGATGCTGAGTCCTTGACTTAAATTAATTCTGCTCAGCTGAATGTACTGTACTCTACTTAAATATGTGTCATTAAGCACCTTTGACAGCTTTTTAGCAGGTGTTTAGCATGAAAAATAGATCAGTTGAGAGAAAGGGAGAGATAAAGAGTAAATCCAGTGTGGTGTGTTTAATGTCTAGCTAGTATTACTGTGTTCAAGCCTAAAAAGGCTTCATTTAGGAGCGCCACAGATCTATGCAACGCTCCAGTGTGCTCCCAACTGCTCTGATATACGCCCTCCCTTACATCAAAGATAACACAGGTATATAGTGATCTCACCTTCCTCCTATTGGAGACAACCACAAAACTCACACTGACTTTAACGGAAGCAAGATGTCAACCGAAGTCTTCTCTAAAACTGGCGAACAGAATGGGGCACAAAACTGAATCTTAGAGCTGTGGGCTTTTTTGCCATTAGGATGTGAATTGCAAAATAAATGGGTAGCTGTAACAAAAGCTCTAGATGGGCAAATGTTCTTTCTTTCTTTTTTTTTTTTAAACTGATTAGAAAATACGATCTTTGTTATTGAGATTATTATCAAAAAATGTGAGTTACGCCTGTAGAGTGAAAGAAATGCATTTCTTGCACATGTAATCTTCAGTAGTCATAAATAATAAACCCTACTTTACTGTCCCTCCCTCCCTCTGTCCATTTAACCTGTAGCATTATTTCCGTTTGCAACAGAATGGTTTTCATTAAAGCAAATTCAGTCAGAAGAAAATGACAGGTATATACAGATCTGGCTTATTTTGCACAAAAAAAAAGTCCTTAATTCAGTTGTATGATTTATGGGAAATAAAATTATGTATGGTGTCAAAGCAGTGCCGTATGGTAGGCTATAGCATCTATCTATATAATAGTATGATACTTATTGAAAAACCATTACCAAATATTTCTTTTTTACTGCCCGCTCAAATAGTAACTTGTTGCCAGCCATAAGCACCATTTCTCTCTTCCTATTGATTTAGTGGCATTCTTACAACTTTAAGATTTAGATTGAACATCTAAATCTGCAGACTACTGATAATACAGCAATTAAGTTTAAGCTATTGTTTAAATCAAATTTTATGAAAATAGTGACATATTTAGCTAAGAGTCTCTTGAGAGATCTGACTCGGAGTCAATAAAAAAAGCCAATGTTATTTCTGATGCCAAGAGAAGATGATTTTCTCCTGTGAGAGGGTTGGGATTTTTTTTCTGATTTGTAAAGAAGTTGATATGGAAGTATCTATTGCAGATTGTACCTAGCTCCTGTTTCAGTAGAGGTAGCTAAAATATTCAATTTCTTATGATAATAAACACTGAATTTCATATTCCTGTAAATTTTAAAAAAATCTCACACGATGTCTGTTACAAAATTGAAGTTATCTAAGGCTTTAATAAATCATGAGTATTGACATGGAAAAATGTTTTTCTTTAGTGACTAAGTGACATCAATAAGAATTCTGTTTCTGCTACAAATTCATTAATGAGGTTTTGCAAGCTGTGCTGTGTCTTTGCATTAGTGTTTTAAAAAAAAAAGTGCATGTACTCTTTTAACTGCCTGTAAGCCAGTCCAGTCAATGTGCAGCTGTATTAGCTGGCATGTTCCTTCATGGTAGATGAAAGTAACCTTGTACAGACCATGTATTATTTTTGAGCTGCAGGACAAGTCCATGAACTACAAGTACTCTGTGGCAGTGAATTACTCTCAGTGTAAGTAGGAGCGTAGGCTGATAAGAAATTATCATTTGTATTTATTTTTTTAACTCTTTGCGTGGGTTATGTGCATGCATCCTGCTTATGCATTGTAGGAAAGTTTCACTGTCAGGGAAGCCATGTTCCCTTGGTGTGAACTTGTAAACTTGAACTGCTGAATGTTTCCTGTGCTCCCAGATTACCCACACCAAAAAGAAACTCTAGGTTCAGTCCCTTTGAGTTGGGCAGGTCCTGTAAGTGTGGCCCAAGAATGGGAAATTCTAAATGCCTTTTCCTTTCTGTTGCATCATCGTGTGGGTGAGTCTCCATGAAAGCTCTGCAAGATGCTGAACACCTTTTATTAAGGTTCAAGCAACTCCCTTCGCCAACGCTTTTGTTGATTTCAACATGATATTTCTACCTGGAAAATCCCAACTATTCCGTTCTTAAACACACTTCCACCAATAAATCTTACTTTAGACCTCTCAACTGTCAGTTTAATCCTTAAGCAAGTAGGAAGATGTGTCTTCCGTATTGGTGTCTTTTGTGAGAAAGTTTGGGGTGGTTTTTTGGTTTTGTTTTGGTTGGTTTTTTTGGTTGTTGTTGTTAGATTCAGGCTTCTATTACCTAGAGAAGATGCTGGGCTGGAACCTTTGAAACCAAGTTCTCTGGATGCAAAACAGGATGTTGCACAACAGCTGCACGGGAAGTTCCCTTATTCTGCCACTTTCTGGGGTGATCGGTTCTCAGAGCTTTTTGAAGCTTTCATCTCGGCTCTGCAATAGTGGGAAAAGAGCATCGATGGTGAAGAGTTTTTGCATCTGATGCAAGAATCCTTGAGGATTTGTCCTAAAACCTCTCAAGTAATTTGAACAACCAGAGTTCTGCCACTGGCTGAAGAAAACATTTGAGCTCTGAAAAGCTCATAGAGAATTAAAAATGAAAATTCAGAAATAAAATTCTCTGATAGCACACTCCCTTTCCCTTTGTCCAATGAATTCCACACATGAGAAAGAAGCCTTAAATTGCCTATGAAGGAAAAGTGAAACTTTTGTATTAACCCTAAGGAAAAAAAACTGTATTTCATCACTGCATTTTCTTTTAAATACAGTAAGAAAATTGTATAGCTCTAGTCAGCTTAATGGGTATTTAATATACATGATTTAGATGCATCTGATGATGCTAAAGTGAAAAAACCATTAAGAGGGTGCAGCCTGGACCTCTCTAGGCACCGTATTGGTAATACCTCAAAAGGTCCTCAGGGAGCCCTGCTCTCATTGCCTCATCTCCAGCTCCTTCTGTACTGCTGTTCTAGCTCATTGTGGGGGCACTAAGTGATCCTGAACCAGGGAACTGGTCTATGCTTTAAAATGTTCCTTTACACTCTATTCTTTTCTTGGCTGTTTTTTGGAGGAGTATGAGGAGGAATGATGGGCTGCTCAGGATGGCACAACAAAAAAATTGTGAAATGAAGTTCTCAGGTAATTTGTATCTCTAACAGAAATAATCTATTTTGCAACTTTGATTTAGGCTGCTACAGAAATGTGGTTTCTTTCGAATAACACAAGGAATCTCAGTCTGTTGCTGAATACAATTCTTTTACCAGGTTAAGACAAAGCTGTTGCCTGACTTTTTTTTTTTTTCCCCCAACAATGTTTGGTTGAAACAAGAGTTTTCCATTATATTTAATCTAGAAAAATGAATATGTTTACATAACTTGAATTTTTTCCCATTCCGTGCACTGTGATAGCACAGAAAATGAACTCTATCCAGACTTTTGTATATGTTACACCAAAGCAAAATGTACTGTCAGTCCTGCAACTTGGTACCCGGCTACAGGTAATTGTGCCCATTACCTCCCTCAGCTTGCAGCAGTGACTCTAAACTATGCAAATACAGCAGCACAACACTGTACCATGTCAGGTTGTGCTGTCTGTGGCTGTATGAACTGAGTTAGTGTGAATAATAAGGCCCAGTGATTCACTACTAAGGTATATAAATGTCACGCTTTATTTAGCTGGTCTGTGATGCACGCCTTCGTTGGGCAACTGTAAATAAAGGGTGGTGGTGTTTTTACTATTTTCAGGATGTCAACCTGAAAGGGCAGGCTGGTACTATGGGCTTTCCTCAGCTGCTTGCTCATGCTTATGAGAGGGGAATTCTGTATCTTCAGGAGCTGCCTTCCTTTTCCATAGGCCATGCCCTCAGATGATGGAAGCGGGGGTCTGCTCCTATCAAGACCCACTTCTTGCTGGGTGAGGGTACACTAAGCTTCAAAGTGTGGGAAATTCCTCTAATGTTGCAGTGCCAACTTAATCTGAAGAAAAGAGCTTGGAAGCATTTTGTTTAATTGATAATAACTGTGACAAGCCAACTATTTGAATTAACTGTTCCCTTGCCTTGAAAGTTTAACCTGTTTCATTTACCAAGCAGTGAACCACAAGAGCAAAAATGACACATCATTTCACTTCTAGCTTATTTGAATTTGGGTCTCTGCTAAGGTAGTGGTATTGTGTCTCTAGAAATAACCAGCTGGATAGAGCTGCTACTTCCAAGGAGGTTCTGCAGACTTTCTTTTCAGCTCCTGCAGATGTTCTTGTCAGGAGACAAAATAGAGGAAGATTGCCGATTTTTTTCCTTTCAATGCATGAACGTGTTGCTGTTTATTGAAGACGACTAAATCAGTGTGAGTATTGTATGCCAGCTTCATGTCTTTCAGGAATTTGGTACTCACTTGCCTATTTGACACTAAGTATTCACTGGGGAAATTAAAAGTGCCCTAAAAGTAGAAGAAAACTTAACCTAATAGTCCCAACTTCTCTTAAAGGGCATACAATCACATGAAGCACCAGGGAAGCTCATCCTCCTCCTAATCAGTGTGTTTCCCTGCAGCTCGGGATGAAGCGGAGATGTTAACTTGGTAAAGCCCAAGCTACACGCACAAAAATCCAGGATGCGAAACAAATAATAAATCGTCATCTTCCTTGTGAGGAAATGATAAACCGAGGAGCATTCCACAGCAAGATCGATTTGTTTGTAGAGCGTATGGATTGTTTGTGATGGTGTGAACTTTGTATCAACACCGGGAAATAGCTTCACGTTACATCAATATTGATAGGGTTCTGTTTGTGTTTTGGTTTTTTGAAGCATCCCTCTCACCAGATGATTTGTAAGCATCTCCTTCAACGCTTCCTGACTCCCAGAGGAGCTGCTAGATTTATCTTTACCCTGTCGTAGATGTTTTCTGCTGCATTCAAGCTGGTTTCTCCGGAGGGTGGAGGGTTTAAGAGACCCCTCCGGCCTCCCCCCCCACCGGCGGCGGGCCGGGCTCTCAGTCCCGCTCCCAGGGCCGACAAAGGAGCCGCCAAACCCACCGCCAACAGGTGCCGTGCACACGCACAAACCGGCGGAGAAACTTTTTTTCTTTTCTGGGTTTTTGCTAGGAGTTTCCTCAGTGGGGGAGAGAGCCCCCGCCGCCGGGGGGGCGGTAAGCGGAGGAGAGATGGAGGAGGCGGCCGCCCGCTTCTCGCAAGGCAGCGCCGGGCTCCCGAGTTTTGGGACAAAGCGGCGGGAGCCCGCGAAACGTGGCGAGCTGCGGGGCAGGGCGGGCAGCCCCCGCCGGCTCCGGGAGGTAAGGCACCGGCCCCGGGCGCCGGGCACCCCCCCACTCACCTCCCCCCGGGAACGCCCGCCCCTCCTCGGGCCGCCCCACCTGCGGCCGGGCCCCCTGCCTCCGACCCGCCCCGGGGCC
>NW_015090922.1:9428612-9458073 GCF_001431845.1 Calidris pugnax
GCCGCGGCCTGGCGGGCCCGGGCGGCCGGCGCCCACCCTCGAGGGGTGCCCGTCGGCGCTGCCCTCCCTCCCTGCCGTGCCCCGGTTCCCTCCCGTTAACGGCGGAGTTTCTCTGTGGCTTCCCTCGCCTGGCGGGGATAAAGAATAAATCCGGCCGTGTCCCCGGGGGGGGATTTCTGTCAGCTTTCCTGCTTTACCGGAGCGCAGCGATGACTGCGGTGGCTGCTTGGCGCCGGGCGGAGAGGGGGGCATACCGGCGGTCACACACACGGCAGGCGTTTCCCTTCCCGCCCCCCGGCCCGGTGAAATAGACACGGGTCACTTTCCGCTGCCTTCCCTTTGCCGAGCGAACATGGCCGTGTGCCTGGTGCCGCCGCTCAGGTGCACCCCTTCACATTGGGATTTTCAAGTGCCTGGTGCTCGAAAGCGGCTCATCTCCTCCTCTCCCCTCAGCAGCCTGAGGTGAAAGGGAAGATGCGGGGTGCTGGTCCTTAGTCTGACTCTCTGCCTCTGTCTTGAGATGTGCTGGTCCACCCACAAGTCGTCCATCTGCATCCTACTTCATTAGGGCACTTAGATTGTAATCCCGTCAGCCTTTACTCATGAAAGTAATCCTGCTCCGAGCAGTGCTGTTGAAATCTGGGCAGGGTTTGCTTCTTAGGTCATCAGTTCTCAGGGTTGTTTTTTTTGTTGTGATCTTAATAAGCAATTGTGAAGGATATCCAGAGATTGTATTCTTTCTGTAGGGCTCAACGGTCTACCTGAGGCTCTATTTCAGTGTAATCTAGCGTGAGAGCACTACAGAAGAGTTTTATACATCATTATGGTCCCCCCACTCAATCCTTTTAAATAAAGTTTGCATGGTGCAGAAGTCAAATGCAAAGTGTAGCTGCCAGTTGATGGGTACATTTTCATTTGATGAAAACAAGTTTTGAGAGAAACACGGAAGGAAATCCGCTGTTTATTCTTCGTATGTTACATGGGAGCAACTTTCAGGGTATTAGTAAATTTCCATATACTCTATGAAAATGGGTTTATATTAATGATGCTGTAAGACACTTTTCCCTGGAAGACCCTCTTGACTCTTACTGCTTAATATAGTTCATATGTTACCAAATGGAGATGACAACAAAAGCAAGTATCGTAAAATGTATACCACCATTTGGACATCTGTACGACCACACCACCTGATAATAACTGTGAGGTAGCATATTTTACAGAAGTACTTCTCTCCATGGTATAGAAACTCACTAAAGCGCTCAATTCTTAAATCTTTCCTGATCGATTGTGAGAAACGGCTGCTTTTATATCAAGATTTATGATGTGTGTGGATTACTGAATTAGAACGTAAGCTCCACTCCAGCACAAGACGTTTAACTTTATTTCGGTATGATTGTTGAAGCACGTGTAGTGCAGTTATAACCAGATTTTAAGAACAAATCATGTTAAATCTCAGTATAGAAATACTTGGCTGCCTTAGCATTTGCTAAGAAATTTTAGATTTTTGGAGCTTCTAGGTTTAGAAAAAAATTTTTACACTAATAACGATATGCTTTTATATGTTGCTTTTTGACATTTCAATATATTTCCTTTTTCATTGCAGATTATGTTTATTTTGAAAATTCTTCCAGCAATCCATATCTCATCAGGAGAATTGAAGAACTTAACAAGGTACACAAGTATCTAAGATTCTTGCATAAGCTTTGAAACAGCCAGTAGTGCACTTAAAAAAAAAAAAAAAAAAAAATTCCATCCCATAAGGTTTCTATTGTGGTAGAATTTTCTGGGTTTTTTTTGTACTTCATTGAAATTTACCATGTATTTTGTGTATGTTTCAGTTACTGGAATCTTGCTATGTGATATCCTGTAATTATGCCCTGTTACTTAAGGAAACACCCAGTTGATCGTTCCTGGTGAACAGGAGTACCCTGCTTTAAAAATTTCCAAACGAGTCCTTTGAGTGCTTGAGGAAACGAATGAATTTAATTCTCTGTATGGCGATGACACTGTGAATCCATCTGGAATGGTAGCGATCACGTAATCTGTCTGCTTTTGGATGTATGTGTAAAGAGCTAGCAGGTATCAGGAAGGCTTTGCAGTGATCGAATAACATAATATGTGACTTCTGTGGCTGTTTATTGCTCTGCTTATTGGCAGCTGTGAAGGAAGGACGAGCTTCTGAATAGAAAGAGACTGTATTCTCTGTCTTTATCATGAGTGTATTTTTATGAAGAATGGAGGCTTTTCAGAGTGTGAAAAGCATGATTACTCTTCTTCGTTCTTGTACTACTAAGAATGGTGTGGGATTTTTATTTTTAGCGTGGCGTATTTTTACTATTCCATCAAGCAGTAGTAAAGCTGACTGATAGATTATGTCAAAAGTTAATGATCAAAATGCCTATCATGATGTAAATATGATAAGGATTTTTCTTTCCTGTGGTTAGAAAGTAAATTAAAAAATTGGTGACTTGTAAACATTCTTTTTGTTGTTACTGGAACATAAACACTGCTTCGTAGCAGGCATCAACCACATTACCTGTTAGTGCTGTCCGACACAACATCCACTGAACTTGTGCATGACAAATCATTTTTGACTTTTATTGGACGAAAATATTTTTTACTTACAGTAATTGAAGTGATTCCAATCATGTTCTGAATGTAATGTTTATTATCTTTAAACTGCATTGTTGTAATTTAATCTTGCTTGTGGAAGGTCAGAGCAGAGCCGTGTATTGATTTTTTTTTTTTTTAAAGAGTTATAAGGATATAGTCCAGATGTCTTAATTGTGAATTATGTGCTTTCATGTGTTAAAAGTATTGAGCAAACATGGAGATGTTATGGAAATATGTAATGAAATGTTTTGGTTATCATTTTACCAGAGACAAGATGCTTTCTTTTTTTTTTTTTGGTAAGAAACTTCATTAAAATATGATACTCTTCAGTGCCACGTCTTGAGTTTTAAATAAGTAACTCAAGATAATGAACTGATGTTGTACTTTTCATAGCAAGAAGGTGTACAGTTCTTCAAATGTTAGTAGATTCTTTATGCTATCAGGCTAAAGAGCATGATTCCTGTAACGCGTCATGAAAACAAATGTGAACTAAATAGTTCTTTTGTCTTACAAGCTGCAGGGAATTTTCAAATAAATCATGCTATATTAAATATAACTGAAATATTACATTAAATATCTGGAAAAATGCTGCCAGAGTACTTTGAAATACTCATTTCTATCTAAAGCTGTGTTGTGAAGAAATGTTCAGAAGCTTCTAATATTTCATAAGGATTCTTATGTTAACATGATACTGGCATTGCATCTCTAAAGAGCCGCATAATATATAAATTCTTAACAGTACATACTTATAATCAGTACTGTTACCTGATCTGAAATTGATGTTGGCCCGTGTCAGGAAGTTTTTATTTAGTTGGGTAGTTCTGTTGATATCAGCCTGACTGATCATGTGAAAACTACTAATATGAGGGAAAACTGCAAGCAGAGGGCATTTAATTTGTATTACTCAGCCGAGGAAGGATGCATTCTGACTTGATTTATCTTTCTTTTGTAGACTGCCAATGGAAATGTGGAAGCAAAAGTGGTGTGTTTTTACAGGCGAAGAGATATTTCCAACAGCCTTATAATGCTTGCAGACAAGCATGCTAGTAAGTATAGGGCAATTTTTTCTTTCTGTCACAGCCTGCTCAATTTCTGCAGCTACTTAAAACTACATTTCTTTGGTATGTGAATATGTATTTATATTAGGCATTAATTAATATCCAGTTAGATGCTTAGCATTATCTAATACTGGTCCTGCTTCTAGTAGTTGCTTCTGGGACTTAAGTTAAACTGTACTAAAGTGGTTGAAAGTCTCCCTTTGAAAAAAAAAAGAATCTATTTTTCCTCTGGAAGATACAGCTATGTATTTTATTTTTTTTAATGTCAAAAGTAAATCTGGGATGTAAGTCAGTTTAAGCTTAAGAGCGTTCATAAGGATTTTATTTGACTTTTTTGAGTTAGACATAAATGTGTATTGCTTAATTGCTTAAGAATGAAATGTATCACTGGAGACTGAAAATCACTGGAGATTGTAAAATAGCTGTTATGTGCATTTATGCTAAATGTAGATATTAATCAGTAAAACAGTAGTAAATATCTCATTCATTTTTCAGAAAAGCAGCAAGTTGTAATAAGGGAAAAAAGTCCAATTTTCATCATGATCTTAATTTTTTTTGGTAGCTGCTATTTGGCATACAACTGAAATACGATATTTTTCCATAACTTTGTAATTAAAAATATAATTGTGAAGACAAATACAGAACCTAAAAAACTGAGATGCTTGAGAAAATAGTTATTTACGAAGTACTGTGCTCATGTTTGTAAATAACTGAAGTGTTTAAATATGTCAACATCTGGTAAATTTCGTGCCATATAGTGTCAAATAACGGTTTGATTATAAATGATACTGGAGTTTTCAAAACTAATATGTAAATAAGTGACGTAAGGATTATAAATCTCTGCTCTCTAATTTATTGGGATGAATCTCTTTAAAGACATTACTTTATACCGTATTTTGTGTGCAGATATGGTGGAGTAATTAGACGTTTAGAAAAATAGCGAAGAATTTGTTTAATGTCAAATTCTGATAATTTTACTCATACAAGTGCTGTCAGTGAAGAAACATCCTAGAGAAGTAGAGGTGATTTGAGTACAGTGTTAAGTACTAGTGTGGTTTTTAAAGAAAGAAGATACATCTTGCTTATGTTCTAAAGGAACAATTTATTTAAATGTTTTTCTAATGTAGTTGGCTACACTTTATAATTATTGGTGACTTATTTTATGGCAGTCTGCCCCCACAATCGCTACAGCCTTTTGAGTTTTTCCTTATGAAATGTATAGAAACAAGATAAGTTTTAGTGAGCTTTACTAAGAACATTTCCAGCACATATTTTTATTTTTCTTTTCTGATGGAGGAGGCAGGGAAGGATGAAAAGGATAACGATTTTAGTGCAAATACTTTTTTTATTTATTCATTTGTTTTTTAAAACTTGAATGTTGTAGATTTTTTTTTTTTTGTTGGCTTATGTCTTAGAAAAGGGTGTGTTAGTTCTGTGGGCATCATTCGATCTGGAAAGGTGAATACATTTTTTCTATTTCCTTTGTGAGCTTTACATTGCCATTTTGTCAGCACTCTGATATAAAGCACTCGTTGACGGTCTGTTGCTCTTTGACTATAGCATACTAGGGGTTTATTGGTGTCAGTAGAAGTACTGTGGAATCTTCTATCGTGTTTTCTCCATTGAGATTCTCTTGTTGTTTCCTGGTGAGAAAATAGAAATGTGTTTTCTAGCTGATTCAACAAGTATCTTGGAGTGCTTCTGTCTCACACGTTGTAATTCTTCTACCCCAGTGTTCTTATAGATTAGGTTTCTTTGTGGACGCTTTTTCTGTACGTAATGTTTTCTTTCTGACTAATATGTGGAATCTGTACAGTTATTTTTAAGTTATTTTATGAGATAAACGTTACAGTTCCAGGGGACAGCACATAGTGAAGGATTGCTCGCCTGGATCTTCGTGCAACTCATACAGCAGATGTAGTTAAATGTCAAATCAACTTAAATGTTTTGATTCTGGAATAACACAGTGTTCTGTTTAAAAATATGATGTGTGTAAACAAAATATTTGTATATTTATGAATTGAATGTTTTGGGAATGTTTTACATAACTAAACATGTTGATGCTTCAACACTTCTACCTGTTTTTTTATAAAATAAATGGTAAAAGATAGGAGTTTCTTATGGAATGGAAATTCTAGTTCAGTCACTGGTTACTCCAGTGTACGTGTCTAGAGAAGTATTTTAAGTATAAGATTTGCTTGCTACTTTCTAATGGGATTTTTATATTGCTAGCAATTTTTTTTTTCTTTCTGATAAGAGAAAACTGCCCTGAATAATACACTTTTGAAGATTTTGGGCAGGTGGGGATTGGGGTGGGTTTTTTTTGGGGAGACACTTCAATTTTTGAAGGTTGCATTTTGTGATGTAGGTATGGTCCCATTTAATAAGAAAAGAAAATAGTTCCATAAGAAAATATTTTGGAACTTCAAGAAATTTTCAGTAACTTGGAAAGGTTTTAAAAAATTTCAAAGAATGTTTGGGAAAAATAGAATGAAGTAGATCTTGTGACATGATCACTGGTAAAGAGTCGATATACTGGATTTTGTGTTTGCTTGCTTGTTTGTTCGTTGCCTACAAAAAAATGTCAGTATAAAAAAAAGAACGTGGGGCTAGGCAGGAGCAGGAATCAGCTTTTCCTTAGGTCGTTCTACAATGCTTGGGTACAGAGGAGTTCCCTTGATTTCAAAGCATCTGACACTAATCTGTGAGGAAATTGCATTTCCTTCGTTTTTTCTCTGGTGTTTCTGGTGAAGTTAATTAATGAGCATTTTCATTGGTCTACCAGCATCATGTATGATGTCAGTGTAGATCTGGGAACAGTTCTGTAAGCTGACTGTAGCCATGGAAATTCAGGGGGTTGGGATGTTTTGTGGGCCCTTGAAGACTTTACGTTTTTCCCCCTTCAATTTCTGTAACTATAAAGTAGAGCCTATGATAAGACCAGCTTGAAAGCTGAAGCAAAATACCGGCCAAGGTCAGCTTGTCCATCCTGTGCAGCCTCCTGAGCGGGGCAGGGAGTTGCGTTGGAGCGCGTCACCCACCAGCACTTAGGTTGTAGCCATTACCATAGGGTCACTGCGAAGGGGTCATTCCTTTCTTCGTGCAGTGGAGTAAAGCTTACTTTATGGGGAAAAAAAGGAAAAGAGATGAATAGAAGACAGCAGGAGCTATTTCGCAACAGATGACTGAAGTACGTAAACGAATGAACTTGGAGAGGTGGAATAAAAGCACTCAGCTTGTTAAAATGGGTGAAGCAAACGTAAAGCGGTGGCATAGAGATGTTTTCTAACCAAACGGTGTCATTGAAAGAGAAATTGCCATTTGTACCTGGATCTATAAAATTTAGATGATCCTTTACCTGAAGTGGAGTTGATGTAAATATTTCAGGGCAAGGTTTTAATAGCTGGAGAGAGGGGAGTATACTAGTTCTGTACCAGCACTGGGTTTGGGTTACAGTGAAGGCCTCAACTTCTGTATTTCTTTTTTTGTGACAGATTTACATACATCTCTTGAAGCTGAGTAGAGTTGCCTGAGTGCATGATGTCATTTTTTACACTTCTTTACATTTTAAATTCTTTTTCTGGCCATGTGCTATCAGGTACTACTACTATGTCTGAAGTCATTCTCTTAGCAATTCCTCAAACAACTTTTGCCTGGTCAACCACCTGGGGAGGATGTACTTTTGTCAGAGGCTTTTGTCTTCTGATTTTGTCTTCTGGGCCTATGATAAAGCCCATGCACTATGTATTTTTTCTCATTAACAAAGTTGATGCTCTTGTGAATGAGATAGGGGTCAATTTAAAAACAAATCTGAGGTATATTGGTTTCAGTGACTGAGAGATCAAAGGTAAAATGGAGATTTTTCCAGATTACAGAAGCTGTAGTCAAAATCTCCTTTTTTTATTCTCTGTTATTCTGTAGAGATCACTTACTGGCTTTACTTCTCATACTTGCACTTCTTTTAGGACTTAGCCTTTGGCTCTTGAACAGTCATATTTCATGTCATGTTGCTTTGCAAAGTGCTGTTTCTCCTACAGGATTCTTGTACACGATAGGTTTCTAGGAAGAAAGGAAGAGTTGTGTTAGCAATTTAGTGATCCCTGTTGCACAGGTGGAGTCTGTACCCACTTCTGACCTTGGTATGACACTGATGTATTATTGTGATCAGAAACAAATCAAGTATCTTCTCTGTACTTTAGTTTCTTTATCTGTAAAGTAATGCTTTTATTAGCAGTTCTTATTAAGGTTGGTGAAAAAATATTGAATACACCAATACATTTTTATAGCTCCCATTAAAAGATCTCAAAGCATCTTACAAATAATTAGCCTAAAAACTAGGAGTTTATTTTGTATATTAGTATCAACAAAATTCCAACAGCCCTGGAAATGGTTTGATCTTACACGGCAGGTTTGCTGTGTTTGTGGAGCTCTCTTGTATAAAGGTACTTTGTATTTGTGGAAAAAAAACCAATTATTTTGTCGTTGTCAATCTATGTTAGCATCATAATAATTGCAAGACATTCCAAATGCATCCAAGAGAATGAAACTGTTAATATTCCATCTGATTTTTGGGAAGCATTTTATTTCAGTAGAGCCACAAGCTAGCACATAGCCTAGAAGATGACAAGAAAATGAGCTTAACTTGAGAAATATTGTTTAATATATTTAATAGTAATGTAGATTATTAATTAATATTCCCAAAAATATACAAAACTGAAATATGAATTCCTTTCATATGTTATCAGTTTTTTTAATCTATGATTGCTGCTACACAGTGGTATTCTTAATACTCAATTCCAGGAAAAACACATAAGAGTTTTTCCTGCCCTCTTCAACAATTGAAGAAATACAACTTAGAAGGTTTCATTTTCCAGTACTTTTCTCAAGTGTACATAGAACTAAAACAGGAATAGGGCAATTCAGATATTCATTCTATAAGAAAAAAAAAATTGTTTGTGGAGACCCTCGGGGTTCAGTAAAAGAGCTCCAGAGTAAAATGCCTAAAATGCTTTGTGGTGTTCAGTTATCTTTTCTCTTACTCACATATTTTACTCAGTATAATTCAAAACATTTATAAGCTAGTATTACTGGGTTATTTTTGTCCAGTCAGATGATAACACCAAAACAACCGAAAACTTGGTGTTAACGTTTTTTGTCATGGTTCTTTTTCATCATAGTAGTTCTTGTACATCAAACTAGAAAGCTGTTATTCAGAAAGAATATAATGTTTCTTTTATCACAATCCCTTTTCTGAAAAATCCCTTTTCAGGTGAGATACTTTTTCTGTTATTAATCCAAATCATATGTCTTAGCATACAGTGTGTCTTTTGACTGGAGATCTTACTTGAAACCTTAAATTGGCTTTTTTTGGTTCCCTTGAATACTTTTTTTTTCCACAGCCTGTGTTTGGTTAGAAGTGCCTTTGGTCAAATGAATATGAGAGACAAATGTTAATTCTTCCATTACATATGATCCATTTTCTCCACCTTCATAACTTTAATTTTTGAAATAATTCATACTTTTTTCTTTTTTTTTATAAACATGGTGAATGCTTATATTGTTGTATTCCTCCATACAACTTCGAGAGAATGAATCTAGACAGATTATTCGCTTTACTCGCATTGCTAGCAGAGAATGACATCCATCCTCCAGGAAAGGATGCTCAGAGTCACAGAGAGTTCTTAGTTACTTTTTCAAGGGAATTGAAGTTTAAAGAGCTGCCTGTTTAGCGGGTGGTCCTTTGAATGAAAGAATCATTGTATTGCATTGGTCTTGATACAAATAAAACAGAAACAAAACTTTTGGGTCTTGTTTATGGTCATATGGGTGAGAAAAAACCCAAAACGTTTAGAGCTTGAGTTGAATTGATTTGTCTCTCTTGCAGTAGTGTGTAAGTGGCTCTTCTGTGGAATATATTGGCTTTCAGTCGTTCATTGGCAGCTAGAAACACACAGCCACTTGCTCACTTTCCCCAGCTTGGGTGGGGGAGAGAACTGGGAGAGTAAAAGTGAGGAAAAAACCCTTGTGGATTGCGACAAATACAGTTTAAGAGGTAAAGCAAAAGTTGTGCACGCAGGCAAAGCAAAACAAGAATTAATTCCCTGCTTCCCATGAGCAGGCAGGTGTTCAGCCATCTCCAGGAAAGCAGGGCTCCAGCACATGTGACAGTTACTTGGGAGGACAAACACCAAGCACATTCCACATTCGGAAGGTGCCCCTGCCATGCAGTGCTATACCAGCTGCTAATAAAGAAGTTAACTCTATCTGAAATGAAAGTGTGTGACACTTTTGGAAGGTTTTCTGTCAGGTTACAGTTCATTTTTTAATTGCACTTGGTGAGAAGGTCCCTTTGCTGCTTGCTGTTAAGAAAACGAATCTGTTGATAGTGCTCTGTGATGAAGGATACAGTTTTTCTGGGAGGGAAAGGAGGTAAGGAGTGGAAAGGCAGAGCTGGGAATCAAAGATAGGAGAATCTCTTGGAGCATTTCTAAGGAAGAAGGCGGCTTGGCTGCTAGATATGCCTGAGGAGTGGGTGAGCAGACTTGTGTAACTGGTTCAGTTACCTTCCTAATCTCAAGGTTTCTGTAAATATAAACCAGTGTTTGTTTGCAGCTTAGTGTCCCTGCCCTTGTCATCTATGTCCACCCACATCCCTCCTCCCCCCCAGCCTTCACCCGGGGTGAGTACCCAAGAATTAGGAGAAAATGATTTTTGACCTCACTTATCTGACCTCTTTTCAGAAGATCATTGGTTTAGAAGATCATAAGGTTTGCTTTGAAGTTGGTGTGGAGAACAGAGACAAAACCAAATTTAGTAAGCCAGGGAAGTTCAGGAGAATGAGTTCCAATGGCTCTTTTGCTTGAGACTGGAATTTTACATGTTATACTTATTTATAGTCAACTAGTAGAGACATGTAAACTAAGCACTAGCAAATTTAAGTATGTTATGTTGCTCCTGGGGATCCTCAAGTCTGTGATGTGGGTGAGACACACCCTGGGAGGAACATTTAAGGATGATATAGACAACAAATTCTTTAATCAGTGTCAGAGTAGCTTTTATGCTAAGGTATTTTTATATTACTGTAACTCGTTTTCACTGAAAATGAGCTTGAGGAATAGGATTGGCCTTTTTTGTGAGGAAGACATGGCCTTTTTGATCTCCTGAGACAAGGGAACATGAAGTTTTCCCTCATTTACCCAAGAGAATGCCTTCAGATGTAATTTATTTGGAGAGGGGGAAAAAATTCAGGAATTGCTGAAATAGAGCAAGCCTTGTCCAAAATTATATCCTTGTCACCAAGGAGAAACTTATCTCAAGGCTCCCAATTATCCTTTTCAAGGGCACTTTGTGTAGTCTCATAAATTATGTGTTTTGTTCATTTGATTTTTTTGTGTAAGAACTGCATACTTGTAAATTATTTTTTTTTCTCTCGATGGCACAAGCAATAAAGAAGTAGTAATGAGGAGCTTTTTGCTTCTGACCATATCTGTGTTTTCTTTCTGTGAATGACATTTTAGCATTAGGAGTTAACTGTAGTGTGTATTGTCTCATTAACAAGTTTACTGTCAGCTCTAAGTATCTTGTGGAATTACGAACTGCTGTGGCCATTCAGGCTCTGTCTTTGGTGTAGAATATCTTGTTCGATTGTGAGCGTTAATGATCTTCTCTTAATGGAGTGGGTGGCTTTCCAACTAAATTCGTAATTTTAGGAGTTCTTAGCTCTGATGGAAAACTTGCGTAAATACACTTTTTTTTCACGTGAGTATATGTGATCTGGTTTGGGTATGTACGATTTTGCACAGATAAAAATAGTGCAGTTAGTTTGCATAACTGCCTCTAAATTTTTGCATGAACTAGCGTACTAGCTAGTAACGACTAGCTTCATCTTTTGACCTCTTAATAATAGATTTATAATTTTAGGCAGCCACACCTAGATTTTTTAAAATTCAAAAACCTGATTTTCTGAACATTTCATTTAAAAGGCTTGAACACGTTGCTGCCAATCTCTGTGAATATAAAAACAAACTAAAACCAAAATCTGGATTGACTCTGAGCTTGCTGTGGAGAGCAGAAAGCTGTAAAATATCAGTTCATATTTATGCTTGAAACTGTTTGATAGATATCTGAAATTCAGCTTTTTATTTTTATTGCTTAATTACTGAAATTATTTAGTATGTTTCCTCACTAGGGAGGGAGTCAGTGGGGTATAAAAGGTGGCAATTTTTTGAGCTCTACTCACAAAATAAATTCTTCACATTCTGAGTTGGAAGGAGACGGCATTCACAGAAAACCACCAAAGTATTGTGTGTTCTCTGTTTCCCCGTGTTCCTTAGGATTCATTTCCCCATGGTAAAGTTTAAATACACGCATCAGTATTACTGTATTTCTTGTTCTGGGTTTCTTTTGATTTGAGAAAAAAACATGTCTGTCATCTCTCAGCTGCTAACTTTCTTGCCTCGTTAATGTTTGTTAACTGTGCAGTCTACTGATCCTACACTGTTTTCATGATGACCTCCAAAATACTAGTAGCATTTAAATTGGTATTATTGATCATAATTTTTTGTGTCGTGATGATAAATAGGGTGTTTCGCACCTCCTAAATTTCCATTATTTCAGATGGTTCTACTTTTCTTTTTTTCTTGCCTCGTAATTTTAAATGACTCTTCCCACTTTCTCCCCAGTGCAGCCACACTGTACTAAAGCACCTGAGGCATAAATTTAAGACTACAAAAACATTGCTGGGTTATCTCTCTCTGTAAAGCTCCAATTAGAGATGCATTTTACATCTTCAGAGAGTTCTCTGATAGTCTAATTGAATGAGTAGTTTATATCACCTACAAATCTGAATGATGTAAACTCACTATTAATATAGAAAGACTTTTTCCCATCATGCAGTGGCAGGTAAATGTATGAATCAGGGAATCAGGCTTGATGGTTTAAAGGCTTGCCTAGCAATAATTCTTGAACATCTATGTCATGCAGTGGAACGAAGTCTGCAACAGTTGTCCTCAGTAGTACTCATGCGTGCCTGTAACTTCACACGTGATGACAGAGATGGAACTTACCAGCTTGGGCAAAGCACTGGGTGAGAATGAATGTAGGGCTTCCTACCCAATGTGATTCATGCAGTGCTGAGTATATATGGTGTGAGGTATTATGGAAAAGGTAGAAGTATCAGGTAAGATTAATAACTAAAGTGCTTCTGCGGTTTGTCTGTAAACTCTTTTTCTGTTAAACGTAGCCTGCATCATTAACAGGATATGGGCTCAAAGTTACCATATATATTGAGTTTGACATGTGCCAAACCTCATGGAGTGTCAGAGTGGGTGGCTGGAATGGCTGTGCTCTTTGGCAATGTCATTTCTCTGTTTGATCAATGCTTTGTTTTTCACCTCAGCTACAGCTTGTAACCCTGTCTGAGCAAGGGAAGATTTGTAGTGTGGACCTGCTTTAATTCTAATTTTGATGTGCTACACAAGTGCTTCTGCAAAGATCCTTGCAGAGAGATGTTTTGTACTAACATAGAATACATCACTCCCATGAGCAAAACAAGTTTGAGTGGTAAAAAGTGCAATTTTTTTTTCAGTAAAAGCCTGTTCTACATTATCAAATTCCTAAAAGACTTTGGGGAGCTAAATAGTTCATTTTGACTGTCACCCACTGTCTGAATCCAAAACTTGTTTGCAGATTTCTCCCAGTACGTGAGATGTCTTCTGTGTGCAGCTTGTGTAGTTGCTGGGCTGTGCTCAGAGGGCTGTATGTGCACACATCCAGAGGTTATCTCAGTACAGGTGCGTTTTCTACTGGTACAACGGGTTAAGCGTCTACGAAAAACCAGCACAACTAAATTAGCAATCTTCCCATTTTTGATACGCTGACTGATGAACTTAAATTTTGGGTTGTCTCTTCTTGCTTCTGTGAAGGATTGTGACAGTGATACACAGTCATGTTTCAGTTTCCCGTATTAAAAGTGCAGCCTTGTTTTGGCTTAAACCAGTGCAGAAATTGTTAGTGTTGGCAGGGTCAGTGACCTGTAACATGGTCCTACAGAGTACTGTGGCCCTTTGCTATGTGACAGTTCCTTTAGGCCAGATCCTTTGATTGATGCTGCTGTCAGTAGTGAAATCCTGATGCTGTTATTCTCAGCAGGGCCTCAAAGAGCCAAGGACTCAGTTGCCAAGTATCATACGAGAAAAAGGATTTTGATATATGGACAGCTTTTATATTTATTTTTGCCTTCAAAGGGTGACTGGCTTCGTATACTTTCATACTGCTCTTCCCTTTTTCCCTGTTTGTTTTTTTTTTCCTTAATAAAAGGGAAAAAAGCCTGGATCACAATACTCAGTATTCAAGATGTATGAAAAGAATAAATGATGATTTTTTATATTTTATTTACTACTATAACAAACATGGTATTTGAATGTGTTGTCTACAAAAGAAAGTACTGAGAATATTTGGTTTACTTGACCTTTATTTCCATTTATTTAAAGAAAAATAACAAAAATGGCATATGTCTTAAAGATTTGACTAGTTAATACAATGTGATGTTTATTCTTAAGCTGCTTTGTTTGTTTTTTCCCCACCAGCATCAGAATGAATTTATTGAAAGTTTTTAATAATTTTGAGTGGTACATATATTCATGTCTCTTTATACTTTCTCATTTCAAGTACATAGTTCCCATTAATTAGAATGTTAAGATCTCTGTACGTGCATCAAGATACTAATATACGTTCGAAGATAAATCTCTAGCGTAGCTGAAGATGGAAAAAAATGAACTTTTAAGTCTTGCACAAACCTTCAGAGTGAATGAGCTCCTCTTCCTGCTTGTCTCGTCAGGTCTATAAACAGAAGAGCTTTCTTACCGTGCAGGCATTGAGTAGACATTGTCTTGGATAACATTCTTCTCATTTTAAAATCCTGCACATAGAGTTTTAATGTGCCTTGGTTAAGTTTATTCAAGAACAGGATATACAAATCTTTCTTCCTTTTTTTTTTTCCCACTACTACTTTCCTCCCTGCAAAAAATCAAGGAAAATTCAGCCTTCTGGGAGGAGATAATCTGGAAGATAAATAATATGTATTTTATAAGCAGAATCATATGCCATTCTGAGTGTAGGGGTAGGAAAGAGCTTGTACAATCTGTGCATTTTGTCTCTGCCAACAAATTTTTAAAAGTTGTTCTGCTCTTGAGGATGTGAATTGTATGTTAGAAAAGCAATTTAGATCTCTGAAGCTCTGTGGTTATCATTGTCACGCAGTGAAAGAAAATGCCAGTGTAGATCTTAAAAGCAGACTCTGGGTTCTTATAGAAACTTAAGAGACTTTTGGTGTCCTTTGTTCTTGATGTGATTTTATCGTTTTAAAAATATTTACACTGCATTTTATTAAGGAGAGGCAACTATACAACTTGTTAACTAACTAGGTCAGGCACACCTGTTGCCTATTCTAAAGGAAAGACCATCTTAACAAGTTACTATTGAGCAGGAGATCTGTATGGAAATAGTGCAAATCCAAGTGATAGGAAAAGTTAACAGCATCAGTCTCATGAAAATGGAAGATCCAGATCTCCCTTTTCTCAAAATCTAGTCTAATAATTATTCATGCAGGTTACATGGCATTTTTGCAGATAGCCTTTGTATTTCTTGAGGCATATGATAGATCTAAAAAATGGGTTTTTGGGCAGTGTCAGGTTCCCATGTGCACTTTTGCTCTGTAGGGTGGCCTGCCAGCTGGGATTTGAGGGTAGAACTTAGTAAAACTTCACACGTTCTTTCCCACCACAGCTCTAAACATATTTACAATTTGGAAAAGTTACTAATTGGCTTCTGATTCAGCTGATGAGCTGGATACCAGTAATTGGACATCGTAAATATTCATCATGTTGCAAGTAGCTGTGTCTGTGGCACAATTTTGAGTCTGCTGCTTGCTGCTACTAATGAGCTGCATAAAGAAACACTGCGCAGGACTGTGGCTCTACATGTGCTGCAGTTCACACAGGTGTATGCAAGACCAAGCACATTTTAGCCCTGTAACAGGATATTTTTCTTGTTTGGAAGAGTTTGCGTTTGAATAGGTGAGACAGAAACCAGGTAAGAGGGAGAAAAAATCTAGTTTAGATTTATGATAGAGAATTGCCAACTCTTTCATCGTTGTTTTCATACTTCTATGGGACCCTTCTGTTCTACAGTGTTGTCATAAACTAATTTGCAGTGCTGAATGATAGGATGAAAAAACTAGCGTAACTTCCTCTTGTATTTATTCATGTCACATTTAATTTATTAATAAATATTTATTAACATAGCATATCATGATTCATGCTACTTAGGAAGGTAATCCTTCCCTGTCTTCCACCCACGAGTTCCTTGCTCTCAAAAATCCCCAAAACCAGTTATCCAAAAAACCCATCTATCAAGTTTTGGAAGGTGAAGTTTTCTGTTAATGAAAACTGTGATAGGTTTCATTAAATATTTTTGCTACAAGCCTATGATAAACATGAGATAGTTATCCAGTTGCTTATAACTGACTGTCATCCTGGGAATTGTTATTATTGTAACATGCTACTTGGAATTACTCAAAAACACTCTTTTGCATGATTTTAGAAATAATTTTTATTATTGGAGAGTTGGTTGTGCAGTATAATTATTTTTGGTTTGTGACCTCCTTCAGAAGAATAATGATGAGATGGTGTGGGAGGGAGGATTACCTGGAAAATTGTGTAAGAAAACTGGATAACCCCACAAAAGACATGTGTTATCCAATAGGAATTAAAAATACACTTGTTCCCTGTAAACATAACCAATCGGTCTTTTGTTCCTACCTGCGGAATTGGTCCAATTCATGCTGTAGATATTAATATGCTTTCTTAAATGACTCATAATCCATCCAAACTGTGCTTTAGATTTTTAATCCTATCTGACAGTAACAGCAAATATCAAATGGTTATGTATTCTAACAGCCATCTGAACATTGTACTAACAGACGTGGTGTAAGTAAAGCTAATTAATTCAGGTTTGGTAAACACTTTCTCAGTCAAATTGACAGTTTAACCATGCGTAGTCTAGCTCACAAAGTTGATTAAACTGCTTTACTAGGGGCTTAAATATCACAATTTAGTACAACACAACACGTGGCAAGAAGCCTCATGCAGATGAGCAAATTGTCCAACTGCCCACCTAAGAGAGCTCTTCATTCACAGTCTGAATAGAGTTGTTCAGATGTTTAGACTTAATGTTTATCTTTTTTACTCATTTTGGCAGTAAATATATTTACTCCCTCTCCCTCAAAAACCTATATTTATAATTTTTACTGCTGTAGCGTCTAACTGCCAAATGCACACTTGATGTTTTTGCCACAGCCAGCTAAGCTTAAAAGAAACTTACGCACAGCCATCTTTCCTTTCATGTGGGGTAAACTTGCTGCTGTTCAGCATTCGTGGCTTTTTATCTGTAGTTTTTAAAATATGTTAGTGATGCCTGTGATGTATATAGTTTTTGGCTGAGTATAGAAGAAAAAGATACATAGGAAAGGAAAAAAGTTTAGAAACTAATCTGACAGTAAAGCTTAGTGGCATTCTTTGAACTGAAATTTACACTGATCTAATATGATTTTAAAGGTATTTTAACAAACTTAGTGAAACTGCTGTAACTCCACAAATTGTGGTAGTGATTTAAATCTCTCCATCTAAGCTTGCATAGGCCGGATGCAGCTAAGCTGAGATATGGTTTCAAAATTGGAAGCAATTAGGTTGAAGAGGTAGGAAGTTAATGCACATCAGTTTTTGGTTACGCTACTAATTTAATTCAGCATCGGTCCGTGCTGCTGTTGAAAGGAGTGGTCCTGGTTTCATGGCTTCCCAGTTTAAATCTCTTATTCCTGATTCTTTTTCCTTTGTGCCAGCAGTAACATTTTTTTCTAGGCACACCAGGCCAAGGAATTGGAATTGGTCTAGATTAACGGACAATTCAGTGAATACAAAACTAATTGCATGGTCTTAGTCCTAGGGGGCGGTGGTTACGGGTTCATACTGTGTGTGGAGACCCACAGGGGTCTCTATGGGGACCTGTCTTGATCAGTGACCTGGAGCAGCTGTCGTGGTGCTCTCTGATCACATTTACAGGTGACACCACACTGGGGGGAAGGCCCAGGTGATACGCTTGAGGGAAGGGCTGGTAGTCGGGGTTTCCTAGAAAGCAGGAGGAACGGAGTATCGAGAAACAGCAGAGAGAAATGCCAAGTCTTGCACCTGGAAAGGAAGAGCCCTGGCAGGGATACAGGCTGAGAACAGAGGGGCTTGGGCAAGTGGCTCTGGAGGAAGGGCCCTGGGGATGCTGGCAGACGACAAGGCCCTGGCAACAAAGTTGGCCATCAGCATCTTGGGCTGTATCACCAGGCTCATAGCCAGTAGATTAAGGCAAGTAATTACCCCCCTGATTATTCAGTACTTGTTGCATCACATGTAAGTACTGCATCCAGTTTTGGGCCCCTGATAAATGGAAGTTGCTGATAAATTGAGGCAAGTTCAGCAGAGGCCACAATGTGGGCACTCGCCTTGCAAGGAGAGGCTGCGGGAATTGAGCCTGTTCAGCTTGGAGGAGAGGCACTCCCAGTGCCTGGGGGGAGGTTATAGAGAAGGATGAATTGGGTTCTTTGCAGTGGCTAAATTGAAACAGGAGTGATTCAGATTAGATATAAGGGAAAGCTTTGCCACCATGATTGGGGTGCTGGAGGGGTTACGTGGTCTCGGTCCTCACAGGTTTTCAAGACCCAGCTGAATAAAATGGTGAGTAACCTGGGCTGACCTCACAGCTGAGTCTACTTTGAGGAGGAGTTTGTATTAGAGACCTTCCCTTCAGGCTTCCAGCCTGAACTATCTGTGTTTCCATGGCTCTGTGATCCGGCCAACCTCTAGCTGAAAAAAACAGTCAGTGGAAATAGAGGGAGAATTTTCTTCTTCCTTTTAAAACTGAAGATTTACTCCATCTCTCTGAAGACAGACTTCAGTGTTTAAACTAATCTCTCTTACTTTCTGTTGCAGTAGACGAGAGGAGCACTTGGGTTACTTTGATTTAGTTAAGGAAGAGTAATGTGTTAGAGGAATTTAACTTGTTTGATAGCTGATACTTAACCGTAGAATGGTTTGAGTCACATTTAAACCTTTAAGTGCCTTTCAGGATTTATTTTGGCTATTTTTAAACCACTTTATATTAAATGGGTCTATTGTGTTTCTAGACACTTGCCCTAAGTTTATTTTCATTTTAGTTGTAAAAACAAGCGGTTCTTCCTAGTGGCAAGCTTGAGTCATCACATTACTTAACTATAAACAAAGGTACTATACGAAATCTGGGTGGCACGGACAGTTGTCTCTTATGCTCACTAAGAACACCACCATTTTCTACCAGTGAATCCCATGAATTAAATTGAAGAGGGGGGAAAAAAAAGAGTTTATCACATTTTTAAAAGTAGTAATGTGTATGTAAAATGAGTGAGAATTATGTATGGTTTCTTCCCAGTATTAATTGCTTGCTTGTCAGTTAAGTCTTAGTTTTGTCAGAGGGAAAAGGGTGAGTCTGCAGCGCTGCCACAGAACGGCTCAACAAATCACTCTGCTTTGCAGGATCAAAGTAAGTGTTTGCAATTGCTGATTAGAAAGCCCACGTATAATAAATAGACCTAGAGCTTTAAAAGCTCACTGGAGATGTCTGCTTTTGCTCTCCAGGAATTTTTGTTTAAAAAGTGAAATATTTCTCGTAAACTAGGAGAAGTACTACAAGCCAGCATTACCTTAAACTTTACCCTAGGCCTAAAGGGGATTGCATCGTTTTCAAATCTGATTGTATTCATCTTTGTAGTCATACCTGAGACTTTAAACGTATTTTTAAGCTGAAAAATTTTGAGTTGAATTTTGTTTTCTCTCTAATCTTGGAATGATAATATGTCATCACCATATCGCTCTGTTAAAATACTTGCTCAGTCTGCGCCATTGCTCTGTTTCTCTTCCTGAAAAGGTGCTTGCTTAGTGCTACTTTATGATTTCCTGTACTTTCCGTTTCACTTTTTGACAGGAATAACCTCTCCTTGGATGGCAAATTAAATTTCACGTATGTTGCTAATCTGGGTCAAAGAGGTGAAGAGATCTCTAAAAGTACTGGAAGTTCTTCACCGCTTTTCTTCTAATAGGTGTTAAGGCCTGATCTGTGCAAAAAAACAGCTTCAGAAGCTGGTTTGAAAGCAGCTATGTTGAGATGCAGAATGCTTTGTATTGCCATCAAGCAAGTTTTTCTTTCTATTTGCATTTGCCATCAAGCAAGTTATTGGCTTTCTATTTGCATTTGCCATCAAGCAAGTTTAGTTTTCTCACTTTGTGCAATCCAGCGTTTCCTTCCTAGGTACTGTACTTGTATTTATAAATGATACTACTACTGGTAGCATTGTTTTTATATTATAACACTGAAGAAGAAAATAGTAAAATTATCCTGGTGATAAATTATGTTGTGTTAAAGAGTGGAACTGTTCTATGTCTGGCCATGGTTTGTTCTACTTAGTTGAGCTTCAGATCATGATGAGTAAAACATGTATGTTTCCTTTCTAAAAAGGCAACAGAAAAAGTTACATTGTTTCATGCCTAGGTTTGGAGTGTTTTAATAGCTGTGTATAAGATTTCATTTCAGTTTCAGGCTCCTGGATCAACACTTTTTTGGCTTATGTAAGATTAGTACAATAAATATATGGGCAAAATGTTGTTGGGGTTTTTTTTGTTATTATTATTTTTTAATTTAAATTGTTATTCTGAGGGAGCTATTAGATACTTTAGTATAGGTGTCTAAAGCCATTTAAAACTCTGGAATATCATCTCTGGATCCCTGCAGCCACTTTAAAATGGCACATATTCTCCTGTGTTTTGTGCCATATCTGCAGTCAGGTGTTTTTGATGTGCCAGTTTAAAATGGCCCCAGACACCTGTGCTTGGATGCCTAAATTGCTTTCTAATGGACTGGTTTTTGTCAGCTGTTTTCAGATGGTTATAAGACATGATTACCTTGCTTTCACATTTTTCAGGAAGAAGAGAGGAAATAAATAGCCAATTGAGAACTTTGGACCTGTAGAGTAGTAAAAGCAGTACGTTTATTTTTTAAAAAAAACAAAACCAATAAAGCAACCACTGGCATATCTTGATATTTTAAGAAATATTAATGCTTGAATTTTGAAATACAAATGTAGCTTGTAATGGTCATTTACTGTCATAAACAAATGTAGCTATTAATTGCTTGAAACACAAACCTTTTAGCATTAATTTATGCTTTTTTCTTAAATTAATTAAAAATGTGCTTTGCCTTTGCACAGGTTTTTTTGTTGTTTTTTTTTTTTAATCTTTATTTACTTTTAGTATTATAGATGCCAGAATAATTCTGAGCTAAGTTGTGGTATTACTTGAAACTGTATGTGTGTCAGGTGAGGCTGTGGGGTGTCAGGTGAGACTGGGGAGAGTCTTGTTTTCATTTTCATTTTTGTTTTTCTTATTCTATTTTCCCACAAAACATGCCAAAACAAGGAAGGTGACTGGGGGAGGGTCTGCAGCAAGATATAGTTAAAGTGGATAGAACTGAGTTTGAGGAAATTGGTTATATCAAAGTGTATTTTTTTTATCACTTTTGCGGAAAGAACTATCAGAAGTGGAATGAGCGACACAGGCATAATTTTAAAAAATGAAATAATGAAGTGTTGCATTTGGAGAGAATGGTGGTTGCCACGAGGATACAGGAAGGCTTTGTTTTGAGATAGTGTCTGTAGGTTGGTTGTAAAAATGGTTATTGTTGGAAGAGCAGATGAAGTGATCCATTGTAGGTAGATACATGATAATGCTGGGGTTTTATCCTTTCATTTCTGAGATGTATTTTATAAAGTACACTTGGTTTTGCAGCTGATAGATAATTTAGCAGGTAGAAAATTGACAAATCTTAGAGAAGTTATTAAAGTGTCTGTATTTTTACATAAAATTTTCATGGAGACCTTTTGTCCTTTCTGGGAGGCCACAGAAAGTATAGATTCAAGTTCTGTATGTCCCAAGAATCCACTAGGAAGGCACATTTCAGACATGGAAATCTCAGCATAGCCTTTTTGGAGAGCCTGTCATCGGATGATGTGTTAGCAACCACTGTGAACATTGGTCTTTGTGTGTCACTTCCTAGTATCTGCTTTTATTTCTTCCTTTATGTTTTCAGTTTACAGTTGGTTTAAATTTTTAAAAAGGAATGATATCCTTGGTTTTATCATATACAAGGTAATACTAGAGAGTTTCAGATTATACTAACTATAAAAGATGGTTTTCAACTGAAAATATCCTTCAAAAAGAAGTATGGAATTTATCATTTGCTGTTATAGATGTTATCTTCTAGATTAAATAGTGCCGTCTTGCTTAAAATAGAAATAATTTTAAATGTTATTTAAATATGAAAATTTATTTGTTGTCAGTATCTAATAAAGTTAATATATTGGAAGGCAGTAGGCCTTTTCAGTTTTCTTAGACTGTGATTTGGTAATCTTAGACTGCAGTTTTGTTTAGTAAATTTCTGTTGATAGAAAGTACTCTTTTTCCCAGGACTTCTGTAAAAGTTTTAGTAATACCAGTATCAGCAACAGAAAATCTAAACCAAAACTGGTCAGCAAGCAAGAGGCACCTCCAAAGGAAAAAAAACAAACAGATGAAAGAAGTTGAAAAAAGAATGAGTAATGTTGTCAGGATTGTTCTTACAGCTGTGTGAAAGACATCTGTGTGTAGTACAGTAGGAGAGGAGCATATTTTTTTTTAAGAATTTAAGTAGAAGATACAGAATTCAAAATACTTAATATTCTGTCAAGTTACATAAACTGTAGTCCTGTTAAACTGATCTTTTCTTTGAAATAGTAAGGGAGGTTGCTAGGGGGTGGGGGTGATGTCAAGCGAAATGGCTGTAATGGTGTTATGCAACAGAGTTAATTTCGACCTACGCTCTGCTTCTCTGCAGAAGAAGTTGAAGAAGAGTCTGAAACTACAATTGAGGTTGATTTGACTGATAAACAGAAACATCAGTTGAAGCACAGAGAGCTCTTCCTTTCTCGCCAGTACGAGTCCCTTCCGGCAACACACATCAGGTAAGAAAAATTAGGTATCATTTATCTGCGTGTTCTGTTGAGGTGGATTGCCTGCCAGTAGCCCACCTGCTTGAACACTACAGCCTTTATCTTGCAAAAGGATGTGATTGATCACAACTGAGTTGTGCCAGGATTTCCCATAAACTGCTTTGGAACTGCTGTTGGTTTTCGTTCTGTTACTTCATGTTTGAGCCTTGGAAGGGACAAGAGCCTGAGAGCTTTGGCTTGCCAATTAGAGCATCGGTTGATATTATGGTTTAAAGTCAGTCTGCTCCTACTTTGCAAGAGTTTTGTTTGTTTGTTTGTTTTGATTATTCTGCTGGGCCAGAGGATCTTTGACCGTCTTGTCTGCCCAGAGAAACCACAGCTGGGTTTGGAAAGGAGACAGTGACTCGGTGGTCAGATCTGCAATTTAGGGCTGCATGCATTTAAAAAAAAAAATTCCCCCAACTTACTTTGGTAAATTTGAAGAAGTCATGATTGAGTTTGGCTAAATGTTGCAAAAGCATTTCAAGTATTGTTTTGAATTGCCCTAATGCTAATGTAGGAAGAGGCTTGCTAAAGGTCAAAAAGCATTTGTTGATTTCTTTCTGTAAATGATATAAGTGCTCTTGTTATCTCTTATTTAGCAGTCAAGCAAATGCTTTTTGTGTTGGGAGGGAGTGTGTGTTTTGGGGGATGATGTACCTAGAAATGGAAAAGAAAGAGCACAGTGACAAAGGGTGTGTGTGGTGAGTGTAAAACAAGGGCTCTTACATTGCATTCTGAAGGAATTTTCATTACATCCAGCTCCCCTCAGCTGTTTCAGACTGTAATGACTGGAAGCTACTAAAAGAAAAAGCATATATGCTCCAATAGGAGAAACACTTTGTATGTGCATATATATTTTCTCCCTCATTGGGAAATGCGTGGCGTATCTTTCTCACTGCCAACGCAAAAACTGGACTTTGGAAATTTTTGTATTAATTTCCTGTGCTTGATTCAGCTACTTGTTCTCTGACTTTGAGAAAGTCATTTAACTGTCAAATCTCTGCTTCTCCAGCTACTGCATAGAGATAATAGTCCTGTGCAGTTTCTTTTACTTACTTTGACATTTAGATACCGAAATAAGGTACTCTCTTTGTAGAGAGAAGATTACATAGAAGAAGTATTGTAAATGTCTTCTCACCTCACAACTCAGGGAGCAAATACAATAGACGTTCTCCAGTACATACTTCACAAAGAAGGCAGAAAAACACGTGAATTCATAGTACATGCAGCACTGCACAGCAGCCAAATGCAGAGGGATGACTTGCATCTATTTTTCAGAACAGATGAATGCTGTAGGGCTGTGCTGTCACCTGTTACTAAGGTCTTTAACAGATGAATTCTGGATCAAGCTATATGTAGTCTAATGATGTTACAACAACCTTGACTCTGTTTTAAAAAAAGAAATAAGAAGGAAAATACACTGCAAAATAGTCCTTATTTTGCTTTTTAACTTACTAATGTTCAGATTCTGTGATTCTCAGTAGTTTTCATAACTTTTGTTAATGAGCTTGTCCTCGTAAAAGAGGATAGAAATGTTGTGAAGGTGGTACTTCTCCAACTTCCAAGCACCATCAGTGCTCTGGAATATCCAGGGGTGGAGATTCCACAGCCTCTTTGGCTGTCTGTTTTAGTGCCTGACCACCATCAGGGTCAAAATTTTCCTGTCATCTAATTGGGATTTCCCTTGTTGAAACTTACTGTCCACTGCCTCTTATCATATCACTGTGCTTCTCTGAAAGGACACCCGCTCTGTCTTATTTATATATCTTCTAATAAGGTAATTGAAGACAGGAGTAGGATTTCTCTTTTTAGTTGTCATACCTTAAGAGTGAACAAATTCAGTCTAGTATCATCTGCAAACTTGCTGAAAGCATATTCAGTTCACTTGTTCAGATTGCTAATAAAGACATTAAACTCTTGGCCCTTGGTATCAGCACCTGGGGGATGCCTGGAGTCACCAGCTGCCAACTGGACTTTCTTCCATGCACTACAACAGCCTGGTAGTCTGGCTAGTTTTTTTCCAACCTTATTGTCTACTTACCTATTTTGTATCTTACCGATTTGGTTAAAGGACACTATGGAACACACTGCAGGCCTTGCTAAAGTCAGGGTAGATGATCTTCACAGCAGCTCTTACTGGCCTGTCAAGCCAGTCATCTCAGATACTCATGCACTAAAAGTCTGAGTAGCTCCATTCTATGGGCCTCTGCTTTTACCAACTTCAGTTTTAGCCCCTAGGTAGGAACATAAATCCATAAATTGGATTTACAGGAGAAAATAAATGGTACAGTGAAATAGAGTGGAAAACGGAGATCAGTTCTCCCAAGGGTAAGAATACAAAAGCTCAGTCACTTTGGAAGGAAGAGGAGACAGCTAAAAGTGATTTTAAGAGAATGGAAGAGCTGAACCATCTAGAGGTGCTTTTGGCAGCTACAGATCTTGGGACTTCTACTGACATCTTCAGCCAAGAAGAGAAACTTTTGGTTGCCTTTCTGCTTGTAATTTAAGGGAATAAAATAATTTTACTTGATATTGTATGTTTCTATTTAGTTTTTACTAATACACTTTTACTACTTTCGTTTTATCTTTCTTCTTTTCTTAACTTCACTCTTTTTACATTTTTTAAACTGAATGGCAGAGAAAATTACAGCCCTGCCATCCCGAACCTTGTGACTGAGATTACTTTTATTCTAATTCACAATTACAAATACACTATTGTCTTAGTTATATACCTGGTGCCACTGCTTTATAGTTGAGATGCCTTGAATTTATTTTAGCAGGCTATATTTCTTTCATGTGCAAGTCTAATTCTGAATCACTTTGGTCTGTAACGTTGAGATTCGAATAATTCTGATGTAGTTTGTTTGCTTTTGAATTGCTGAAATGCAGTTTTATTTCTTATTCTCATAGTTTTTATGTTGCTATATACATTATATATAATTCTCTTGAGATATAATTTGTTATCAATATTGGGATTTTTTAGACTTCATCTGATTTGCCCTTTGCATTAGGTGTCTCTATGCCATTTTAGTAGCTTTAGGAAGTGGTATAAGTTTTGGTAACAAAAAAGAAAAGAAGCCAGATTTGGAAAAGAACTAGAAGGCAGTAGTGTAGTGGTAATGAAACATGACAGTGCTGCCCTGTGGACACGGTGTTCTTGCAGTGGAATGTATTTAAGAAGATACAATTGCCTAGCTCAGTGCAGTACCATTCTGGAGCGATGGAATGTGGTGTGGTACAAGCTGATGTACTAGTTTGGGTCTCAAAAACAAGACTTGTTACTTTAGTGCCTACTTGTCAAGTAACCTGTGAAACTATTCCCTGCCATCTGCTCAAATGTGCAAGTTTGGTAGCACCCCTCCACTGAAGTTTCTCCTCCTTTAATCCCAGCATGTTACAGGTGCAGTTTTGCCAGGCACTGGTGTCCTTGTAGCAGAGTTACGCTGGCAGCCAGGCTCATTGAGTGCTCTCCTCTGTTAACGTCACGCAGTAACTGCACCCAGAATTCATGCAGATGGGTTTTCATGCTCCTGTAAGCAATACCAGTCCCAGAGAGGGGCTGAGTTGAGCTGAAGTGCTGTGTACTTGAACTTGGCTTTTCAGATATTTGAGCATTACCAAATACAGCATTTTGGAAAGCCATGAAATAGCACAGGGGAAAAAAAATCAAACATTGAAAGTTGTCAAAAAGGTAAAATTGTTTGCCAGTGTTGTAAGATTCACCATAAAACTTAGCAGATGGTGAAATAGGTCCCTTGTATAAAAATCTGCAAATGGTTATCTTGTTGGAGAGGTGCACTGGTTTATCTCACTTGGACTTTACATTTGAGACCTTAAGAATGAAAAATAAGAGTTAATAGAGGATAAACACATTTCAATTGCTGTAAAAGATTGCGTTAAATTCTAAGATCACTTGTAATTGCTTGAGTTATGTATGCTTTCCAAACACTTAAAATAATGATAACAAAACACAATCCCACAACCCTAAGACTGAAACACAGTTACTAGCAAACAAGAACTAAGCAAAAATAATGAAATGGCAAGATGAACCCTGATGGATAAATTCTACGCAACTCATATGAAGTATTACATTTAAAAGCATTCTCAAATGTCGTAATAAAATTTGTTGTGAACCTTTTGGGCTGCTCTGTACTGCAACAGCAGCCCCCTTGGGGGGGAAAAAAATTTAAAAAAAAATGAACTCATTTATGGATATGAGTTTGCATTTATGCAAAGTAAAAAGAGGTTTATATACAGACTTTGACTAAAGTCAAAGCAGTTTGAGAATGGAGAAAAGTTTCAGAGAGTGGTGGCCGTTTGTGAAGGGGAAGAAGGATTTGAAATAGGAAATTCTATCTGGTTGCTGTCATGTTGGTGATTTAGTTGGTTGTTACTGTTGGGTTTGTTAGTGTTAAGGAATAAGCTACTACTTTGTCAAAATTCTTTCTTAGTTACAGCAAGGTGACAAATATTTAAATAAAGTAAATAAAAATGAAATTTGCTAATTTACTTCAACAGTCTTTCTGGTAAGTTACTTTGAATACAAGTTTTCAAGAGATCTTCCCTGGGACTGGAGAGCAGTGTGGGGTTGTCATAACCTCTTTAGTTGCTCTTTTATCTGATTCAGACCACACAATTTTGTGCAGTGACCGTTGACATGATCCCAACTGTTTGTGCTTGAATTAAATTGTGTATTTCAGTGAAACATCCATGCTTGGTTGAAAAATTTCCAAGTGGTGGATAATTTACTGTATTTTTTTATAGTTTTATCAGTTGCTAATTAAGTGTGTTTGTAGCACTGTTTTTTTATGTTTTTGGTTTTTTTTGTTTTTTTTTTATAAGTGCAGGGATTCTGATCACACAGTATTTATTTTTTTTTTATTTTTTTTTTCTCCTGGAGACTGTGTATTCACTGAGTACTTTCTGCTTTTCTTGGGCACAGTTTCAAGATGCTGAAACTCTTGCTGAGCTTGATTTCTAGACTCAGCATGGCTGTGTATGATACCTGAGCGTTATGAGATGGTTCAAATAACTGTAATAAATCTACACACTAATCTTTAATGGGGAGTATTTATTTATTCATTTAGTCATTGGATTAACTAAGTGTTTCTTATATTTCTCAGGGGATTTTATTTGTTGCTTGGCCTAAGCAGCAAATTCAAGCTTTCTATATAGCTATGGCTTTAATTCAGAAAAACTTTCTAAACTCTGATTCTGAAATCTTCAGTTCTTTGAAACTTACAAGTCCTTCTCATACATACCCTTTATTTAAAAAACAAACCAACAAACAAACCCCAAATAATTTTAAGATGCTCTTGGCTTTGTTTATTATTTCTGTTCCCACACATAAATGGCATCATGAGCATTTCAAAAATTATTATTATATAAGATGATTTTATTAAAAGCTGATCAGTATGATTGGGGGGAAGGTGAATGTTTTTTGCAGAATGCCTTTGCATGTGTGACGTGAAAGAGCTTCCAAGTAGTCTGATCATGAGAACAGAGTTCTTTAATTTTTATCAAGAAATTTGGAGCCTCTGCATACTTTTACGTGTAAGCATACAAAAAGATGTACTGAAATTTCTGAGTTATCAAGCTATAAGAATCTTGGTTTCCCTTGGTTATGAAATTGTTCCCTGGAGTAGTAGTTTAATGTATTTTTTACTCTTTTTTTTTTTTTTTTTTTTTTTTTTTCTCTGTATCTTTTGACATCATTCTGATCAGTAATATGGTCTGGAACACAGTGTGTTACTTTTTTTAGAGTTTGGTGGTTTTTGGTTTTCTTTGGTTGTTATTTTTTGGGGTTTTTTAGGTTTGTTGTTAAATTATCCCCTCGCTCCTGGGTAAGTTAAAGTAGCTTTGATTGGTTCCACTTCGTAGACATATTAGAAAAAGTAGCACGAGTATGTGCAGTATATAAAAACACATAGTGCTTATGAGCTGCCTATGGGAGTGTGAATCTTTTTAGATCTATAATAAATGACTCAGTTTTATCATAGAGTTTCCTTTGTGCTGTGCTTTCTTCTTCATGATCTCATCAGGACTCACAGCTACTTCAAACAACTAAGGTGTAGAGAAATACTTTTTCTGAATGTGGGATTCCTTCATTTAAAACAGACCAAATGGTCTGAAGTTCAAGACGGATGGGGCAGGTCATTTTGCAGAAGAAATATCACTTTTTTAAGGCATGGCACCTTTAGGATTTAGTCATACCACCTCAGGACTTGTAGTTTTGGTGTTCTTGGCAAACTAGGAGTTTCTGGAATAGGGAGAAAGTGGTGTATGCATTTATATACCTCATATATGTGTGTGTGATATATATATCTCTGATATACAAATTTTAGCTAGTTTTTAAAAGCTTACTTTGAGCCTTATAAGCCTGATTTATTTTCTGGCATAAATCAGACTGGATAAGGAGTGAATCTACTTTGCATAGGCATGTGCTTGCCTGATTTGGATTGTTAAGAAAGGAATTCTTCCTTTCTGGATTGAGTGTATTTAGAGCAAAGGGACTTTAGAAGCTTATCTGATTATTTTTTTTTTTTTTTTTTTTTTTTTAAAAAAAAAAAAAAAAAAAAAAAAAAAAAAAAAAAAAAAAAAAAAAAAAAGTTCTAGGAAAAATATTAAACCC
>NW_015090922.1:9458170-9668341 GCF_001431845.1 Calidris pugnax
TTTTTTTTTCACTCTACAACTACTTGAAAGGACATCATAGAGAGGTTGGTGCTGGTCTCTCCTCACAGGTAATTAGGGATAGAACAATAGGGAATGGCTTCTAGCTTCAATTTTTCACAGAAAGAGTGGTCAGGCACTGGAACAGGCTGCCCAGGGAGCTGGTTGAGTCACCATCCCTGGATGTGTTTAAGAGTTGTTTAGATGCGATGCTGGGGGATATGGTGTAGGGGAGAACTTTGTAGAGTAGGGTTGATGGTTGGACTCAATGATCCCAAGGGTCTTTTCCAACCTGAACGATTCTATGATTCTTTTTTTCTTTTCCAACAGAATTAAGAGAATTCTTACATGAATTAAAATTCAATCTAAGCCAGAATCTTGTTTTCAGAAGTGGTCAAGAGCTGGTACCAGTAACGTTGTAAGAAAAAGTTTATTTATTAGTGGAACGTTGATACTTAATACCTGAAAATCAGTACATATTTCTTTGTAGGGGCATAATTACAAAGCAGGAGTCTTTTGTATGGTACAAAACTTTAAGTTCAGTTGCATGGAGTGATGTGCATTCTTCTGAGCTGGGCAGCCTTTTAACATCATGCTGAAAAATCATTCCTTACCAGCCTCCTATGTTTTTGTTCAATGAGTGTGCATTGCTTCTGCTGTGCTAAAGGTAACAACTTTTTTTACTTTTTAGCATGAATTAATCCCTAGAGGAAAAATATCATTGGCTTGACTTTCCTACCATAGTTTATAAAAGTGTATATATACAGTTACGCTTATGTTGAGATATCAAAACATGTAGTTTTGATATGTAGTTACATATTAGTGTAAATCCAGTTTTAAGTGATAATGTGTTAAAGCTTGTTTCAAATGTGTGTACCTTTAGAGATCCACACTTTTACCTCTTCACATTTGGTACAACTATTGAGGTAAGATCTTTCAGTAGAGTTGTTGAAACATTTGTCTCTTCAGCTAACAACATAGTAGCTTAAATGTATAAAGGACATACATTGTTACTGAATGCAAAGCCTTCTAATTTTATCTTTTGTAAATTGGTTTCACATTGGGCCTGGAAAGCAGTAGTAGAGAATTGTATAAAAGTTGAAACTCTCTTAAGAATATGCAAAAAAATTTGAACATTATGTACAAATTACTTTTAAATCAATGTCAGTTATGCATGATTGCTCCAAGAGACTGCCTTTAAATCTTACAAATTTAGAATGCTCAAAATGAGCACTCCAGCTCTAATTAAGACTAAAACTCTGAATTGTTTGATTACAAGCCACATGCAGCATAAAAAGCCTGGGCCATCCATATGATCTATGCATATGTTTACATGCCAGGCATTTACTGGTTCATTTAGATGTATATAAATCAATTTGCTGTGCATTCTGTTTGTAATTTTTTTTTTTTATCAAAAGTGTGTTAACCAGGTAATACCAAGTTTATTGATCTATCTTTTGGCCGTAGACACACAATCTTGCGTGGTTTGGGAGATGGGCATCATTTTGTTGGAGACAGATCCCAGTCGTATTCACCTATCAAATGCTTTTTGTTGTTTTTTTTTTTTCTTCTTGTGTTTGAGACAGCTCTGGAAATGAGCAGAGCCAAACTTGAGCCAATTAAGTATGAATCAATACAATGCAGATCTTTCTGTCAATTCTAGGTATTGATTATTTTAAAAGTCCACCTCTAGATAGGGGTCTGTTGCAGATTTAAATCACTAGGATGATGCTTTTATCTTCTTGTTTTTAGTGTTGTGCAATAGCTTACTTCCCAGTGGTAAATATCTTTGCAATCTGGAGAACTTGAAATTTGCTATAAATGTTTTGGTACGTGTCTGTCAGAGTCATTCTGCGCCCTTTAACCTGTGCTTAAAAGTGAAATACACAAGTACTCTTACTACTGCCTTCCTGTAACTGGGAAATCAATTTCATATGATTAGCAGAAGCTCTTTGGACTCCACAGTCTGTGGTTTGGTGATCATCATTGCAATTTAGACTGCTTGTATGGGATCAACACTTGCCTCAAAATGGTTGTTGATTTGATATCTTCAAAGCACTTTCCCATTTAAGACAGTTCAGGAAAGATCTTATTCATTTAAGGTAGCTCTCTCCTTCTCTACTTAACACCTGTACCTTCCCCCCCCGCCCCCGCCGCCTCCTCCCCCTTTCCCTTTGTGCTGAATATGCAAGAGGTTACTTCTGATTTCTGCTCCGGCACCAAACCTTTCTACCCCTCTTCATTATGCACCTTCTTTTTTGTTTAATCTCTGGTTGTCATCAAAGTAACAGCATACGTTAAAATCAAATCACAAGCATAATATTTCCTAATATTCTCTCCTGTTATGGTATTCTCAGACTGTCTAGCTAGTGACTCACACTTATGTGTTCCAAATCTGTACTGAGAGACCAGTGTTTCTTGATGAGATCAGCAGGAGACAACTGGTAGATCTGTACAAAATTACCCAACATCATTCTGTCATATTCAGGAGGGCAATTAATGATTGTTAATGACAAAGTTTCAAAGTCTGTGGGGTCATGTCTGCATATATTATTTTCTTTCTTGATTTTGTATATGAATGATCAATGCAAATCAAGTTATATTGACTTGGTAGGAACCCAGAGCGACGAGTTCTGAGAGTTCTTTAGCTGCATCAGTCTCACCCAAACTGTACCTGCTTTGTGGCAGGAAACTTAGAGGTTGCCTTTTCCACTCGGATGGTTTGTCCTGGTTAACACACACTAAGCGTTCCGTGTGTTGTGTCATTTCTTTCTGTAATTTTTGTTTGCGTACCTCCTGTCCCAAGAAATCCTTATTAAAATAAGATTGTGAGCTGACTCGCTCATCTGGTGAAAACACGAAGAAATAGCCTGCAAGAACATCAGAACAGGAATTGCAGAGCTTTCCACTGGTTGAAAAGTAGGGGCTATGCTGAAACAAGCAAGGACTTCAAAAGATGAAAACAGTCGCTGTTGGTTTTGATTCATTGTGGTAGTTGTAAAAGATCAGTGTTTACATTAGTTTTTTTAATTTTGGTAAAGATTTGAAACTATCCTTTTGATTACTTTAAGAAGGAACTTATTAAAGCACAATTAGCCAGACAGTTCGAACAGGACATCTGATTATTTTTTTTCCTAGATGTGCATATCCTTATTCTTCTGGAGAATTTGGTGGTTTGCTCTAGGTTGTTTAACCTGGCTATATATATTGAAATCTTTTCACAACATTGTCTTGTATAACAGCCTTGGTCTGACGTTCTTTGTACAGCTTAAAGTCTTGAGCTGGTTATCATTGGCTTGTTGTCTTCATTGGGACAGGTCAGTAGGGACAGTCTTATTGTACTTCTCTGTTCTAAGTACTGATCGTTGTTATGGTCTTGTCTGAATTACATTCCCGCATGTTTTTCATTCCTCCATAGGGTCTCACTCAAATGTGGTGGGTTTTGTCTTTACTTTTCAAGGCCTGTTAGGTGGTTACTGTCTTTGAAATCTCTCCTTCAGGACTCACATACTGACATCTCATATAGAGTGTTAATTTTCTTCAGCTCCTTACCGAATTGTCCAAACGAATCTTATCTGTGAGTGTCTCACAAAGCTGCCTTTTATTTTTTATTCTCCTTTTCTTTGTTCCACATTTAAAAAAAAACACAACTAAAAGCACCCCCCTGAAAAATAGCTCGCCAAAACAGGGAGGGGAAAAAAAAAAAAATCCATATGTTTGCTGCACTGAGACTTCTACCTACCACGATGACTTGTCTTGCCATTTCCTTATAACCACATAATATTTCTGTGCTTTACTGTTGCAGTTTTATATGGTTAGCATTTTGGCTGTGGGACTGTATGGTCCTGGCTTTCTGCTAGGGTTGTTAAAGAAATCATTTTCTACAAAATCATTAAAGTTGCTTTCAGCAACCTGGTCTAGTGGGAGGTCTCCCTGCCCGTGGTAGGGGGGTTGGAACTCAATGATCTTTAAGGTCCCTTCCAACTCTAACCATTCTATGATTCTATTATAGTATATGTAAGAGCAGAAAGGATTCTGAAGGGACAATTTAGTCTCATCAGATTTAAATTGTAAGTGAAGACATAAGTGTTTGGGGTTTTTTTGTTTGTGGGTGGGGTTTTTTTGTGTTTGGGTTTTTTTTTATTTGTTTTGTGGTTATTTGTACATTGCAGAGGTATCTGAAACTTTCCCTCAATGTTCATACAAGATAAATTTTGCCTAATTCTGTAGGAAGTAAAAATATTTTTCCTATATTTTTAAATTGAGAAAAAGGTCAAGGCCAGATATGTAGTCTTAACATCACTGAACCTTTCTGATGCTATTTACTAGTAATTCACCCTCTTGATACCAATTAGTTCAAGAATGCTGCTTGGTGGAGGAATAAAGCTTGAATCAGAGTCGGATAAGAGGAAGAATCTCTGGATTCGTATCTGAGTAAAACTCGACAACGCTTCAATTTTTTATTTTTTTTTCCTTTCATGAAAGCTGGGTAATGCTTTCTAATTTTTACCTTAGTTTGGCTAGTTTTTGTGACATGTTTCAGGCAGGAGACTCCACCAATAGAATAATGAAACTATAGCATTATACTCTACCAGTCTAAATAATACTCAGAACTTTGAGAAATCTCTTTACAAGAGATTATAAGAAAGTATAAGTTTATTTTGGTGTGTAACTGATCTCAGAATCTGGTAAATGCAGTATATATTCTCTTTCAATTATCTCTGTAGGTAGCTAGCTGCCCCCCTTTTCTTTTTTCCCCTCTGTCTAGGTTAGAATACTCGGATTTTATCCCAGTATATTGATTCTTTATTTGATATAAATCCATCTGTCCAAGTTCTCTGAAATTGTTTAAAAACATTAATGAATGAAGTTCCAGAATACTGCGAGGAGACCAATATTATATTTAAATCCAGGGAAGCTCTGGGTTTTTAGATATATGTCTTGGAGAAGGAACTCCAGGTCTTCTTGTAATGTGGTTTGAAGCACATTAACTTTCTCTCCAGGTCTTTTCAATTATTAGTATTGGAAGAAAGGATGCAGAGTGCAATGGTGGTTGCAGAATATTTAGGGACATATCACTGCAAGTCTGTGTTCACCTAAGTTATTTCATAGGCATCCATGGTTGAGAGGTACCAGAGACAATATAATGAGCTAGATGCTTGATTCAAGCCAGTAGACCATTTACAATAGGCTGAGAGGATTGTCCTCTGATGGGAAAAAAAGAGAAAGAGAAGATACATAAATGGTAGGCTTTTGTGTGTTTGGTAAAGTTTCTAAGCCACTTTAGTTTTTTAGATTATAGAATCTGGTAACTGTAATAAAGATAATTTTTTTCTTATTTTCTTTTTATGTAATTTACCTGTTTTCAAATGCTTTTTTCATTTTAGCATGGTGTCTACTACTGTATGTCCAGTATTGTCTTTTTTTGAGCCTCTAGTCCATGCATGTGAGGTATCATATATGCATGTAAAGTGTTACCTGTGTGTTTGACTCCAGCCATTAGATGCTTAAAATGCTGTACAAGGAAATGTAACATTAGATAGAAATTCAATCACGTAGATGATGTGCTGGGGTGATTAATCTTATCTCTTAATGAAATAAAGTGAAATTTTTTAATTTACCAGCAATAAGGTATAAAGTCAGTCAAGAAAATACTGTTGCAGTGACAGTGAAGGAATGCCTCTGCAATTATTGGAGTTAAAGAGGGGCAGGCTGTAGTGGAGAGAGAAGCATACTAGAGGTTTATGGAATGGAAACAAGCTACAAAGGTAAACTCCTGTTTAGCCTTGAACACTTTAAAAAATCCATTAAAATAAAATTGACAAACTGACTTAATGATACAACATATAATTAACTTTTCAAAGTGAATGTTTTAGAAGTGAATGCTCTGGAATTATCAGGGCCAAAAGCTTCAAAATTGTTCATAGACATGGTGGAGTATAGAGAAGGTTTCTTCTCTACTGCAGGAGTCCTTTTCTCTGCTGTTGTCTATTGTGCTCAGATTTTTCTCGTTCATCTTCCCACCGTTTCTCTTATGTGGTTCTGACAAATACGGAGATGAAGAGAAACTCAGGAGGTTATATAGTTAAACTTAATGTGTGGTTTAACCCCATTTCCTATCATGTGCAATGGTACCATGTAAGATGTTAGCTGGGTAGATTTGTTTGACGATCAGCTGTTAACAATTGACATCTAATGCTTAATGTTGAGGTTAACAGTCAACATTCATTGAAATGAATGACACTTTTTACAGTAACTTCTTTGGTGTAATCCTAAAATCAAGGAGGTCTCTGCAAACGATTATTTTTTCTGCATTTGTGTGCTGGTCTGTCCCGTGGCAGAAGATGGGAGAAGGGTGTTCTGGGCAGCGGTCCTATAGCTATAAGGCCACTAAAACCTCCTGGTAAATACCAACTAAACTGATAGAAATTGAATGAAACTTAGGTGCGTGAAATACAAGGTGAACTACTTAAGGGGTAATAGATATATATTATTATAAAATGGTAGTACGGTTGAAAGTGATAGCACAAGAATGCCAGTTGCTGGCAAGATGATTCAGCACACTTAACATTTTTCATCCACATCTATGTGTGTTTCTTTAAAATACCATTTGTTAAAAATAATTCTGCAGAATATTGGCAGAGGAATTCGAGGCCAAAGGAATGTTGGGGGAGAAGGGGATGAGAGAGAGGGGAGAGATAAGGGGTGCAGGTAGTGGAGTCAAACTCCATTGCGTTATCTACATGTGTTACACATGGGCAGATCTGTGCCCCTGCTGAATAATGGGAAGCTTTCTACTGGCAGCCTGCACAGAAATACAGTAGTTTCTTCTATGGTCACATTAAAATGCTAATGAATAGAGTTCCATGATTAATTATTAGAAATCATTCCATACTTTACTTTTACAGGCCATTGGTAAAACCTTATATTGTTTCTAGTTTGGATTACTTGTTTTCAAATTAGGCTCTGAATTTACCGAAGGTGAGTCACTTGGATCCAGGCCTTTTTATTAATTGTATGTGTATTATTCTTTACCATAGTACTCTTATTCCTTCAATACTTCTTTGTTTCTGAAACTGTTTCCCAGTTTTGCAGAATTCTTATGTATTTGAGCGCTTGGGTCGGTACAGCCACTTATTTTGTTGCTTTGATGTTAATTTTAATGTATTAAAAGTATGGTAAAGCTCATTTTACTATATTTTTCATGTAAAAGTTTATATAGTATGTTAGGTTATTTTCTTGCAAACAACTTCTTGACAATTAACAATTCAACAATTAACAACTCTCCCTTATGTTTGTGTAGGGGAAAATGCAGTGTTGCACTCCTGAATGAGACAGAGTCTGTGCTGTCGTATCTGGAGAAAGAGGTAATATAGGACTTATATTTGTGTAAATATTGGGATAGGTTTATGGTTTTTTATGGCTGTATTTGTAATAAATGGGCAAACAATACTTTGAAAATCTTTCTTTGAATGATAAGTTAGAAAAATTATGTTGAAAACACTGATTTTAAGTATTATTGAATAAATACTTAATTGAAATTCTTAAATGGTGGTTTTATTATGAATATGGTTATATTTAGAAAATAATAGTTCAAAGTAATTCATTTGGTATCTTACAGAAGAGAAATATACAAACCCTTTCCTGTAGTGGCTACTCAAGGGTGAATTCACATGACACTTCATTTCCCTTCCCACCACCCCTTTTTTTTTGTTTTGTTTTCCTAGAGGTGTTCTAGAAAGAATAATATTCTGTAGTCAGTGGACAGAGAGATCAAGAGAGGCTCCTGTCAAGGGCAACTTCATATAGAAGTCTAATTTTAAGGTCTCTGAATTATTGTGGAAAGTGTCTCCTGAGTTTTCATATTCTGTGGAAGGAACTTAGGATACTTAGCTTTACCAGAGGGGAATAAAATTCCCTGAGATAATTGTATTGCAAAATACCCTTCAAAATAACCATATTTTTCTTTGGAGTGTTTTAATATAACATCAGGCATACAGTGTTTTTAAGCTGAAATTAGCATGTCATTATTTTTAAATTTCCACAGCAAAAACCAGTGATAATCTGTAAAAATGCTTCTGAAAGCAGAACTTGCCCTATACTTCAGGTGCCTGTTGCAGATATGCCAATACGATTTTTGTGTAAGCCCTTTTCAGACACTGACAGTGTTTTATGCTTTTTAAGACTAATTTATAGTGTGAAGTCATGCAGAAGTATGGTAGAGATATTTAGGAGAGGAAACATGTTAAATTCCAAAAACAGTTAAAATTAATTATTTTCAAATCCGATACATTTTTGTCTGTGAATCTTTTCATTATTTCTTTGTTCTGAAATAACTCCTAGTAATGAGAGAAGCTTCAATTTAAGCCATTTAAAAGTACTCATGAAACATCTGCATTATTTAAAATAAGGATTAATGTCCCAAACCTGTACTCTGTAAGAGCATGTAAGGGGGGTTACTTTAATAACTTACAAATGGTGATACAGATTTACGAACCTAATTTTAAAAATTATTATGCTGCTGTTGCAAATGTGTGTTCTTTTTTAGGATACTTTTTTTTATTCGTTGGTATATGATCCATCACTGAAAACGCTTTTAGCAGACAAAGGGGAAATCAGAGTGGGGCCTAGATACCAAGCAGATGTGCCAGACATGCTTGCAGAAGGTAAATATATGATCTTCGATTAGTCAAAAAAAATCTCACCTTGCATTATTATGTATCCAGACTTTCTGAACTAAACTAATCAGCATTGAGGCAGAAAAGGTAAAATAGTAAGTCTTAGAAAATTGATGACTACCAGTAGGTATTATGAAGAAAGCAAGCTGTTCAAAAGACATTGTCCATTTCCAGTTTGTGCATAACACAATGTAGGCATTCAGTGTTTCTTTATTTAATTGTACGGTCCGGTCAGTTCTTTGATTTGCGCCTCATGGAAAGAGAGATGTTGAGGACCAATCCATTTTGTAGACTAATAACACAGTAACAAAAAAAGTGAAAAATGTATTCTTTCTCTCCCTTTTAAAACAGGTTCTGCATAGAGAATGTATGTCTTTGTGTCTTCTCATTTTAAAATATTGGCTTCCATCAAAGTACCTTGTCTGTTTTGTAGAGGGACTGAAACAAATGTTTCAAGCCTTGGCATATCTTTAAAGTGACTGGTATTTTTAAAATTTTATTTATTTATAATCTAGCACAACTACCTGTGCCTTAGTATTTTGCTACATAGAAACCTTTTCCTTTTAAAAAAAGATTCAAGTACAATATTTATTTAGTGTTTGAATGTTATTTAAGAAGCATAAGCAGCTGTGTCTTGTTATGTTTGCAATTATTTTTACTTAGTAAATTTTAAAATGAGCTTGTTCTGTTGGTGAAATGTGCACTCTACATTAGTGTTAACAAAAGAAAAAGTTTCCCGAGAAGTATTTAGACATAGATACTAGTTTCAAGAATCTATGTATTTTATTCCTTAATAAGAAAAGATTATGACAGGAATATCACCTGTAGAAAGTCCAAGGAGTTCTGAATGCTCCAAATATGTTTATTTGTAACACTAAACGGTGTGTTTCCCATTCATTGTGGTCTGCTTTTTTTTTCTGCCACGCTCTTTTGTACAAAACAAGCATTATTTCTACAAAGCTTGTATAAAACAAGAATTATTTTAGATTTCTTTCAAGTGGCAGAGTATTTTACAATGGATGCTGTTTAGTAGCTCACCGGCATTACTATTCTGACTTTTAATAACCAGGAATAAACTAGAGGAAGTCTCTTCCAGATTTGTTTATAAGACGCACAGACTTGTTTCAGAACAAGTTTATAACTAGAATGTGATACGCTGCTATTCTTGCTGTAAAATGTGCCTCTCATAGGGAAACAAATAATTATATGGACATTCCTGTGCTCAAGAGGGAAACTTCCCAGAGGACTGAGAGAAAATGACTGTCTCAATGTGTGTATCAAGTAGCCAGGAAGTATTAATGTGCTTCCAAAGTAGCTGGTTGAGTTGTTGGGTTGTCAGGAAGAGCTGGGGTTGTCGGCCAGGCAGGAAGTCTTTTCATACTGAATTCTGCTACTTAAATTACTAAAGACAGAGCCTAAATATGGAATAGTGAAGACTACATAATAAAGTAATTGGTTTTCCCATGGAATTTTTTTCTAAAATTAAATTCTGTATTTATTAAATACTAGTCAAATTACTAAATAAATACTTAAATTACTAAGTTCTTCTGGAGCTTATCTTTGTAAGGTAAATCCTTGAGTCCTTTAATGAATAGAAGATCTTAGATCTTTCTCTTCCATCATGAGGACAGGATTTCACTGTGTGTTACTGTCTTGTTTTTCTCAGGCCCCATTAATCCCAGAAGTGCAATAAGTGATGCAGTCTTGCTGAATTTAGTAGACAATAATAGTCCATCGGTTATTAAGGTTCAGAGACACCAAGTTGCCCACAAACCAAAGATCTGGAGGCATACAGAGCACTTCTTTAGCAGTTTTAGTTGGATTAATCTGCACTTATTTCCAGTGGCTGGTGGAAAAAAGAGTTTGGTTTTAGGAGGACAAAAATACCTGAATTATTGTAGTTCTGAGTGATTGTTACCCCAATGTTTCTGTAGCCTTCTGACCTCCAAGGAAAAGAAAAAGGTAAATTGACAGACTGAAAGTTAATCCTTTCACTGTCAAGCCTTTTCATTCATGAAAAATATTCCCAAAAAATGTTTAAAATTAATAGAAGAAAATACATATGTTTGGAAAATATGGGGTTCTCTGAAGATTTCTGAATCTTGAAATAAATTTTTCAGTTTTTATTTTTAAAAGTGGCTATAATCTGTATGTCCAAATTATCATGCCGTAATATATGATTCTTTAAAAGCCTAGAGCACTCACCTTAAATTAAAAGAAATTATTTAGATAACTTTGAATCAGTTAGGGATTACTTGAGAAAAAATAGTTTTTGTATCATCTAATAATAGTTAGAAAACATTGCTAACTTTACTCACATGTAACATTTGTCAAGCCAATTTAATGTAAAGGAAGTATACCTTTTTGAAGGGGGTTGGTAGGCATATTTTATCTTTACAGAAAATCCCCAAAGCCATTAAAAAAAAAATTTTTAGAAAAATTGAAGATTCATACACCATCAGTTATTTTATTTTAAAAGTTACTGGCATATAAATCCAATTCAAGTGACTGAAGACATGCCAGTTCATGTCTTCATGAAAGCCAGAAGACCAGTCACAGTAGCTGAAAAATGAAAAAAGTTTTTTTGAACTGTGAAAGCCCTTTCACATCTTCTATAGACATTAAATTATTTGAATGTAAACATGCTGATATATTCTAGTAGATTAAAAATTCAAATTGATTGCATTTTCTCTATACTGTGATAATTTATGTTCTATTTGAATGGACTACTGCCTATTTTTATTTTTTTTTTTTAGTAGTTATGGGAGAAATGTATGCATCTTTTTTTTGTGGGAATAGTTGTATTTTTTTCTTCCTGGCATTGGTGTTACCATTTTTCTGTCCTTGCATAAAACATACTCCAAAATCTGGTGTTTAGGCCAAACTTTGGGTAATGCAGCATACCTTCCCTCCCACCCTGCCCCATGGGTGAATTGGATAATTTTATATTTAACTTTTGGAATGAAAAGAATGTTTACTTTTTCAAAGATTAAAAGGCTTATTAAAATCAAGATATATAATAAAGTATTACAGATCCAACTGTTTTTCTACTTTGAGATACATTGAATCATAAATCGTTTACACAGTTACAGTAAACATACAAACAAAGTTTAAATCTGGTTGAAAATGTCTAAGCCTTGTTTATCTGCACTGCTTTTGTTTGTAGTGGTTGAGCTAAATGGCTTAGATTACACATTTAGTGAAGACTCTAACTTTGGAGAAATACCAGGTTCCTTTCAGCAGTCTCTTATGATTTCTGTTATGAGCCTCTTTGTGAGTAAAACTTTAATCAAAGTTGTCAGGTTCAAATGATATTATGGTTGTGTGAAACCCTTTGTCCTCCTGCCAGTGCTCTGGTCTTTCTAGACTCTTGAAGATTTTGAGAGTCATTACAGTTGCTCTTATGACTTCTCCTGGAGAACAGGAGACTGTACTCTACAGCATTGACTTAATTTCTGGCTAGTATGATACTAAAGAAGGTCCTTTCTCTGCTTTTAATAACACAGTCCCCAGTGGCTTATTTTGTGAATGTAGCAGTTGTTTATTTTCAAGTTGGTTTCCAGCATGGGGTAACATTCTGCTCCTCTGTACAAAGCAAGAATAAAAAGGTTTATGTCAGAGAACCGAAGCACACATTTGGACAAAGAGTATCGTGTTTCAGGCGTCCCTGATCTGCAGTCCAGTAGTAAGGTACCTGGTTCTACAATGTGATGCAGCCAGAAGCTGCTATCTGGTTCTTCCATCTCTTGTATTTGATCAGCAACTTATAAAATATGTAAATACTAAATTCAAAAAACTAAATAAAACCCCCAACAACAGTAAAAAACCCAAACCTATACAGTTTTGCTTTGGGTAAGTCATTATTACCATCGTTATTTGGTTAAAGGGCATACTTTTATAAATTGTTCTGAGTATGATCAAGTAGTTCTCACCTTTAACTAACAAACTTTGTTTAGTCCTGTTTTTTTCTCCAGGGAAATATAAGTATGAGGAAGGTCAGGGAAATTGCTCCAAGGCAAATCAGGTTAGATGCCTGGTAGACTTTTATGGAACAATTATCCTTCCCAATCTCACAACTTGATCTATTTAAAACCAAATGTTTTTTAATTTTGGCTTTTCAACCAGTATTTCTCAGGAAAAACTGATGCAGTGACAAGTTGTGTTATGTAGTTGACTAGAAAGCAGAGAATGAGAGAGAGAAAACTATTAGCATAGCATTAGGGATATAGTTCATGAAGTAGGATAATGCTCAAGAATGGGAGTAACTGGGAAAAATTTTTTGCTCTACAGGATTTCTTTTAATGCATTGAAAAAATTGTTTTTCTCTCATGCCTGCACTAGTATTTCTGCCTCATGCATACTATCGTACATCTAATTGTCATTGTCACACAGGAAAATGCATGACAGCTTAGCTAAATAAACACAAAGTGTAATTACAGATGGTAGGGAAGCCAAGTGTTTAAAATAACCCCATTGACCAAATCGGTATTTTCTTAAGTTACGGCTTGCTTTTATTTATTCACGGGGTTGTGAATCAGATAGAAAGACTGGGACAAAGCCAGCAAAGGTCAATAATTGTTCTCCTCTGTGTCAAAGCTTGACTAAAACTCCTGAAGCAAAAAATATTTTGTAAACAAACCTGGCAAAGAACTTTATCATGACTGTGTTCTGGTCATGATATATATAAGTCTAGTGAAACTATTTGGAGTAATTCTCTGTGTTATAAAAAAAAAAAACCAACAAAATCCCAACCAAATAAAAAACCCACTAAATTGTATTTTCAAGAAAATGAATGAAATTTGAAATAACTATCTTCTATGATTTTGAAGGCAATTAGAGAATAAGCGTAATTTGTTGGAATAAATTTTCTGATGTTACATTTGCTTTGTCAAGCAATAATGAATGAACCTTTTGTGTACGAGGATTTGGTAGAAGAGTGCTTTGCTAGGCAATGTAAAATATTTAAATGTTGAAATTGGCATTTTCAAGAAAACTTAGCCCACCAGTGTAAGAACAACCATGATGAATCAGACCATCAGCTGTTTATCCGTGCAGACTATCAAGTCTCTTGTGCATTCTTAGTTTTCTTAAAACTTATTTAAACCCTATTACAAATCCAGTAGGCTGTCACCATGAGCTTCTTGTGTATCTCTCTGATCTCTTTGCAGAACTTCAGTAAGTGTGTGAGGTGTGATTTTTCTTTATAAAAGGAGTGCTGACCTATCTCCAGTATATCTTTGTTGCAGTTTCTACTAGTTTGGTTAGTATAGCTGTGGGTCATGATGGTGCTTAGTTGCCTGCATTCTCCGTTTAGCCCATGTACCCTCCTTCACACCCTAGATAACACAAATGGGTTTGGGTTCCTGTGTCACTATTAGTAGCTATTGTATCCTTGAGTTCCTGTAGAAATCTTGAAGATGTTTGTCCAAACTTAGATAACTTGTTAGTGTTCATATTGTATAATAGTTCTGTAACCTGTCCTATAGATGCTTCATTTTGAGGTAGATCCGTGAACCTCTCCAGTTTTATCCAGTCATCACAAATGCAGAGAATTAATTTGATTTCTCTGCTAACTATTAACGTGAATTTCTCATTTGCTACCTTTTTAAACATCACATTGCCAAGGTCTTAGACCCCTATGTAGTCTATAGACCTTCTGACTGTATTGATTGTCCGAGAAAACTGTAGTCATTTGAACGTCCTGGAAATTGTGACAATGTTGTAGCAAATAGGAAGATGAAAGAAGTAATTAACCCTATATCAGGTAGTGTGTCTCAATCACAAGGTCTGTTTTCTTCCTCTGTGACTTGACATTTGGCTTTAATTTTGTTGTACCTGAAGGGAGAATTATAGCACATAAAGGTACTCTTATTTATATATTTCATAAATGTATGAGATTTATTGGGGTGTGAAGAGGTTGAGGGGAGCAGCTCTGTGGGAAAGGCCCTGAGGTGCTGGCAGACAGCAAGAGGAAATAAGCCATCAATGTACCCTGGCAGCAAAATAAGGCAACCACATTCTGTCTGGGCTTGTCACCTGGCCACGTATCCTGTAGATCAAGGAAAGTGATCATCCACCTTTACTGAGCACTCATTAGATCACATCTAGATACTGCATCCAGGTTTGGGTTCCCCAGTATGGGAAAGTTATTAATAAACTGAAGTAAGTTCAGTGGAGGCCAGTGTGCTTACTGGGGCTAGAGCACTTGTTCTGCGAGGACAGGCTGAGGGCATTGAGCTTGTTGAACCTGGAGAAGAGGTGGCTTCAAGGGGGAGACCGACATCAGCCCCCAGTGATTAAGGGGAGGACATTGAGAAGACAGACAGCTTCTTGACACTGGTGCGTAGTGAGAAGATGGGCTAAACCAGCCATAACTTGAAAGGAGAGGCTGAATGGCCATCAGCAGAATTTTTTTTCCATGAGGATGGTCAGGTGGTGGAGCAAGTTCCCAGGGAGGTTGTGCCATCTCTGTCCTTAGAGCTTTTCAAGACCCAAGTGGATAAAGCTCTGGTCTGACCTCAAAGCCTGCTTTGAGGAAGAGGTTGGGCTAGAGACCTCCTGAGATCCCTTCCAATTCGAGTCAAAGCTACTGTGGTACTCCATCTTAGCAACCTACTGATGAGATTCAGCCCACAGTCTTCTGCCTTTTACCCTGGGGAAGTGCTGCTGTATCTGTTGGGACTGGAAGCTTAACTTATTAAAAAAGCACGCGAGTGAGCAGTCATTAAATTGATAAACCTTTGCTTCAAAGATGATCTTAGGCCAGATCTTCTCTGCTTACCTACAGTCATTTCTCATTAAGAGAAGCTGCAAGAGAAACCACAAACTTCTAGGTAGTCACCTTCCCTCCAGTGATGATGCTGGGTAGTAGATAACTTTTTCTGTGTGTGTGTGTGTGTTCAGTTATTGCCATTAGCATGCTCAGTTTCAGCTGACTTTTACATAAAAGGCTTGAGACAATATGTTGAGCTCTTAGCAAATCTCAGTCTAAAAATAAAAGGAACACCCAAAGATTAGGAAGTGCAAACACTAATGTTAAGCTAACAGAGTTAATGCCTACCAAAAAATCTTCAGTATAATTAGATTTTAATACTGCAGTTTAACAAATAGTGTAACATATGCATAGTATGATTCAGTTAACAGAACAACTTCTAACCTTTAAAAATGTTCTCTCTTGTAAAAACATGGGGTAATTTCTGAGATTTGGCACAAAACCACCAGATAGAAAGTAGATTATAGAGGGAGTTAAGCTCTGAACTTTCTCCACGTGTCTTAAGTTGTTCAGGTGGTTGAAGGGTGTCTTTGGGCACGCAAAGATTCCCGACCTGTGTTATCCTGAACAGCATCAGAGTGGTAGCTGTTGGCAACTATCAGTGTGCACGTGCTTATCTGAACAGTGGAAAGTGTCTGGTAAGAATCATTTACTGCTAATTGCCAGCGTACGGCGGCAGCTTCTGTCAGCTCATTGTGCCCGCTGTATGGACGCTGAGTTCTGAGCAAGTCATGTGGAGCTAGAGATCACTGGGCAAAACAGGGGCACGTCAGATTGGGAAACATCATGATGGATGCATGAAAAGTTAGGGTTGATTCGCAGTTGGTGGGAAATGAGATTTCGGTCTCCATGCAGGGATATATGGAAGGAGACAAGTGTCAAGAGGTTGACAGGTCTGGTGAGGAATCCTTGGGTTTGAAGGTTTATCTAGAGAACTGGCTGCTAGTATTAAGTACTGCTAGTACTATTTGAGTGCTACAACCAGTAATGGCAGAGTGTTTGCCCATCCCTGTTTTAATTAGATTTTTTTCTCATGCTCATGTCTCTTGCCCGCTGCAGTCCTGTTCCTAGCCCAGTGCTGCTTCTCTGCTGTATGTGGGTTTAAAAGGAGACCCCTGTGTTCTGGGGAATTCCTTATGGAGAGGAATCTGACACAGGTACTCTCTGGCCATTTAAAGCAGTATGAAGAGCTTGGAGTTGTCAGGGAAGAGGACTACCCCCTAACTAAGACATAGAGGGGAAGAGGAATTAGAGTCTCTGAAGTGGAAGAAGCTCAAAGCTTTTTTTTTTTTTTTTTTAATAGGTGAAGTTATAAACTATATTCAAGGTACATGTATAAAACCCCAGAGTTCTTCTTGCACATGTGAAAATATTCAGAGAGCACCTAGAAATAGCAATTGCTGTGCAGTCAATTCCATTTCTGGAAGGGAAGGCATTTTAGAATTAATGGAGTTCAAATAGCTGGGCGATCAATAAGAAGAAGGGGAACAGTTGGGGAAATTTAAGCTGTACATTTTGGGTGATATTCAGAAAACTTGTATCCAAGACTTCTGAAACTTTTCTCTGTTTTGAAAAAGAACAAAAAAATTCCCTTAGAGGTATTTCCTAGTGTCTTCTCTGGTTTTTTTTACTTCTTATTGTAACTCAGTTTTAAGAGCATGTTGTTTTTACTAGATCAGACATTTCAGATAGAAACTATAAAACTCAGAGTTCAAGCCTGTTAATGTTCGGGAATATTGGAATTCTGAGATTTTAAGTTTAAAAATTGTTACAATTAAAGAGACAAGAAAGAAACTTATCTACATACTGCTTGGATTTTTAACGTCATTAAAGTACAGGATGCTTAGACTCAATGTATTGTATTTTTTGGTTCTGGAAATGCTTTCCATATACACTAAATTTTTGTTTTCATCTAATAAATGAAAAATACGTTTTAGAATAGTGGAACCCAGCTGTAAGCTCATGAGGAGGGATCTGTTCTGTTACTTTATGGTACATAATGCTCCCATTTATTGAAAGAACCACTGCTGAATCTGAAAATCACTTATACTGGCCAGAGACCCGCAGGAGCTGTTTGAATGGTGCAACTGATTCTCTTGTCAAGAGTCTGTGTGCTGGATTATCTCGATTAGTGTTGATGTAGTTGCAATGATTTAATTCTGCTGTGAGAAGATAAAAATCAGACAATATGAAATATTTGTAGAATATTCTGTATTCTAATAAGTATGAAAATCAGAGAGTCATGCAGTTAGTTAGATACTGAAGACAGATAATGTGTGTCTATGAGAGATGTCTGACAGGATAAACAAATATTGTGTCTGTGTCCTATCAATTTTTACAAAATATGATCTGTAATTTGTGCTAAGTGATCAGTCTTATGACAATTGTTGTATATGAGAACTGCACACATTAATACAATAGGCAGTTCTTAGAAAATAAAATTCAGAAAATTTTGCCTCTTTTTTTTCCTGAGTTTCCATATACTATTTTGTAAATAATGTATGTCTGGCCTTCCGTTTTTAACTGGCTTGAAGAAACCATGAAGGCTGCTTAGTTTGAAACCATGTGGACCTGAAGTGGTTAACGTTTCCTTTGTGAGTGAACCAATTTGCAATTACAAGAATAAATCAGTGGATTTAGTTTAAACCCAGTTGCTTAGGGACAGTCATCAAAGACTTACATTTCCTGTGCACACAGAAGGTGACAACAGCATCAGCTTTAGGCTCTCCGATGAGCAGTTTGTTGGCGTGCAAGGAAAAGATTTTTGTGGAAAAAGCTGTCAAATGAAAGTACTTTTTTGGATGGAGTGGAGGAAGTTGTTTGTGTGGTAGCTTGTGCACCTCTTCTGTTCTCTCACAGCAATTTGTCCGTAGTCTGTTGTTTAAGACCGGATTTCTGTCAGTTCTGGCTGACCTTAATGAGATCTAGACAGCAGAAAGGAAAGCTCAAATTCTGGTACCAGAACTGCCTTCAGGAGCAAGTATGAAAGGAGACTTTTATACCTAACTTGCGTTTGCTTCAAGAAGATGCCTAGGAACCTAGTAGAAAACTATTCCACCAAGTTAAGTGTGAAACATATTGAAGCTTCAAAGTTGTTGGAAAACGTAGTAACTTATCAGCGAAATAAATTATCATTTCAGAACATCTGTCAGAATATGCCAGAAGCAGAGGGGGTGATTGAGGCTGATTAGTTCAATTAAAAGATAATGGCTTTCTATTTTAGTGAAGTTTTCAGAAGGAGTGTGTGGCACAAAAGATCCAACAAACAGATTCAGGAGTTCCTACTTGTGGAAATTAGAATAGAGTGCGAGACAGGAAAGGTGTGATTGTTCTAACCCAGTGAGACTTAGCTTTATGGTCAGAGCAGAGGAACATTGCCAAGACTTGATTCATCTCAGCTGAAGATGGGTATCTAAAAGACATCAGAGGATGTTTAAGGTTAGATGAGATGAATCTCGACAAAGGTAATGCACCAGAATAAAACTGCTGTTTATGTGTACACAAATGTATTTTGTTCTTGAATGGAGTTTCTGTTGGTTGCACTTTTGACTTTGAGTTACCATGAAAAGTTTTACTATAATATTTGTAAAAGAAGGAGCTGTTGCTTGAGGATTAACAAATTTAAATATAGTAGTCACTTGTCCGATTTGCAGATTTTTTTTCCTTTGTATTAAGCTCGGTGGAGTAAGTTTTTTAGAATTAGCTGTCAAATGCATGATAATTACAAATAGTGATGTACTCTTTACGATGTTGTACATGTCAATTTTTAGTAGGATTATAGTAGCCTTTATATTAGTCTTTCCAGTTTCTCTACTCGGGAGCTGAGTTACTGATTTATGTGCTGGGCGATTAAATACATGTTTATAGACTTTTATTAGTTTTACTATAAATTAAACAAAGCACATGTAAGCGGGCTCTACGCCTGTTTTCAGTAAAGGCTTTATTTACTTTTGTCTAACCTTGCAGATGCAAGGGAAATATGTAGTTTAGGGTTGCAGCCATATATACTGCAGAAGCTCAATTAGGTGTTTGGAAGCTTCGTGTTACAAAACAGTATTTTATGAAGTCTTTTCAGTAATGTTATTTAAAAATATTTGTTGCCTTTTGGTACTATTCATTGAGGTTTTAAGTGCATGTATAATTTTGATTGATTAAGTTGGTTCTTATATACATATAATACAGTATTCTTATATAATATGGTAATGGAAATTTCTGAGCTTCTATTCCGAGATCATTCACAACTTCTATATTAACAGCCAAATGATAAATTAGAGGAGTTGGAAATTGTGCTGTTTAGCAATTACCGCTTATAAAAACTGCTCAACAATTGAGGCGAATTGTTCAGGTTGTTCTGCTTGGGGATTGTTGGAGTGTTTTGGTTTGGGGTTTTTTTCCCCACTCTGTCCCTGCCCCGAATTGTAAAAGCAGGTCTACTTTTCTTTAGTTTGCTTTATACTTGAAGAGAAGTCAGTTGGAGTTTTAGTCTTCGTAACAAGAGAACCAGATTTCCTGCTGTCTTTAGCTGCTTGAGAAGTCTGAGAAGTCTCTGCTGGGTTGTTGCTGTAGAATGTTGTGCATGATTGCTGTCGGAAAGACTTCTTTGTTAATAATAGCTGTAGAGTCTTGGCTGAGATTGCTCAAATAGTCGTTGAGACAGTCTTGTGAAGGGTACAGTTATTTATTGTATGTTGTGTATGTGCTTATTATCCCAAATAATGTATCACAGTGAGTGCTCAAATCGCTTTTCAAGCAGCAACATCTTGGGGTTTAATTGACTTTGCCATTTTTTTTGTTCTACCTCATTAACTTTGCCTAAATGGACTTATTGTAAGTTCATGTTTTTGTTTCCTTTGCTGTTATACTCTTAAATCTGATTTTCTTTTTAAGTTTGTTCTGTAGAAGATGGAAAACAAATACCAGATGCAGATGAAATGGTTTTTACACTTGAATAAGTTGAAATACATTTCATCCTAAAGAAAAAATTCTTCTCTAAATTATGTTTTGTTTAAATTTATGCAAACGAATAGCCCTATTTATCTTTAGAATACTATAGTCAAAGTGAATTTGCATGTTCCTAACGTTTAGCCTAGGTAAAAAAAATGCAGGGCTAGAGATTTCATTTTAATTTAGCGGGGTTTTTTTGAAGAATACAACGTCTGTGCGTTGTGGTATCCCTCTTTCCAAACCAAGAATTTTCAAGACTGTTAATATTCATAGGTAGTAGGGTACTGTTATTATTTCTACACAGAATAATTTTCACTAAGCTCTCCTGCAAACTGTATTACCTCATGTGTTGTTATTTCAGGAATTCAGAAAAACTGTTGCAGTCTCTCTGTATTCAGAATGGAATAGATGCTGGAGCACTGCACAGCGTCTACCAATCAAAAAAAAAAAGTAAAATGGGGGGTGAGGGGCGGGGAATCTTGGTGCAAGTCACATTGTACAGGTTTATTCACAGATATCAAAGGAGTACAAGAAGCCAGTTCCAAAATAAAGGTGAATTTCATGTATCTTTCCATTAGTTGAATACTTGTCCTTGCCTTTGAACTGAAGACGATCTTGTAATTTTATCCAATATATTAATTTAGGTCATTGCCTTTAGAATTGCCATAAAAAGCTAAAATGGAAGGATTTTTTTATTATTTCATTTCCGTAACAGTGGGGATTCTACCTGAATGTAATTTAATATAAAGACTATAAAGTGAGGAATGGTGTGATTTTAGGACATTATACCTCCATGTTCTCTGTGGAAGTTCCTTTTTCCCTACTGTTCTGGAGGGCTTTGGGGAATAGACAGCCTTATTTGTTCCTTTCTTCCAGCACTGGACATTTCCACGAGCCGGCCATTCTTGATGCAGCATTATGGAAAAGTTTGTCATTACTGTGTGGTTACAGTTTAGTTTATTCTGAGCCCAATTGTAATTCTTTCTGTTTATTTCTAGGAATTTAGAACATGATGAATTAAAGCTCTTTTGAGTGCTTTGTGAGGTCTTGTCTTTTGATCATGAGTGGTTGATTTATAAGCACTGCAAGGCTGAGCACTGAGAGCGCTCTAAGGTTGTTGGTGTTGGAGGCATTTTGCATTCAAAAGGGATTTTTGTGAGTGAAGAACAACTGAATTTTTTTATAGACTAGAGCTTTATAGGATAGGAGGGGATTGGCCTGTGCATGTTTTATTGGCTTGGAAAATGCTCAGTAGCAGTTTAAGTTGCTGTAGACAAATAATGAGCTTGTGTCACCCAATATCATGTAGTCATTATATACTTTATGTCTAATTTTTAGTCTTTATACATCCCTTACATTCATATATTGAGCTTTACCATTACATTTGTGCAAATATACAACTCTGTATCTGAATGACTAATTGAAATCTTGAATGTACATCTGTCAGGCAAGCTAAGGGGATTGGAATTGTTCTGCAATTGAAAGGTAAACAGATAATTTTTCTTTTGCCTGCACTTTTAAAATAACCTAAGCTTTCTCATGTTACTTTAATCAGAGGAGTTATTTGCACATAACTTAATTTTATGTTTTGCAGAGTTGACTGTAAATTTTTGAACTTACTTTTAAGGATGATTTTTGATTATCAGTACTGGTGAGAATCACAAATCATTACCAAAAAGAAAAAAAAAATATAAGAATTCTATGTCTGCAGAGCTTTTATAGTGAGAAGGGTTATTATATCTGTTATTTAAGATCAACAGTCAGCTAGCTATTTACTGTGAATTCAGTTTATGCGGAGATGAACTTATTAAATGTCAGTAGATAAAGTTTGTACATCCATCTGAAAGATGATTTTCCTCCTATACTTCATGTAAAACTGTTTTTCCCAGTCACAATTAGTTTGACATTTTGTAACCTGCTTTCTCAGTAAAGCTGTGCATGCCCCCCCCCATTAGTTGTTTGCTAAAAGCTGTGTGATGTGTTGTGATAATTAACCTCTGTGTATGAATGTATAATTCATTTTATACAGAATGAATATGCTGAGCTTTTTCGAGGAGAAGTAATGAACTTTTCATTTAAGGAGAAGGTTCACATTTTACTTTAGACAGCCTTAATGTCTGGAACTTTGTTCATAGCTAGGCAGTATGAGAAAATCCAGTGCAATGCTATTTTTTTCATCTGTAAATGAGAGAAAATATTTGCAGACAAGCAGTCTAAACAGCATGAGAAGTTGGTTCGTGAATTGATGCCTCATTTTTGGTGATTAGTTGCCTATTTTTACAGTGTTGCATAGCACATGAAACTATGTTCAAAAAGACATTTAGGATTACCTGCAGTTTGTATGCTGCCTAGCAGTTCTCTCAAAAATCTGAGAAATTTTGAGAGAAAAATGCCATATCTGCTAAATCTGATCCTGTATTTCAATAACGGCAGTTTCGTTGTGTTGCACGCTGGACTGGACTAAGGGAGGCTGAGAACTGACACGTATCTCTCTTCTACATCCTTGCAGTGTAGCGAAGAGAGATTTCTGTTTCACGGATAGAAAACTGAAGCCCAAAGACGATGACAATAAATTTACTTCTTACATATGTGCCAAGCTTTAAGAATAGAAACATCTACAAATGCCTTCATGTTTACGTGCTTAGGTATCTAGTGAGACTGACAATTAATACGTGAATCAAAACTCCTGGCTGATTTCAAGAGAATGTATCAAGCCCTGAGTGAATTTCCATAATAGAAGGGACTCTGTGGCACAAACTACTGGTCTGGTGTCCAACTGCTGTCCATGGGTCTGTGTCTGCCTTCTTACTAGGACCAAAAATTCTCAACTGCAGATTTTCTGTCCCATGTGATTAAAGATCCAGCAGCTGGTACCTCTGTTTTGCATATCATGAAAGATGGATTCACTAAAATCTGAGCACTGCAGGTGTTTAGGTTGTGTGTTTGGATTGAACTGACTGCTAAATTACTTTTTGAAAAGGAGAATTAAAAGGTATGTTCACTGAATTTTTAGAGTTGGAAGATCATAGAGATCATCTAGTCCAACTCCCCTGCTGAAGCAGGATTGCCTAGAGCTAGAGCATGTTACTCAGGACTGCATCCAGGCAGGTCTTGATACCAGGTGGGTATTTTGAAAAATAATGCAAATTATACAAAATGCAAAAATAAGACATTGTACCTGACAAATGGCATCTCTAAAAGCGATTGTCCTGGATATTTTTCAGCCAGGTACCTCATCAACTCTTTGTCATTGAAAGTGGAATTGGCATTGTTTCCCTGCAAGCCATTTTTAAAAAATCCAACTTCTATATATTTCAGTTTCTTAAAAGGATACAATATTGCAGCATTGTTATATATCTGTAAAATAAAGCACTCTAAGAAAATATTCATATTGCAAGTTATTTTCTTTTAGTTGGATATGTTAGGAGAAGAACATAGAATCATGCTGAATCTAAGGTACGAATTACCTTGTGGAGATTTATCTGCAGGAAGTGAAGTCTAAAGGACTAAGTAGATCTTTAATCATGTAGTTCATTTTAATTGCATTCGGTTAAATTTGCATTTGTTTTACTTCTGTTTTCTGTAAAATTTTTCTTACAGTTGTTTTCTGAAGCACAGATCTTGCTTTCCTTTTTTAAAATGACTAACTGAAATGCAGAACCTAAATTATTTTTCTTAAAGCAAAAAATTACATTTTGCTTCTTATTAAAAGAGAACCGTGAGGAGTAAGGCATTGAATGATTGATGAGGAGAAAAGCAGGCATATTTCTGGCTGTCTACTAATGTTTTCCAGTAAAATTAATGTTCAGGATTAGATTGGCAATAACAAAATTATAAGCAGCACTCAAAATAAATTGGATACACTGGTTTGTCATACCAGCCATTCAAAAAAAAAATAGCCTAATGCTTCTCAGAAGCTGTAATTGGTTTGTTGGTGGTGGTGAGGGAAAGTAACGCTTGTAAAACAGCACCTGAGAACCTTCTCAAATGCAACACTGAAAATGCTAAATGTTGAACTCCCCTATTCCGTTTGTATCCTAGAGTTTACAGTATAAGGAATGAATATTATGGCAACTTTGATACCTGTTCAGTTTGAATGTCTTGCAGTTCTGTTTCAAATTCAACAATATAAAAGATGAATGTAGGAGGTGTTAAGAGAAATTGTGTCATAGATTTAAAGGGGCCCGCTGTGTTAAAAATCCCATAGTATAAGATGCAGGTAAGATTAACTAAGGGCAGATAGGTCAAGGAAAACAGGTTTGTTTTTATTTGTAATTATTATTTTGAAAGAAGACCTCTGCAAAGAAGACCTGTTCATCTTACGTGATCTTTCTATACTGATTCTTTCAGCACACTCAAAGGAAATTAACTTCTCAAAGATTTCTACAGTACCACTTGACTGCCTTCATGATTTCATGTGTTTACATTACTTTTCTTCCTGTTTAAGTGATAGTATCCTGCCATTTAAATGGAAAATGAGGAATGAAGCATTTTTTGTAAGTGCAATTTGGCAGAGACCACAGGTCTTCCGGAAACCTCGCTGACTGCTATTGTTGCAGTAATATTTAATATTGCAAATATTACATTGTCTGTGCTTGGAATCTTTTGGTATTGATATTCAATTGATCATATCCTATTTATGTCTACTGCTATTACAAAGTATTGTTTGGCAATATTTCAGATTTACCTTTATCAACAGTTACAACAGCTTTTGTAGTAGCAATTGTTTATTTACCCCTACTTGAAATAAAACATGTAATATTGCACTTTTTGTCAGCTTTTTGCAAGCTTGATTCAGGATAGTGACATGTTTTGGTTGAATACTTGTCTTGTGCTTGTATGATGTTCTCTCTTTTTGAGAAGTATACCCTGCCTGAGTATTGGGTTTTGCCATACTGCTACAATTCTGATTTCTGGGATATGATGTCCTGAAACAGTTAACTAACATGAAAGATATTTAAAAACTATATATTAACAGATTGAAGTGCTCAGAGATTATTTATAAAATGTAGAACCTCACCCACAACATGTCTGTCACAGATGGAAAAAATGAATGTATTGACAACTGTGTAGACCATTGAATAAGTTTATAGACCTAAAATCTTACCCAAGATTGCCAGAAATTAAGTTTGTTTCTAGTATTGGATGCAAACTATGTCAAACAGAAGCATAAGTCCCATTAGGTAGGCAATTCTTTATTGCCTGAGTACAAAAAAAAAAAAGTAATTTACTTTGTTTTTATGGGAATGCAACTGTGAAATTTGTTCTTGAAACATTAGCCAGACAGCATGGTGCAGTTTTAACTTGTGTATTTGACAGGGATAAATGCATACCACATTCCCATTTCCTTCTAGAATAAATGTGCTAGAGAAACTTGCCATATATGTGATGAGATTTCCAAAAAGCCAGTGCCTGGCTTGCAGTCTGCTTCCAGACTCTTAAGTGTACAGGTTATTTCATGTCTTGATGATACTATGCGTGTTTAGACTGGCTGTTTTCATTAAGTCATAAGAAATAACGCAGACTAAAGTGATGTGTGTGCTCAGAAAGGTACCTACGCAGCCTAGATTTTCCAAGGAAATGGAACAGCTGTATTTGAGAGCAGGTTTTTATTCTTGTAGTATCTCATCCAACTAAACATTGGAGTTTTTCTTATCTTCTTGGAAGGAAGAACATGCTCTTACTCTAAAATACCAAGGAAAGACAATATTTCTAACTTTGTTCTTGTCATCTGTTGCGGCACTAAACGTGTTGGCCACATTCCATAGGTAAATCTTCTCATACTAGTAGATTACGTCTTGCCTGCCTAATCAGCCTCTCATTTTGCAGTAGAAGTCCTTGCTGTAGTAGTCAAGCCAAGATTTAAGCTTCCCTATGAACATGAATCATTGTAGCATCTTCACACTTCACTGTTCTTCCAAGCAGTACAAATGCCATAGTCTTTGATAATGAATACAGAGCAAATTATACGGGGAATTATCAAAATACAGGGTATTATCAAAAAAACCCACCACCATTGTTTCGGCCATATGCATCTACACAAATTGCACCATTCAGACAAATGGAGTTGGGAAATCATGATGTAGTGTATAGTAACTTTCTTGTGCTGGAGCCTTATACGTTATTTTATATGAGGATATAACTACTCAACATACACATCAATTTTAATACAATTTGTGTTAACAATACAGATAATGTAATGGTTGAGAGCAAAAGGTGGAAACAATAATTAAATGTAGTAGACAGCACTTTCATAATGGTTTTTGGTTTGGGTGCATAGAATACAAATTGGATAGAATTCAATTGCTAAATCTGGTTAAGTGTGAAAGTAATTTTAATGTGGCTTGAGTGAAACAGTAACTTTGATATAGTTGAGAAGCAATTTAAAGAAACCACTGGTTTACTTAGATTCTGGTTTCAAGTTTTTAATCACGTTTTCTTAAAGCTCTTTGATACTACACCTCCTTAGAATGCCTCCTTAAATTGAAATGCTGATGTTAAGGAAAAACATTTATTTCACTGATGCTGCATTATGGAATTTAAATGGATAACTGCTGATTTTTAAGTACTGTGTGTGTGTTTAAAAATGTACGATGTCTCTCTTAAACATAGTACAAGAAATACGCAGATAAAAACATTGTGAGTAATAAGTGTTTTGTCCCATCTACCTTTTGACAGGAGAATTAGATGACAGAGAACAGGCAAAGCTGGAAGTAAAAGTATGGGATCCAGATAGCCCCCTTACTGACCGTCAGATTGACCAGTTTTTAGTTGTAGCACGGTAAGATTAAAATCCTCTAATTAAAAAAAATTCCTTTTCCTTTTTCCTTCTGACTATTTATTCCCCTATATCGTGTTGCTCAACTTGATTGCCATTTTGTGAGCCCTTTTCTTTCCCACAGTTAGCTAAAAGAGAAAATCAAACCATAATCTTGTGCATATTTATTGAAGCTACCAATACAGAAGAGAGAAAAAGACAGTGAGTTTTGGAATAATGCTATGCTGCCTGTATTTCAGATTATAGTAGAATTTGATACTTTAAATGTAGACATCAGTCTGTTTTCCCTTCAGAGTAAACGAAACAGGATTTCACTACTAATGTTTCAGCCTTGTATTATAGTACTTGGAATTTCCTAGTGTAATTTAAAGTTAAGAGTAGAATTAAAGAAGATGTTAACAAATGGAATCAATGCAGAACTTGCCCGATTTGCATATAAGCTGAATAATATGCAGTGCACTTATTTCGTATGAATGTTGAAAGAAAAGTTTAGAAGTGATGCATTTCATTAGTGAAAAAACTCTGGTCAGTTCAATTTGATAAAGTAACATATGATTATGCAGACTTATAAGGGGAACATCAAAGCCCTTGGGATTCAGAAATAACTTTAATTTATCTAAAAAAAAAGAAACAGCTTGCAAAACCCTGTAGACTTCTTACTGAAGAACAGCCCTACACTCATAAGATGTATCATGCTCCACTTGTACTGTAATTCGTACTCACAAATACAGTACAAAGGTACTGTTCTAATGATGACAGATAAAGTAGTGATTTTATCCTGAATTACTGCATCTTCTGTATTTTCTGTAACATGGTCGCAGAGCACAGTCTCAAATCTTCTTAGGCAAACAATAATTTTCTGTTGTTTCCAGTTTCTGTACTTTATTCTTCCTCCCTTTTGAAAAAAAGTGTTTCAGGAAGGAAATAAACAGAAGTTGCTTTGTATTTTCCAGCTTCTGTGTATGGTGAAATGGGTTGCCACTTTACTGTTTTACAGTTCAATGCTGATCTACCAGGGTTTCTTCTTTTTCCTCCACTTTGTAGCACTGTATCCTTTCTATACAGTAGTAAAAATTGCCTGCCCCTGTTAAATTTCCAAGCCAGAGAGGGGTATAGTTGTGAACATGCATCTGTTCAGAAGATCACAGTGCCTGGTAAATGCTCCAGAAAACAGAACTACTTCTATCACCAGCAATATAATACCTGGATGTGTATGGCCAGACCATGATGGGGAACCTTAAAAATACCATCTTTGTGAAGATAATGTGCGTTTTTGAAGAGTTCATTCATTGCTTTAACATCCCTCCACTCCCCATTTTGCAGCCGCTCTGGGGAGCTGAAGTCGTGTACTGTGAGGCTGAAAAAATTCCCAGAGGAGTGCAAAGCAGTCTACTGGGAAGTGACAGAGAATAAATGAAATTTTTAGAGAAAAACGTTCTTCTCTCTTTGCTCCCTTATTTAAGACATCCTGTGCAATGGTGTTCCCTGACCAAGATTGCATTTGTTTAGACGTTGATATATTTCTGTTATGAAGGGAAGGGGTCTGGGTCATAGCTGACTAACTGTAGCTATCTCAGATCTTGTGTTAAGCAATCTTAATGACCAGCTGTGATCAGGTGTTATTCAGGTACCCCCTTATTGATGTTCTTCCACAGAACTCCATTAATCTTTGTAAACTGCTTTTGAACTGACAGAAACTATTTCCAAGCTTTTATGTATCTGTATTTACAGGCTGCAACATCACATTTCTCTTGCATTAAGTGCTTCTGAGACAGATTTTCACCAGAAACGGTTCTTCTGTGATGATTGTGGCAGCTTAAAATTGAATATGCTGTGTGCTTGCATGTAAAGACTTTCATGATACTGACTACTAAAAGCTGCTTGAGTAACAGTGGAGCTGGTATTATGATCGGTCAAACTCTGCTTATAGACTTTGTGGTGGCCTAACTGCAGTTCACTGGGCACTGGCTGTGCCTGCTAGGTTTTCAGTGAGAATGATATTTCTCTGGTTCCTGGAAGCTATGTTTAGTTTTGCAAATTTGAAATTCTGACAGTAAGAACTTTTTCCCAAATGTTTTCCTATATGTGATTTTGGTTAAGTGTGGGTATGCTATCTGTATTTGAAATTTGAAAAGCATTTTCATGTGGTCTTTTTTACATGGTGGATCAAAGGCACCAAGTATTTCTTCTCAGTTTTTTCAGTCTGCTCTGGCTGAAGAAAGAGTTGCTTTTGTCCTTGTAGGCTTCAGCTTTTTCAGTCACACAAGCACGCTTTGTTGGTTCTTTAGAAGGTGTTTAAACACTCTCTTTTTTTTAATATTTGTATTGCCCATTTGCAAGAACATTTATATTTGGCTTAGGACATGTAGCTTTCCCAGTCTTACAAGGTTTGTTTACTGTTTCAGGAACAAGAGGCCTTTTTTCTAGGTTTATATGCTTGGTCGGTCTGGGCCTGTCACTAAGCTCTAGTGTGCAATAATCTGCTGTATGTAAAGGTAAAAGAATATGCCTGTCCTGTCCGGAAATTGGAGGTAGCATTGCCAGAAAAATCTATGGAAATTTTGAAAAAAAGTATAAGGGTACTTAACCTTGAGCTCCCAAAGTGGTCTTCCTTGACTGTGGGTTTACAAATCTTGAAAGTACCATGTTGCTCCTACAGAAGCATAACTTGAACTAGCACAAGCATCTGTTAGGAGAAGTTTGAGGCATCAGACTAATGTATTCTGGTTTTGAGTTGTTTCTTGGGTAACCCACTGTCATTTATGCTCTGGCAATGAGAATTCCAACACCATTTTCCACTCCATGAAAATAAGATGCAGCTTTGTCCACCAATTTTGATTGTTGTATATATTATTGGCAACAGTCCTTCTGTGTCTGCTGGCTTCAAAGAACTCTGAGAAGCTGCAACAGCAGTTTATGTCTGTTCATGTTGGCAAATAGTATAACACAGTAGAAGTGGATTAGCAGAATTCAAATGTTTGGTGATGAGGACTTAGCATCCACACTACACACATTTTGAACAGTTTTATTTTTGGACTATCTCTAATGTGGTCCTGTGGACTAAATGAGTATGTGGAACTACTCTTTACCTTAACAGAAATCCAGTTTGTATGCTACAAGATACCTTTTGATCTACTGCACTTCTGACAGTTGCTTTGAAACTTGATTGCTAATTTGAACCAGAACACTGATATAGATACCCCCTGTTTTCTCTAGTCATCAGCCTCTATTGTTCCTAATACACAAGGAATACTTAATTTCCTTGTGAGATCTCATGTTCTCTTTCTAACTGTATTCCAAGTAGCATAGTATTAGGAAACAGAAACTTTCCTGTTGTGTGTATAACGTAATAGTCCTGGGTTTTTTTTAAATTTGCTAAGGAGTCAAAAATGGTCCTGACCAGACTCAGGTGTGGTAGGAGTAGATGCTCAGAGCCATAGACTCGACCCATTTTTTTTCATTCTGTCTGCTAATTTTGTCTAGAATGCATTACATGATAAGTTTATGGTACATTCTAGTTCTGTTTATGTACTGTATGATGCAGTGAAACAGTTAACAATTTAGTTCTTTTATTCTGCTTCATCTAACTAGATTATCAACATTGTCTTCTGGAAGGAATGTATCTCTAAATCAAACTATTTTCCAGATGTTTGTGGTCTCAGCTTGTTTCCAGCTGAAACAGAGTTTTGAAGACTAATTAAAATAACCTTAAAGCATTGCACATCTACCTTAAAATTTTGTTCTTTAATTACTTTGAAATTAAAATGGCATTGCATACCTCCGGCTAACATAACATCTTTCTCTTCATTTGAATGCCTGATTATTTTTGGATGGAAAATTACAGAAAAATGGAAAATTACATGTTAGTCATTATGAATTAGAGTTTGATCCTTCCTGCCTTGTTTTCACTTTTCCATTTCCTCTAATAAAGTGATTATATTCATTTTTGTTGGTTACTATTGATTTAGTTACAAGTGCTCATAGTATTTGGAGGTTTATTTGTTACAGGAATTTATCTTACAGTGAGGAGGGGAACGCAATGCGACTTCAACCAGCAATGTGTCTTTCATCATATTGAGGAAAAGAATACACTTATCAACTAAAAACAAGAAATAAAAACATTTTAAAGTGTATTCAAATAGTAATACTCTGTTCTTGCAAGATAATTCAGTGTAGTCAGTGGCAGTAAATAAGACCTCCTGAAGCTCGTCAATGAAAACAAATACGTAAAGTTACTGGTTTGGAAACTTCACTGTTAGTGTGCTTCTGGATTGTCTTTAAGTGCTGAGAAGTAAGAGGAATTGGAGTTCATTAAAGAGATAATGAAATTTAATGGCAGAGTTGCAATATAAAATTATGCAGTAAAGGTGGTGAAAATCGTTATGCTGATGCTGCACTCTCAGAACTAGATGTTTGCTGTTGAGGTGAATTACAGCATGTAATGGTAAGCAGATGGTTTGGCAATGAAAAGGAAAAATATGTTCACTTCAAGTTTACTAGGAATATCAAAAATACTATGTTTCTGCCTGTCTGTCATGCTTGACCAATACACATTTATTCCTTTGTACTTTTTCTGTTATAATATTTCTTCTTCACCAATTTAATTTGAAAACAACTAATTCAGAGTTGGAGCTGGGGTTTTTTGCATCTGTTTTTTTTAATGAAATTTTATCTATTGTACTATAAAAAAAAATTTCTGCAGCAGCATTTTCCTGAACCTGCTTTGGGGGATGCAGATCTCCTCCTCTATGACTGTGAAATTGCAGGATGAAGTACAGATGATCACTTAAATCATATCCTGTGAATTTTCTGCTTGTATGTGTCAGATTCTATTTCGGTTGAGTAATAAAGATTTCAGATAAGTTCCATTGCTATTAATGTAGTAATGAAACTGAAGGTTAGTTGTGGTGCGTAGGGGACATTATATGTAATGCCACCTCCTACCCTAACTTTGAGAGTCTTTCAGAGAAAGAATAATGGCAGGTGACTTTCATGTTTGTTATGTCATCTCCTCGTGCGCTCTAAATATCTGAAGTGATAATAATGAAACAGCACTGTACAGACAATGCTTAAAAAAGCAAGGAAAATGTGTCTTCTGCAACAGCATCATTTTACTATGAATATGATCTTCATGTTAGATTTTACATTATCTAGTAGTAAAAATCTCCATGGTATTTTTTCAACTTTAATATTGAGCTGATGACATATATCTCCACTGCAGAAGTATGTTTTTTCTGCTTTCCAATATTTTAAGTATCACAAGACTCTTTGAAGGCGCAATCAGATACTAATTGGCTGTTTGTAAAATGCTCTTATTGATAGCAGTCTAAGAGGTCATCTTTTAGGACCGTTTCCAATTCATAGTGAAGGGAAACATCAATGTAATAATAACGAAAACAAAAGCTTCCTAATACGTAGAAAACCACCAAAGATCCACTTAGTTATTTTCCTCAAAAACTTTAACTTTTGAGATGGCACGTAGGTCTCATTCATTAGTTGCAAGTATAAGAGGAAAAATGTGAATTTGCAGATTCATTTATGCCCAGAGGTGGTTTGCTTTAAACAGATTTGTTCAGAGTATACCCACAATTCATCTCGTATCACTGAAATGCAGAAACAATGTATGAAAGTGGACAATTTTAAAATAAATGTCCTCAGATTGAGAAGGACCTCTATCTCAGCTGGATTTTTGAGAATACAAGATGGAAGAAAATAGAGGGTCGCTGGCCTGGATCTAGGACTTTCTGGATCCAGTTTGATGCCGGACTGCTGTTGCTGCTGGGGAGACTGGTGACTATTTTTATCCTGATGTACGATCACAGTGGTACCAGATTTTCTTGCATAAATAGTGCCCCTTTTCAGAACTAGTTACTGATGAGCAATTTAATCTTTAGAAATGTGTTATGACTGTTACGTTGCTGCCTCATAATTTCATTGGCTACTACTGATGACTAATGCAAAAATTTCAACATGTCTTAGACGAGTTAGAAGAAATTCAGAGCAATGTATTTTCTGTGTTCAATGCCTAATTTGAAGTTTTGCCTGAACATAGGGCACGCAGGCACAACAAAATGATGATAAGCTACTTCATCCCTACAGAGTTCACTGTCAGGTTTTTTTGGGCATAGATGTTGTTGAGTTTTGCTGAATTTGTGGGTAGTCTTAGATCCTGGCACTGAATTATCTTGATTTGTGTTTGTACGGTTGTCAGCTGCAATCTCTGCTATAAGTCCTTGAGAGAACGTTCTTGGTTCTGGTCTTTAAGATAATTAAAACAAGGAAAACCTAATTAAGGAGACACTGGATCATTTGGTCTAGCCCTTAAAGCTCTTATACCTGCTTGCTGGTACAGCCTGTGCAAAGAGTGATCTCTCTGCTGATAGCCCCAGTTGTTTATCATTCCTGTCCATCTCTGGCACCTGTGAATTCCCTGTCTGTGTGCCTTTTGGCCTTAGTTTATTTTGGGAGTCCTGGGAGTATTGGTTTCTGTTTGAAGTCTCAGTGCTTTAATTACTCATTGAATAACTAATTTGTGACTAGCTTACTGAGCACATTTTTTTGGTTACGTGAGTTTATTATTGTTATTATTGAATTAAATATACTTTTAATTAAGTATTTACAGTTATTATTTGGATTCTACCAACTTAATGGAACATTTACATTAAAGAGTACGTTTAAAAGAAAAAATGAGTAGTTCAGGGTTTGACTGTTCAGCCTGTGTTGGCTTAATACTCAGTTCTGTTTTAGTAGCAGGTAGGTGAAGACAATAGTGTGTCTTCTGGAAATGGGCATTCGGTAGTTGGGTGGAGTTTTGTCCTTTTAAAATTTAAAAAGTAATTCTTTGGTATTATTAGGAAAAAAAATGCAAAGAAAAATCACAGGGGAAACATTTGACTTCTGTATCAATATGTTCTGCATATCTGTTTTTTAAATGAAAAAACATAAAAAAATAATTTTAATAGTTTCTAAAATTAGTACTGGGTTTGAATGGCATGGCTAGATGATACAGAGCACTGTACATCACTGTTAAGTTCTGAGACTAGTTACTATTTAACAGCCAATGCTCTAGAATTCATATGCTTACTTGGGTTGTCTGAAAAATTGACTGATTTTCAAAAGTTTCCAGGTAAAGGAGAACTGGAAGGTACATTGATTTCAATGTATAGCCACAGATGCAGCCACCCCGCTTTCCTCCCTTCTCGGGATGGCACACTGACTACGTTTTATGGTGGTTTCTACTTGTTTTGCACTCAGGTACCCCATGCTCCCACACAGCATTCCTCTGGTGGTCGCAATCCTCTCCTACTCAGTACAGCTGTGGAAAGGATATCACCTAGTGCATCAATTCTTACCTCTTTATCACTTATTCGAAATAAACCTAGCTTTATATTGTGTCTTAATTTTGACTTTACACACTGGGCAACATCATTCACATATGCTTAGGCACTGAAGTCAGTCTAAAAAGTTTGATGTGCTAGAGAGTGACTTGTGAAGACTTACTCTTTGTAATTTTCATTGCATACTCTGATTTTATTTTAGAAATATGGTCAAAATAAAATTGTGTTAATTATGCCAAAGGAAGATAAGAAGCTAGAAGGTAGCAGCAGAAGGGAAATGCAGTCATGCCGCATGCTGCTTTACTGGTTTGAACAGTAGCAACAGAAGGATCACAGGAAAGGCTGTTTAGCTACAGCCCTTATCAATGCCAACATGTTTAAAGGGGTTGACTGACTATCAGGAAATGTGTTCACAATAGAGCCTTATTCTCGGGACTGATTTGTGGACAAATACTGTTTTATGTACTGCCAGACTTTTTAAAAAAGAAAATAGAATGTGTGTGTGTGTTCTCGTCACATATTTGCCATCTCTGCAAAGAGGGAGCAAAGGTTGTGGAACATTTGAATATAACTTATGTATTCCACAGCCTTTCGAAATTTAAGCTGTTAATATCTGGAGTGTGTGAATCACTGTTGAATCTTAACTGTGTCTTAAAAGTTTTTGGCAGCAAGTACTGAAACATGTATTCAGTATTAAATGTTTTGAGATTTAAGATAAAATTCCAATAACACGTTATTAACCAGTTTCTCCACATTCAATAATGCACCTCAGTGAGTAAAAGTCTTGGTGTACGTTATATTATTTTATTGTTAAATATTGGGTTTATAGTACACGATAATGGGAAACTTCCGGTGTGTTGATCTCTGTCAATGGCATTCCTCGTTAGTATAATTCTATGCTTACAACTTGTGTGAAATGTAACTGATGAATAAGGCTCCAGTCCTTCAGTCCAAAGGCTTATACTGTATTAAAAATGTTAGGTGAGTAATTGGATCTTTGAATTTAGAGGGACTTAGGTCACAACTGCAACAAATCATTTTTTTCTAGTATCATAGTGACACAGTACACCTCAAGAGTCATTATGCAATTCAGGATACTGGAGCAGCTTCTGTTAATTAATAATCTTTCTCATGTGTTCCTGCGTCTTTGCTCATTTTCTCTATGATCTGCTGAGCCCAGTCAAATTCTCTTACGCATCTTTCCCTTCACCATCTATGCTGTATCATAGATGTGCTTCCAAGAAAAGTTTGCAGTTTAGAACAGTCACTGTCACACTAAATCTCCATCTCTAGTCCTTATCTTTTGTTGCTCTGGTAAGTCTAATAAATGCCACGTGCAATACATCACCAAAGGTGCAACAGAAATATAAAAGTTTGGAGAGAAATGTCTCCAGTTCAATAATGGTGGAATGCTTTTAGTAAGTAGGCTGAGAGATCCATCTATTTCATTATTACATAAAACCTATCACAAAAATATGATTTGGGAGGTATCTAATACTAAGCTAATACGCTTTCATTGTTGTACCAGTGGAAGTAGTGGACATGCATTACCACAGTGAAAAAAATGTTATTAATTCCTCATGGGAAACCGGTGAACTCCCTTTTTAAATTTATTGTAATTTGTTGAACAGTGGTTTGGCTTTTTAATTTTAAAAATAATAGTCACAGTTGTAAAGCTCAAACTGAGTGAGATGTTTGACTTTGTAATTAATAAAAAATTGGTATATTAGAAATGTATTGAGTATCTTTTGTTTCTGTGCTGTTCTTATATGTAGGTTATTACTTTTGGGGGAGAAAGTCAGGATTTTACTGCAATGCTTGGTGATTTGTCTTTTTGTCCTTTGTTGGCAGAGATCTGAAATCTTAACAGTATGTGACTTTTATTCCTAAAAGCATGCTTTTATAAATATGACATAGAGTCTGATAAAAATAGAAAGAAGGTTGAGTCTGTCTATGCGTTTATTGTCTCCTGTTTCTCTGTTGTAGTGCTGTTGGCACATTTGCTCGAGCATTGGACTGCAGCAGTTCTGTCAGGCAACCAAGTTTACACATGAGTGCAGCTGCTGCTTCCCGAGACATCACACTGGTAGGTTAAAATCCCCGCAACTGTTTTTTTACATCTGTGAATTCAGTGGTACCTACTTCTCTAGTCCCTGTCCTCTGGATGTCTGTTTTTCTTTAGATACCTGCATGCAAGGTGCCTATGTGTATTTTAAATAATCCTGTGTGTTTTCTGTAAGCATCTTGGTGCTGCCCTTGTAATTGCACTGTGTATCACTTGGCTTTAGCAGAAATCTATTTAAATATAATATATGTGATAATTTCCACAGCAGGGTGGATAGTACACATTGTATAAGGATTCACTCTGTATAATTGATCAATAGTGTGATTTAAAGTATGCAGTAATAAAGCTGATTGAAAATTGTTTGGATAATATTTTGTACTTAGTATACCTGTGTGTTAGTAAATGTTCTAAAGTATAAGCAATCGGACTGTGTTAAGCACCTTTTGAAGAACATTTTACTGGGAACATCCTTAGGATGTTTCTATAGTTTGTTAAAGTACTCGCTACAATATAAGCACCTGCATCTTTTAGAGGGAAATTAAAATTACGTCAATTACAGACCAAAGTTTTGTCTCTGTATATTCATATTAGCTGAGATGACAGATGAGCTGTGGTAATAAAAGCATACCAGGAAAACTACGTGAGAGAAAAAAACCCTACTGTTTCGTAGCATCAGGTCTGACTTAGTTTAGCAAAGACATCAGCAATAGTTGTTTATTAATTTTTTTGTTGCAGAATCATGAAGATGATAGTTAAGACTAAAGTAGATTTGCTATTCATCATTTGCTTGAGTATGTAAACTAGAGGACATTGAATGAAACTAAAGATCACTTTAAAATAGTTAAGGTACTAGCTTATATAGTGGCTGGAGAGCTCCTGGATTTTAGTGCCACAAAATTTTGTAGGATCAGGCGATATCAGCAGGTTAAAAAAGGAGTTAAAAAATTATGGACCATGGGTCCATAAATGGGTATTGAGGAGAACAGGAAGAGGTGTACCATCAGGCATTTCTAATTCCCAAGTTTTGTAGATTTTGGTGAGTGAAATGGGAATTGACCTCAGACTGTGGTTAGACTTAATTATTTTCTCTAAGTTATTATTTTCTCTAACATCTTGGTGCTGCTGATGACCGGTCTGATTCAGTAGGGCAATTTTATATTCCAGATAAAACATATTCATTAGTATGATGAGAAAAATTCTTATATTTTGCAGTGTACTCAAAGGCTATTAAACAGGAAACTGATTTAGTCTGGACTATTGTACTGTTGTAAAGGCAGTGGCAAAATGTAATGTTTTCAGTAATGCTCAGAATGAGTTTTCTTTTTGACTCTTGCTGCTGTTACCTCACCAGCGTAATTTTGTTCACATTAAATGCTTTTTTTTCCCCATTATAATAGTTCTTTAGTTTAACGTTTTTCATTTTATTAAGATTACACTGGATGAAGAATTTCTAATAAATCCTACACATGGCGCATCCTTCTTACTGTATTCAGTGATTAATAGAATAGATTCATCCTAATAGCAATTTCTTCGTTTGAAAGTACATGTGCAGTGCTGCTAATAAAGGGATACATTTAGTGTTTCAGTGCCATATAAATGTTTCTGCATTGCAAATGATCCATTAAGTTCCATTACACTTAATGAAAGGCATATCTTATAATGAGGCACCAGAGGAGCCACCCCAGGTTTAATTATTGTGTCTGTCTGTTCTCATTTTCCTACCCCCTCAGCTTTTTAAAACCCTTCTCTTTTGGTCTTTGGCAATATACTTCCTTCTAAGTTAAGAAAAGACGTATTTGTCATTATGGTAGTTATTCTTTCAGCCATTCCCATGTTAAATGGGAGCATATTTTGATCAGGAGTTAAAGTTAGTACAGACGTTTGCAGAACTTGTGGTATATCTTATTTATGCTTTGAAAGGGATGTAGGTGCATAAAACTAAGAAAATTATGCTGTCTGTATTCTTCATGCAAGGCAGATAACTCTGGCACCTGAAGAGCTATTAATGGGATTTCTGTACACCACACCTCTGGCTTTCCAGTATTCCTAATTAGTTGTTTCAGTTAGAGATGACTGTAAACAGACTGATTAAAAAAAATGCAATAAATGCATAGGTTATAGACTTGAGCAAATTCAGGATGGAAGTACACATTGGGGGGGGTCTTGCAGCTTAACAGCAAGTAAGAGCTACTCTCAGGCTTCCTTATTTTGAAAACATGGGTAAGGTAATGAGACAAGGCAGGAAACTTTTTAAAAAAACCCTACTGAAAGACATGAAACAATGTGTGTTTACCTTCTTAGATTATAGTAAGTGTTCTTTTCTTCAAGTGATAAAGACTTGCAAGACAAACAACTTGCATTTCTGGACTTCTCGGAGGCAGTGTTTTATTTTATAATTAAAATTCTCTCAGAAGAGAAGGAAACCGGGGAGACTTCCTGTTTCAGATTCCTAAACACTGTATATAATGTATACACTGATGGTTAGAGCCATTAAAGCAAAGCAGGTTGATGGAATCGCTTGCTCCTTGTTGTGGGCTTGTTTGGAAGAGCCCGTGCTAATTTCCTGTGAGGAAGTAAATCTGGTTTTGGATGTCTTCTTAGGTATCAGTTACCACTAGTTGTTTCTTCAGTCCTCTCATCCTTTGGTGAAGCAGATAAAAAGGAGATACTCCAGGACTTTTTGTCTTGGGCTGTAGTGATTGATGTCTTCAGGCTGCTCTTGCTTTTGTGAGCACAGTTTACTTGCCACCACATGGGAGTTTGGTTGCAAATGAAGGCTGACAAACCTGTAGAAGGCAGAGTGTGTTATCGTGGGAACTTGTCGTGGTCTTCTGTCACAGAACAGCTCTGTGAAGATACTACTTTATCCACAGAGTTGATTATTAATCCTTTCATTAGCAATATAAGAAAAAAATCTTGATGGAATCAGATGTTTGTTATAGATAGAAAAATTAACATAAGGCAAGAGCAAGATCCTGATTTATTCACTTCTGTTGTCATTTTTAAGAAAGTTGGTATCAGTGAATAGATCCCAGATTTAGCAGCTATTTGGAAAATGCCCAGTATGTACTGCTTTTCCACAAGGGCTGCAGTTGAAACAAAGATTTAAATGTTGGTAACATATAGTGAGTGTTCAATCTTAAAGCCTGGTTTACTTGCTGCTTGAATGATAAGCAATAAACAAGTATTTAATTTTATTCTCTAATCTGAAGATGATGGATTTTAGATGTCGTTACATATTTCCATATTAGAATACTTCATTTTAACAATAGCTTTTTCTCAAGGCTGGTGAATTTGACTTGAACCCTAAGTAAAATGACTTGTTGTAGGATAAGAGTGACATTAATTTTTGCAGATGAAACAGTTCAAGAATCTTGTGCTTGGTAGCCTTCAAAGATGTGTATTGAAAGCTGGAGCAAGTCTTCAGGCATTCATAGGAGATAGCAAAAGATAAGAATTCATTATTTGCAGTACATTTATATGCAGAAGCTCAACTGGGTTTGCTCTGTAAGTGCTATACTGACACATCATGCAAGAGTGTCAGTTCCTTCCTTGAAAGGTTTCGGATGCCCCCTCTCATGAGCAGAGTTTAGGGCTGTATGGGACTGCGTGATGAGTTACAGCTCATCGCTGTGGTGGGATAAATAAGTGGGAGACTGATGTTACAGTCACAAACATTATTGGGCTTTATATCTCTAATAGCTCCTTCAGCACAACAATTTAAGATTGTGGTGGTGGGATCTTTTGGGCTGCTGAGTCAAAAAGGCTTCCTGTACATTGCTCATTTTCCCTGTGGGTGGATTTGTGACGTAGTTGTTTACTTTTTCTATTCCCTGTCATCAGTTAGTGACGTGAGCATTCAGTGTTACCTCTAGAATGAAATGCTATAACTTGTTCATTTTCTATTTTCCTCTTTTATAAAGGAAAGTAAGGCAAGAAACCTCATTTACCCATCTCTGACAGCAGAGATAAGCAAGGAACAAAAGTTTTACTTGTTTTTCAGTATGATGATAATGAAAACAATAACTTACTTCCTTCCCCAATAATGAGAATATCGAGTACATAGATGTCTCGACAGCTATTTATTTCTACTGCTTAGAATTTTGTTAGTTGAAAATGACCCCTCAATCAATATATACTACTGTCTCTATTGGGTTACTTGGAACCAATTTCTACAACTAAAGATTCTCTAGAAATCTTTGCTAGTAATTTGCAGGAACTAATGTCATTTTTGGTAAATATTTTATTAAGGCATTTTCTTTCCCGAATTAAGTAATAAACAATTTATTTCCCTTATGTTCCACAGCTGAAAACCTTTGATATAAAGATAGATTCTAAATTTAGCATTAGTTCAGGCTTCTTGCATGGCTTCTAGAAAATACCACGTTGAATTTGCATTAACTGAAGTGGACTGCTGTCTGTTAAAACAAGTTTTTTTATTCTCTTCTCCTTGCTAGTTTCATGCAATGGATACACTGCATAAACACAACTATGATTTGAGCAGTGCCATCAGTGTTCTAGTGCCACTGGGAGGGCCTGTCTTGTGTAGAGATGAGATGGAAGAGTGGTCAGCATCAGAAGCTAGTTTATTTGAAGAGGCACTGGAAAAGTATGGCAAGGACTTCAATGACATTCGACAAGACTTTGTAAGTACAAAAGTAATCCACTTTTCTGGTACTGTGTTTTCACATGGGTGTGCATAACTGCTTTCTGTAGGTTTGGAAGATTAGCTAGAGGAGAAACATGTAGCTGGAATGTAATTAACATACGTATACATTTTTATCTGGATGCAAGTTAATATGCTTTCTTACTCAGTGCCATTCTTTGCAAAGGTGTTGACAGAAGATAATCTGTTTAATACCAGGTAGGATGTCTCATGCTGATGTGTTTTGATAAGGATTTTTGCAAGGATTTTACAAGCATCTGAAAAAGTTCCAGCAGCTTTTCAGAGTTTTTCCACAGTTTCCAGTGAAATTCATTAGCAGCTACGTGGCTGACTCCCCTGAGTGTTTTTGGAAAGCTGGGGTTTCCCTCTATGGTTAACCGAGAGAAATTCATATTCAGATAGCTTTTAAAGTGCACAGCAGGGAGTTATTTTGACATATTAGGTATTTTGGCACTTCTGAAAAGTAAAGGAATGTTTTCCAAAATGTTCTAACTACTACTGGTTTTGGTACTGAAGTATCAGACAATAGGGCAGCAAAACTTTAATTTTCTGAGTGCTAATGCAGAGTAATTAAAAGAAATTTATTCCAGCACTGCTGGAATTGCTAGTAGTTTGTTTGCAATTTTTTTTGCATGTGTCTCAGAGACCCTCTTTTTTTCAAGGAAGAAGATTTCCTCTGATGTACTAAGTTCAAGTTGGGCTTTGTAAAAAAGTTAGAATGTGAGCCCAAGGAATTCTGTTGCTTAAGACTGAAGTCGAGTCAATAGAAACATTTTCACAACTCATTCTGATTGACTCTTGAGAGCTCGGAGCTTTTTTTCTTTGCAGATATTATTAATAATCTTTGTGAGGGGAAAATAGTACTCAATGGTAAATGTAGAAGTCCTTCCAAGACAGAGCGTGGGACAGTGGGAGGAGGCTGGGCACTGAGCGAAGCTGTCTTTTCTTCAGTTTCACAGTTCTGAAATGAAACAGATAATTGCATGAAGGTGGGAAGGGAAGGCTATTGTTTTTCTGAAGAACTGACATTTTAACAGGTGTATTATATCTGCATGCTTAATTTTGAGATTCCTAAGGGAGAAAATGTTCACTGCATTCATCACATAAAGTTGAAAATTGCATCGTGGATGAAATAGCTCTGTTAAGTTCAAGCAAATATGAGTGGAAAAGAACATTTTATAGAGCTTTAGAACTGAAATCCTGATGTAAACTACAACTCTTTATTATTTATCATACAGAAAAATGGTCCTCAGCCGTAATTGTTCAATAGTTCAATAGCTATCTCTTCTAACTAAATGTCTCTTAATATATAGTATTCAGCTTTTCAAAATGCCTACAGTGTATATTACAGATTTTATCGGCCATTTACAAGTTGAGTCCCAACACAATTTGTGACCAAATATATCCAAGCCTTGTCTCTGATATTTATGTAATATTTTTTTTTCTGTATAATTTCTGTGTTATATGTAATTTTGTTGATGCGCATCAGGTGATACAGTAGAGTAATGTGTTGCAGGAATCGCTTGCGCGTTTGTAATGTTCAAATGCTAGATATTTGAGTTAGTCTACTAGAAGCATTTTAAAGTGTTAAGTTTTTATCTCAGGTAGGCTCTGATACCCTCCCTCTTTCACTGAATCATCCGTCCCAGAATGCAGATATTTTTCCCTTGCTGTCCTCCCCAAGTGAGAGACACGCACAGATCTACAGATAGGGTTGCGTAGCCCCCTGAGGGCACGTTAATGATGAGTTGAAGTGCAGCAGAAATAGATATGGAGCACTAATTAATTATAATCTCATTTAGTTAGAACAGGGATGTTGTCTATCTTTATATCTTTTTATTTTTTTAACTTTTGGAAAAACGGCATGCCATTTCTAAAACATCATTAGAAGAACATCTATTTTAAGTATCAATTTTTTGTAGTATCGATAATAGTACACACAACCTTAATCTAATTCTATGTCATTGGAAGATTTTCAGGCACATTAATCATTGTCTAACTTGGGGCATCCTAATTTCTTTAGAGTAAAATTCACATGTTCTCACTTGCTATGTAGCATTTGAAAGGTATAGGGATTTCAAAACAAACATGTGGTTTTAAGTAATCATCTAAAATAGTCCTTTAAGATTTAGGTCACGGATACGTGAAAAGTTTCTGCAGGGTGAGGTAGGTGTAAATTTGTAGCACTTAAGCAGTGGTTATGAGTGAGAATACATTTATCTGTTACCATCCCTCTCTTCAGTGGCTACTCATTGAAAAGGAAGTACTCTTACATGTGGTGTAAAAGCACAATGTGCTGGTTCATGCTGACTTCTTTGAGTATCCACGTAAAATCTAATAAAATTATATGCTGCGGTACCAGAGATTAAACTTGAACCTGAGCAGTTTAATGCCACAGAGCAGGCAAGCCTGCCGTGTAGCGTGGCACAAGGTGCCCGAAGCAGAAGGGTTGTGTTGTACCTGCTTGAGTCGTCGTGTGCCAGAGGAGTAAAGTTGCCTTTTCTGACTTGTCCTGAATTTGTAAAGCACGGCACCTGCAATCGTGGCCCTTACGTGATAGTTCTCTAAAGGGCAGGCTCATTTACTTCTCCAGCAATTAATGAGAAATGGCACTATTTGACATTCAATGTGCAGCTCAAACGTTAAGCTATAAACATTAAATATTAGCAAGCGAGACAATTATTTTAAATTAAATGATGTAAAGGAATTTACCTTTTTTTAATAGGTGGAAGCTCGTTTGTTATCAAATTACCAGTCTAGCCTTTGAATAATCATTTTCATCAGCTGTTGACTCATCAACTGTTACAGGAGCTCATTTGTTAATTCTCTGCTGTTTTTAAGAACCTATGTGAATCCTAATGAATCTAAACTTTTTAATTTAATTGAATTTACTTGATTTACTTGAATTACTTCACATCCCAGGGTAGTAGAATGGGAGAAGACTGACTATTTTATGTTGTCCAAATATAACTATTTTCCTAATGGTAAGAGACAGCTGTTATGCTTGTCAGTTCTCAGTTTTTCATTATCGCCAGTTTTCACAAATTTATAACTGTTACATCTCAAATATGGCAGGAAAGGCCTTGGGAATCAGACTTGAACCATTTATGGAAAACAGGAGCAACTGTTTTCCATCTTCAGAAAATTGTGGAAACATGCCTTAAAGTTAACATGTTCGTTTTAAGATACTTTATAATCCTCCGTTTTTCATGCTGGTCTGATTTGAGTGGTCCAGTGCTCTACAGAAACTAAAGAAATAAAATTCCCTGTCCCTGTTTTTGTACTGCTGACACCTCTTTGCTATTTTGCTCCTACACAAATGACATGCAGATGGCCATTTTGCTTCTTTGAATTAGTGCTTAATGAAATTCAGTCATGAACAGTATGTTATTCTGTGGCTGTTCACAGCTTCTCTGGCAGTTGAGAGCAACCCCTGGAAAATTCATGTGTCTGGAGTGTTTTGTCCTTTAGGTGCATAGGTAAACAGAACACTGGATAGTCATACTCCGTCTGTCAAACAGGTTTTCTGAGTTGTGAATCAAAGGATTATGGTTATCCAGCCCAAGCACCTTAATTATCTTTAATTGTAGGTGCTTACTGAGTGAATGGCCATACAGGTATCACAATCATAGTTAAAACAAATTAAAGTATATTCTAGTCAAGCATAATCTATAGCATGAATGTGTTAATAAGTGTTCAGGAAGGAAAACAAATACGGAGATGCTAAAATGTGCTCGTTAAGAATTGCAGATAGTTGGAGTGACAGTGTTTCATCTGGGTGCCAGGGAGAATATGGACCTAGAGACTGGGAAGCAGCTCATCTGTCATCTCACACCAAACACACGTTCCCATCACTGGCTTTTGCTTGGGCAGATTTCTTTAAGGCATAATTTGCCTGAGAAAGTAAAAGGATTTTAGTAAACCAAATTACATTGCTGTTTATTGGAACATCAGCTTGTGCATTTGTTACAGTGCTACTTTTTAATTAAAATGCAAATGGGTGGGGATTTACACAGTGTGGTACACTGCCTGAGAAAGAATTCACAGCTGAGTCTGGATCTGAATCCCAGCTCCTGAGAGGCAGAGGTGGGAGCTGGACTCAGTTCCTCTAAGTGTCTGCAAGCACCTTAGAAAACTGGCTGTGACCTCCTGCGTGCAGGGAGAGGCAACTTCATAGGGTGTTCCTCTGTTGGTTTAGGAACTTAATTAAAGGTTCAGGAACCAGTTCTTTTTGCAGGAAGCTCCAAAGTGGAGTGAGTAAGGTTGGAAAGATAAGTTTCCACACCTGTATTTTCTGGGATTTCCTGAAAATTATCCTAATTTCTGAAAAGCAGAGAATGTTAGTGTTAATGCATGCCTCTAGAAAATGCCATGCACAAAATAGTAGCCTGTTTCCAGGTTATGAAGAAAAAATGCATTAATTTCAAGAGACAATTATTAAATTACAGAATGATTTATGGAGCTAAATAGATTAATTGGTAGTAGTTAAAAATGGCTGCTGTATGCTTTATTTTCTCTCCGAAATTAGGCTAATACATTTTCATACCAATGAACATGTGCACCCAAAATGATCATCATCATCAGTTGCCCTGAGTTGAAATATCATTATCACTCTTGGTGCTCAAGGTAGCATTTGTCTCAAACACCCTTTAGTTTCTTGCTTAATGGTTGAGAGCATGTGGAGGTTTATACAAAACTAGTGGTATTGTGTGAGCGGCTGAGTCATTATGGCACTTGAAAAACCTCTGAACTAAGTACAATAACCATTGTATTTTTTTAAGAGTAAAATTGCCATGAGACTCGAACACAGTCTTGTCAAGATGATTTATTTTAGCCTTGATACGCTTCATAATGGAGATATTACCTTCTGTGTTTCCTGATGATCCAGGATCTGAATTCTGTTTTGATCGTTTTGTTTAACTATATGGCTTAAACAGAATAAATTGCATTTGCCTATGGATGTATAATATTGTTGTAATTCTGCATCCTTGTTAGAAGGGGTGTGTATCATTAATAGTAATGTGTTCATTTATATGTGGATTTTAATGTAGGTACTTAATACATTCACATTTTAGCATTTTTGTATCAACTAGACTTGACCTTAACATGTGTTTTAATAAGATGTGAACGTTGCAGTTTCTTGGAACCGCTTTAATTTTTAACAAATGTTTTTCAGCTCCCTTGGAAGTCGCTGACTAGCATCATTGAGTATTATTACATGTGGAAAACCACTGACAGATATGTGCAGCAGGTAATTTAATGACTATTTCAGCCTGAACCAGTCTGCCGTGTTCTTAAAAATTCTGAACTTGTTAAAGCATAAAAATCTGTTTGTGTTCTTAAAAAGAAATATAGTGGGAGGCCTATGGTAATATTTTAGACCATAGATCAGTGGTTTTGTGCTGTTCACAGGGTGCATTGTCAAATCCTCTGATGCCTACTGTACATCACATAGCTGTGAAGAGTTTTTTAAGCCAATTTGTATTGTATGCTGCTTTCTGGCAATGTGATTCCTAGTTCATTCTTGCTGCAGTTTGGGCTAAGAAGGAAATGGGTTGCAGAGCAAATGCTTTAGGCTGTGAAGCTGTGCATGGGCTGGTGGAAAAGGAAAAATACATTGTGTTAAAGTGGCTGCTAAGATTATGAACCGTTTATTGGTACTACATGATAAAACATTACTTTGGCCTTACCAGGATTTAAAAAACGGAGAACATTCTGCACATAGTGGATGTGCTCATCCTTCTCATTGAATATTCAATTGGTTGGGTTGCTCTCGAGCATAAACATGGTAAGATTATATTGGGTACCAACACTGGAATATTTTAAGCAGATTTAGGCAAAATGTCAGTGTTGGTGCTTTTCATCTATTGTACTTTTTATGTACTTACTCCTTGTTTAAGGTATATAAGATATTTTAAAATACTCCATTTTCATTTATGATCTAACATTTCAGTTTGTACCTTCTTGCTGCGTAATTAGGGGCAATGTTATGTACAGCAAGTTGAAAATAAGTTTTATGCTGTAATGCATACAGCTGTATTGTTAGATGGATCTTTGGAATTTTTCAGATTTTGCTACAGTGTGTCAGAAGGCTGATTGCTTCAGGTTGTTCTGGTTTATTTGAAAGTGTTTCTACATCATGTTGTTAGGATACAGAAAGTAAGGGTAAAGTCTTTTACTACATAGTAGAGTCTTGGACTATTACTCGGACTTTTTAGTGCTATGGATCATACAAATAGAAGATAGCATGCTGTGTATAAAAGCATGTTTTTCGGAGTTTGTTGCCATTCATTTCTCTTTTAACACTTTTTTTTTTTCACTGTTAATCTTTATCCTAGAAAGGTATTGCCAGCAGAGATTTGTTGTGCTGTTTGTTAGCTCTTAAGGCCTGGGCAACAGATGATCTTGAAAAATCAGATAAAGGATTTCATTGATACTGAAAGCCATGGAGAAAGGATAAACTGAAGTGCAGGTTGACTTCTGTCAACACTCTTATGTTGCTCAGAGACTGAGGTTGTTTCCTGTGAAATTTTTCTGAAATAATTGCTCTGGAGTGGTTGGCAAAAGGCTGAGGCTCCCTTTTCTGAAGTTCCCTAGGGCTTCATTGTGATTCTGTTGCTGCAGGGATCAAGGTGTGTGATGGTGTGTTGAGTTTGTGTATCCTTTTGCAGAATTAGATTTTAACCTCGTGTACAAGAAAAACACGTAGGCTTTATGATTATCTACAACTTGAATACTGTTTTACTTGTAACTAAGTAAGTTTAGAACATCCTAACTCAGAACGTGTCCATACACCACAAGATTTAATGCTTTAGGCATGTTCTTTCAGGGTCATGCATGATCATCAATAACAAAACCAGAGTAGACCAAATATTTCATTTATATCCTGATAATTTCTGTAATCCTTCCTAACAAAAGATAAGAACTTCATCCTGCCCTTGTTTAGTTTGTTCTAGAATGGCACAAATAATACAGTTCAGCAAAAATGATGTCTGTAGGGTTTTTTTTCCCCACCAGAAACAAGCTGTGATAATTGAATGCATTTCAGGGAGGAAACATATTCAGTAAGAAAGTGGCAATTTCAGAGTCATTCTTCTCTAAATATCGTGCTTGAGGGGAAGGGCAGCTTGGGGGAATGGGAAGACAAAAAGGTCGATGTACATACTTGAACCTTATGGATAAAATGCACTCCCTGAATTCTAGATCAGTGTGATTTTAATATGAAAATTTGCACTTTAATTATCTTTATTTCTTTGTGTGAGTTGGCTGCATTCTGTCGGGCATAAGAAAGTTTTCCTAGTCATAATTGCTACTAAATGTTATTCTTGCTCGGTAGCTAAAGGTGGTGATTTAATGGCAGTGAAGATACTGCTGCCACTTTGCCTTCAGAGCATGTTCCCTTCAAGTCAAGGTGAAGGGAAATAGGTATGTTAAAGTTCTCAGCCTGCGTTGAGCCTGTCTAGCAAAACTAATTCAGGTCTCGGGTAATCATTCTTGATGATTTGGCACCTTTCGTGCTCACTACATTACATACAGTTTGATGAAGGCCAGGTGGCTCGTTCCACTGAATGAAATGTGTTCTCATTATTGGTGGTGTTCTCATTAAAAATTTGATTCCATGCAAAAAGACTTCTACTGAGACTTTGCAACAGAAAAAGGAAGAACATATGTAAGGATAAGTAAATTACTGTAGTACAATAACATATTGCATTTCCTTGTCATTTATTTATTTCCGCTGTTGAAAACAGTACTAACATAAGGAAATTTTAATTTCTTAGGATATTTGTCAGTTGATACTCATAACAATAGTGCTTAAAAAGAAATAACACTCAGTTTCAAGGGTAGTTGATTAAAAGTAATAGAGCCCTGGAGAAAAGCTGCTTTAGTGTAGCTTGACATCCCCTACAATGCAGCCTGTAAGACTTGTTTGATATAGTTACTGTTTAAGATCAGATGTAAATTTTTTTCAGGAAAAGAATCAGATCTCTTTGTTACATTGCTCCAGTGATTTATTACCCTCATTGTTACGAACTGGTGCTTTGTTACCTGTCTAAATGTTTTCAGTTTCAACTTCCAGCCTTTACAGTTTGTCAGTTTTCATCCTCTAAATTTCAACGGGCAGAGGTTTCATCTCAGAAATTGCAACTATTTGTTGATAGTTTTGTTTCTGCAACCTTTCTTCTCTCTTGGTACTTAAAAGTTGATAGGTCACTGTGAATTAAAGCTGTGACATTTTCTGTTGCTTTTAGAGAGCAATGGTAACCATAGTTTTAGTGCGTAAAAATATAGCTTATACTTAAATTGCGTTATGTCATTATTTTGTAGAAGGCAGTATATCATTTACTTTAGTAAATAAAGTAGGAAAGCGATTGCTAAAATTGCATTCTTTACAACCACCACTCCAGTATTAAAAGTATGCTAAAATTTAATTAACGTATATAGTCATTTCTCACTGACACTGCCATCATGGCTTAATACAGTTTCCTACAAACACCTTTGTATTTTGATGGTCCTTCAGGGCTGCTTTCCTCATTTCTTTCCATTTATGGTGTTTCTCTCTTTTGCTCTGATGATCTTGCTAGGTCTGCAGTGAGATTTACGCGTCCCTTTTGTAGAAAGGGACCAGTTTGTTATGAACCTGTGTGGAATGTGTGTTACCTACTGACCTGCAACCTCCCATGCTTTTTCAGTTGGAAACAAAACTCTGTATTGTTGGCTGTAACATGAAAAGGAAAAAGAGGCAGTTAGGGAGAGCCTGTAGCCTGACGCTGTTAAGTGGAAAGTGTTCGCTGTGGAGAGCTCTTCTGCTGGGGCTGTGGAACGTTCTCTGATTAAAAACTATCAGTTTGGAGCCTGCTGCTGCTCTTCTTCCTTCTTGCTGGTGTCAAAACTGACTCAGGCAGGCAGTGTTTGCGTTTCTGCTCTGGGCCTGTTGAAGGTGGTGCAGCATTGCCAAGCCTGGTGCTGGGGGAAGACTGCACCTGCACCAGATGTGTCAATAGAAGTCACTTCTGTAGCCCCAAACACAGCTAGGCACCTGTGAACAGCAAAAAACTGATAAAAAAATATAAAGCTCATCTTGGAAATAAATGAAAAAGACTCTCATATTGCATGGGAATTAATTTGTGGTGGTGTGGACTGCTTAGGATTCTTATTTGTCATAGACTGCTCCTCAAAAATGCAGGTTTTATAAATGAGAGTTATGGTGAGGGGCGGCACAGAGGCAACTGTCTGAAATGGAGAAGAGCAGTGACTTAGGTGAGGAGGCTTATTCAGGCTGCTCCACCAGTGAAGCTGATGAACCCTGTAGCTCCCCCCTGTGACTCTCAGGCAAGAGACTCTCAGGGCAGAGTCTTTTGATGATACTTTTCTCAAGATAGGAAATATCTTCCTGGATTGTGAACCTCCCAGAGATTGGATATCAGAAAATAGTATAGCAGAGAAGAGACTTGGCTGTTCTGGGAGAAATGGATGACTGGGTTTTAAACACCTGATAAAGAAAGGAGGAATCTTGAGTGGCAGGGAGGTAGCATTGGTCTGTTATTGCTGGATATCAATATCCTCCCCCCCACCTTTTTTTTTTCCTCCTCTGCAATAAAATTGACCTTCTTTCAGCTCCTTTTCTCCTTTCTATGTTTTTTCTAAGTGAACAGAGTAATGTTTTGAGTACTGGAAGAGCAGGGAAACAGCCTTTTCTTCTTCGTCTTTTACATACAAACGTTTAAGATAACCAGTAGACATCTGAACTCTGCATTTCTTGTGCCATTGCTGAAAAAATCATCTTAGTTACTTGTATAATATATGGCAATAACTAAAACTTCTTAACGTTGCTACCTTGAGCGCAACACATTTTGAGTTTGTTGCAAGTATGAAGAAAGAATAAATTCTCAGACTGCCTTGATAGTGGTGTAGCTGTCTGCCACTGCTGTGTTCCTGAGCTACAGTTTAAATGGCACTTAACAGGAGCAGATGTTTAGTTCTTTCCAACAGTCAGTGGACTTTGCTTTTCCTCTTCCTTATACTGCTTATAAAATACTAGCCCCAGGCTTGACAGAGCGCACAAGAAGTATTGAGTTACATGACTGATGAGGAACTCATCGTGTGCAGTTTCATTCATTTATTTTCCACTTACTCTGCAGTGAGGGTTAGCCACAATGTCCTACATGTTTATGGAGATGTAATTTATGTAAATTGCAATTGTCGTTTTTACAGTTCTGTTGTAGCCTGTGAGTTTTACCGGGGAGAATAGTATGCTATAATTTCAAACTAACAATATAAATAGAGAACTCGTTTTTCATGTTTTTCATCTGGTAGATTTCTATGCTTGTTTTGGAGGCTCTTGTGGAATCACAAAATAGAAATAATTTAAAGATGGATTGTGTGCAGTTTTATGAAATCTTGTACTTGAATATAACAAAATATTTTAATGTGTTAATTTTTCAACTAGAAACGTCTGAAAGCGGCTGAAGCAGAAAGTAAATTGAAACAAGTATACATCCCCACCTAGTGAGTATAACAATAAAGTCTTTTTTTTGAATAATGTACAGGTAAAATTGAAACAGTAACATGCAGTGACATGCATGATATTTTCTTAGTCATCATTTTAATAGTTACTTTCTAAATATTTGTTATATACAAACAGAATATACGGAGTTATCATCAGAAAATACCACAAACTCTTGTCGTAACTGAAGCCTTTGTACGTAACTTTGGGCACGTTGTCTTTGAGCTGCAAACTGCCTGTTCTGGAACAGTGGAAAGTTTTACAAAAAGTAATCAAGTGCTGCATGGACTGCTCACACGCAAGAAGGGCCTTATTGTTTAAAAAGCAGTTTTTCCTGAATAATTGATTCTGAATCCCTGTAGCACAACATTATTTGTGTAGATACAATATTTCGAAATAAAAGCAGTTGTTAATGTAGTTACATAAAATAAAATCAGATACATTCCCATTACAGTTTTAATCTTGCTGATACAGTCTGTTCTTCTGCTAGGGACAAGAGATGTTCTGGCTCTAAATTAAAGGTAGCACACAGCCCAAAATCTTTAATCTTTGAACAAGTCTTATTAATGAAATTTGGTTTGTTCTGAGGGGGTTTTATTCTGTTATTTTAGATTTTAACCCAGTACTGTATTTGCTTTTGTTAACATGTAGTTTAAAGAAACATGATATAATCTGTCTCTTTCACATTCATAATTTCCTCAAGATTATGAGAAAAGAAAGGATTACAGATTACATTCTTTTAAGCTTTCTGTGGGTATATTCAGTTTACGTATATGGGAATTTCCTATTGTTATGAGTGTTTGTATAGCAGAACATTAGAATATCAAATGAAATACTCTGAAAATCCACTGTTGTCTTTTTGATGACTTGTATAAATTGTATACAACAAAGCTTCATTTCCATATTTCATACAGACTTTTCTCTTTTAAACAGATTTAATAACACAAACAGCAGATTGTTAAATTCATTCTTTTAATCTCATCTCTTAAGAAATGTTGTGGGTTTTGAAGCTGAAGTCTCTAATCATAGAATGGTTAGAGTTGGAAGGGACCTTAAAGATCTCCTAGTTCCAGCCCCCCCACCATGGGCAGGGACACCTCCCACTAGACAAGGTTACACAAAAGCCCATCCAACCTGCCCTTGTACACCTCCAGGGATGGGGCATCCACAGCTTCTCTGGGCGACCTGTTCCAGTGTCTCACCACCCTCACAGTAAAGAATTTCTTTCTAGTATCTAATCTAAATCTCCCCTCTTTCAATATTAAAACCATTACCCCTCATCCTATTCCTATGCTTTCCAATAAAGAGTCCCTCCCCATCTCTCCTGTAGGCCCCCTTCATGTACTGGAAGGCTGTTATAAGGTCTCCCTGGAGCCTTCTCTTCTCCAGATTCATGCCCTTATGTTGGGGGCCCCAGAGCTGGACACAGCACTCCAGGTGGGGTCTCACCAGAGTAGAGGAGCAGAATCACCTCCCTTGACCTGCTGTCCACACTCCTTTGATGCAGTCCAAGACGCAGTTGTCCTTCTGGGCTGCTAGTGCACATTGCTGGCTCATGTTGAGCTTAATAGGCTAATAAATGAGCCAATTAATGAGCTAGTAAATGGTGTCTTTTTTTATAAAAGCTGAAAACTCGAGTATAAGGAAAACTGTAAGATGATCAGTCTTTACATAATACTTTTTAAATTTCATTTCCTTGGTCCATGTGGACAGTTCAGGACTTCTGCCAAGATATTCATAGTGGGGAGTAGTTGTATTGGATGACAAAACTTGGTTTGAAATATAGGAATTTTGTGCTTTCTATCTCTCTGTTTGTCTTTTGCCTCCATGTAAAGACAAAATTCATAGTCAGTGGTAAGAGGGTGGTGGGACTTCTCAAGTCTTTGAAAACTGTACAGTCTCATGGGCAAATGGATTGTTAACACTCTGTTTCAAGACTGATTTATTATATCTGAAATCTGAGTAGAATTGATTCTCAGAACCAAATGCCTTTTTGAACTTGGTCATAAGATATTTCCTGTAAAAGCAAGGTTCTGTCCTTAATACCAGGGAGTCCCTTTCAATTCATGGCTTCTCTGGAAGGTAACTAAGCAACAGATCATAACATGGGAGACATAATCATCTCTTGATCCTTTCTCTTTTACCTTGAGCCTAAGGTCCTTGATAAAGAGTATCTGGAAATTGTAAAAGTGTCACTGGGTGTAGTGAAAAAGGAGAAGGCAGGAGACAGACTTGCTAGCATTTGGAGTAGAGACTTGATACAGCAAAGGTTTCTTCAATTAGTCATTTTAACTGATCTTAGATATATTTTATGCTACCAAAAGTAATGAATAATCATCTTGGGAATCAGCGTATCCAGCCTTGCATTGTATTGAGAGTATAGCTTGTCAAAGGGGTAATTAACACCCACAGAGCTGGAGCTTTGGAGATACTGTACTGAACCTATTGAGGAGTATATTAATTCTCTCTGAATTAACCGGCCTTAAAGTCTCACTTCACTGAAGTATTAGTAGGTAAAATAATAATCATCATAATATAATAGAAAAATTCATCCAAGAGCAGTTGTTCAGCCTTCTCAGAGTAAAAGGAGTTTAGGACACGATCCAGGCAGAACAGCCTGATATATGGGTGATCTCTGCCAGGCTTGTAAGACATTCACATTTACTGCAGTTGCTGGGGAGGGATTTACTTCTGCTTGAGATACGAGGCTGTGGGCCCTCTTGTAGGGTGGACAGCCTTGTAGCATTATAATCAGTGTTACTACTGTTAACTTATTACACTTCACCCAAAGCCCAGCCTCACCTTGTAAAGCTTCATCTGTTGACTGGAATCCCTTTCTTAAATTCTGCGCTGTGTCAGGCTTATGCTAATGCTTGACCCCAAGACTTGGTCTTCTACTAGTTTAGGCCACATGAGAGCATATTATAAAGATATGTAAATTTGAATATCCAAGCAGCTCTTCACACAGCAAGTCTCTTACGGTGCTAAAAATACTAGAGGAATATAAAAATCAGTCATGTTGTTTACAGCAGTATTTACAGATGTTGTCACCACATATTAGAATTCCAGAATTAGATTGTTTGTTCTCATGTTGACTAACTATTTAGTAAAATTTTTTATTTTTTTTTTTTTTATTTAAAGCAATAAACCAAATCCCAATCAAATATCCAGCAATAATGGGAAACCTGCTGCAGTTAATGGAGCAATGGGAGCCTCATACCAGGCACAGGCTTCGCTAATAGGGCGGGCTTGTGAAAGTTGCTATAGTAAGTACGCTTTTAAAAATAATTAATAATATTATTTTTTAATCTTAATATGCACTTTTAAAAACAAATGTATGTTCTTTTGTTTGCATGCTGTAAGCGGAGACTAGTTTTCAATTGTGTGGCAGAATTAAGTTAGAGCTGGCTTCACCATGTTGGCTGAATGGCACTATTCAAATCCACTTAATGATGATTTTTTTTAACAATTCAGAAAGTACAGAAATGTAAAATAGTATAACATGATAGCACTGATAATGTTTTTCCTTTACCCTTAGAATGCTAGATTCAAATTTTTTATTGATTCTCCTGCAAGTCTGAGGGGGTTTTTGAGTTTTTGAGGAGTTGTTCCCTGCCCCCACTTCTGTAGTTGTTGGGGGTATGCATGTTGGGGTTTTTTCTACTATTTTGTGTGTTTCTGGTGGTCACTGGTAGACTTCTTGAAATAGCAGCTTTCAACATAGGTTATATGAGAGTAATAAAATCCACAACTGGAAAGAATTGAAAAGGCCTACCATCTCAGATTTCTTTATTTATCATCGCTGTGGCTCCCTGTGTCTTTTAACTCCAATGCAATTAAAATCATGCAGAAGATAAAGGTACGTGTGCATCTCCAATGTCAGTAGGATAAGTGCCTGTCCTTTTCTAATATGGCTCTTGACTTACAAGTACTCACTTTGCATGATTTGGGCAAAAACCCCAGATCTTTAGCAATTCTGATAAGTTGCAAGCAGAGTGTTTATAGGGTTTGGGTTTCTTTTTTCTGTTCAGGTGTTGTTTTTTTTTGGTTGGTAGCGCTTTTGGGGTTTTTTGAGTGCCCAGGAAGAAAATCTCATCTTGGCAATACAAAGTCCCTTGTTTGAATTAAGTAGAGAAGTATTTTGAAATTTCTATTTGGAGTTGACTTTTGGGGGGCTTTTTAAAAAAAATCACTAAAAATCCAAGTTCTTCTTTTCTCCACGTGAAATGTATTAAATACTTACCTATTCTCTTAGGGAATGCCATCTATTAGAGCGTTTGGCTTTATTATACTGAATGTAGCATGCACCACTTCAGCTGTGCTGTTTTTTCCTCCTTAGCTCCGCAGTCTCACCAGTGGTATTCTTGGGGGCCTCCTAATATGCAGTGTAGATTGTGTGCATCTTGCTGGATTTATTGGAAGAAATATGGTGGCCTGAAAATGCCCACACAGACAGATGAAGATAAACTGTCTTCCAGCCAACCTACAGAGGTAGGATTGCGTAGGTGAAGTTTTCTAAAACGAAGATGTGTTGCTTTATACAAGACTGCTGTGATTTGGATATTTAATGGAATGGGGTTTTACGTATGTGTTCAACTTTACTGTTACAAAACATAATTTATTAATCCTTTTCCTGTCTTAAGTAGAACTGAACAGTGTACGGGTCCTGCCATGTCTTTATGTGACCAAGTCTTAGATAAGCAAACATCTACTTCATGCAGTTTTGGTGGACAAACATAATTTTGTTAATCAAATGATGTGTCATCTATAAAATGTTGATATGACTATACTATATTTCATATAGAGTGACATTATATATCCACTCACAATGGAGCTCTTTGCTGTGTTATACAGCTTCTTGCATAAGCCCCTTTTTTTGTGTGTGGTGCTTACCCATATTATTTGATAAACATTGTGGATTTATCCAAACTGTGGATGTTTTTAACGCTGTAATTCAGATGTATGTGTTACGATTTTTGTTTTGTTTTATTTCTGTAGGAGTCCCATGTTAGAACTCATATGTCCCGGCAGGCCACACAGGGAACTCCAGTTCGTAACACTGGAAGTCCAAAGTCAGCAGTGAAAACACGTCAAGCTTTCTTTCTTCACACAACGTGTTGGACAAAACTGGCCCGTCAGGTCTGCAAAAATACCCTCCGGCTGCGGCAGGCAGCAAGACGTCCCTTTGTCCCTATTAACTGTGCTGCCATTAAGGCAGAATGTAAGATGTTTTTTTAATTCTTAGTTCTGTGTGCTGTGCTTCCCACCCATTTTTGTCTTTTAATTTTATTTTCTTTTTCAATAAACATTTCTTGTCTATACGCTTTTGCTTTTCATTTTTTCATTTGTCCCGCATATCACCAACGCATTGGATAAAGTCTGGCTGCCTTGAACAGATTTCAGGCTGGGGAAACATTTCAGTGAATTAGAAGGAAAGAACTATTACCTCATTCACTTCAAAAAATTGTCATTAAAATTGTCATTGGGGGCAGGGAGGGGAAATCAATGTTACGACATTAAAAACATGCTTCCAGCGTGAAAGAAGTTGACTTTTATATTGTTCATTTATTCTTTTGCTGAGCAGAAAGTATAGATATGCACTTTTTTTCAGTGGGATTGGTCAAGCAATAAGGAGCTGAGGATGCATAAGAGTTTAAATCTGGCCTGTAACACAGCCCCTTATTACTGTGTATTATTATCAGATGGTGGTGATAGCCATGTTTATTATTTCATCAGTTGCCTATTTTTCTTTGTTTCTGTTCCAGTTCTAAATTTTAATTTTAAATAAAATTCTGTATTACGCTTGTTCTTTTTAAAGCTGGAATATAAAGAACTGATAAATTCACTAGTAGTATGACAGAAGGTTATGTGTGGTTGTAGATAGCAACAGCAAGACCCTTTGTGTGTGTACGTGGGTGAGTTCTGCTGCGAAGTCACTGAACAGTCCAGCAGGTTTTTTTGCACGTTGTTTTACTGCTCATGCTGTTTGGTTGTTGCCCAGCCTTTCCATGGAGGCAGTTCTCGGAGCAGACACTTGGTATTCCAAGATGTGCCATGGCTGTCAATTCTATTAGAATTGAAGGCACCTTTTTAGAATATTAGATGTTAGTTTTATAACCATGTTTACTGCATTAACGCTAAATGTTTTTCCAGCATATTTAACTGGGATGCTGATGATGTCAGTGTTAATTGTAAGAAATTTACTCCATAGAGGTTTAAAATCTGGTTTAGAGTAATTCTTTTAATACCAGCCATTCTTCACATGCAAACTCTTCACCTACTTCTGCAGTCATCCAGAGCTTGGTAACTATTTCTGTTTATTGTCTTTGTCTTATTTAGTTGTCCTGTTGGCCATTTTCTTTCTTTTCTCAAAGCTGTGCAAGTCAGGAGCAGCTTCCAAATTTAAGGAAGCCCTATATGCACTGGGTGGAAAAAAATGGATTGTACTTTCATGGAAGAAATGTGTCTAAGGCTGGACTAGGATTATACTTTTAATTCTTAATAAAATTAAGTTATTTTTTGAGAGGAAAATTTTAACTTTTAATTTATGTAATTGGCACTGATTTCTGGAGGAAAACTAATTTTAGAAGTTCACTTGAATTTTTTTATCGTTACCCCTATTTCTTTTCACTCACTGTGGTAACTCAATTTGAAAGAAGATGAAGCTTTTGTTTAAGGAAGAAAAAAATAGAAGAAAGAAAATGTTTCATCTAACTGTTAATCATCATACTGGTGGAAAAGTGTTATATACACAGTTCAACTTTAAAACAAAGGAGTGAAAAGCTGAGCTTTTAAGCAAGAAATAGTCATTCTTGTATCGGACTGGCAGTGCTGAGTGCTTCCTCTTCGTTCCTTTGAATGAAAAAGTGCCACATCAGATTAACATCAAGCGCAGAAAGATATTTTTTTTCTCTTTAGTCTCTGTCTTTCATTATTCTTTTTACTTAAAGCAAAGTTTGGACCTTGCAGTTTCATCTTTTTGAATGCTCATGCTTCCTGATTAGATCTAATGTAGATTTTTTAAAAAAGCAAGCAAAGAAACAACAAACAAAAAGTCACAGTTGTGAATGCTTTTAGAACACAACATTCAAATTATTTTATAATAGTGGAAACCAGATTATACCTCAATTAATGAAAGTCACGTTTCTCCGTGTGTACATACACAGGTATATACACACACGTGCACATATTCTATTTCTGACAATATCTCTCTCTGTGGAATCGTATGATGCTCTTACCTGCATTGTCATTGTCATGCTCTTACTCTAGTAAGTAAGTAAAAAACCTATTTTCTAGTTTTGTTCTTGTACTTATATCTGGTGCACTGTGTTCAGTGCACTCTGTAGTTTTTAATGTTATAACTAAATTGGCTCTCTCTTTCTGAGTGCCTTGAATGCTTTTCTACAGATAGCTTGATGCAAGTAATTTTTAAATTTTTAAATGAGGTATTTCATTAACAGTAAAGTTTTTATATGTTGAATACCAGTTACCATATTGAATTAATATCTCTGTTGGTATTCCACAGGCTAACAATCATGCTTAGCTAACAACCTGGCCAGAGTGGCAGGTCGCTCGTGATGTGGCATGAATATGAATTTGGTTTGGAATTTGTTTTCCACGTTGGTGTGCTGAAACGTGCATCTAATGACTCCTTAGGTGCTTTGTCAGACCTACCTGACTCCTTGTGTGTGCCAATCCACTGCTCAAAAACACAGCTCTGTTGCAGCAGGCATCATACCAACACTCAGAAACCATAAAGTCTAAAGGCAGAAGGGCACTTACCTCAGCAGTGTACCGGGTTTTATGCAATTTGTTGAAGTGCCAGGTTGCAAATGAAAATAATTCCTAGCTCTGAGGAAAAAAGTGCCAGTCAGAGCTTGCTCATAAAGTAAATTGGTTCTTTGCATTCCACCTGATCTCATCTACCGATGGTTCTTTCGTCTTGGAGGGGCATGGAAACCCCTGAGAAGCTAATCTCAGCCCCCCCCATCTTCTAGGTGTAAGCAGATCTCAGACAGAACATTTTTTTATTATTGTAATTCCACCCACATACTCTCCCTCGGCCCATTACATCCACTGGCAGAAAACAATGTCCTATTTTATGTTCTTTATTCCTTCAGTTAGTGCAGAGAATTAGATTTTTCTCATTAATGAACCATGTAGCATGACCCCTGCTCAGATGCCAGCAGGAGGTAGTGAAGAGGATGTGTTTACATCCCAGTTTAGTCTAGGGATGGTGACCAGGAGTCTGAGAAGGCATGGCATCTCCTGCTAGGAGCATAGCCCGTCACAGAAACCTCAAACTTTGTTCTGCCTGGAGATAATAGACTCGCTGTAGTTGTTGACAATAAATTTGTCTGATGGATTTCCAGGAATAATTAGAGTTGGTGAATTGTTTTGGTTAAGAGGAGATTCCCATGCTCTAAATTAGGCAAAATGCCTTCTTTTTAGTTTGAATATATTGAAAGTTCAGCAAAATTATCCTGTCTGTGGAAGGTTTCTTAATTAGAGAAAACTAAAGTGGGCATTCTTCTCCAGACGCTCACTTACGAGATTGGATCTGTTTCCAGCTTATGAGAATGTTGATATATGCGTGGCAGTGAGCCATGCATCTGGGAGCCTTATTACTTCAGCACAGGAAGATTTTTCAGGTGTGGTTTTGGTTTTTTTTTTTTCCTGTTCAGGTGTAGTTTTATCAATATAACTGTATATGTATTAATTATAGTAATTTAAATTTGGATAGCTACACTCCGTCTATGTAGATACGATTGTCAAAATGTTTTCAGTGGATGGTAATATATTATCTGTATAATATATATAGTTATCTGGAAATGGGTATACTGTTCATGATCAAAACTTAACATACCTTTAAATCTGCAGATTTAATAACAGGTTTGGTACATGGTACTTGCTTGTTACAATCTGGTTTGATAAAACAAAGACAAGGAAAAATTAGGTAGAATATGCAAAATGTTACTGATTTGTAAGCATACAGCCTGTGTTTAACTGACATAAAACTACCCATTTATCTGAAGTGGGTAACATTTTTGGGTGTTGGTTCATGAGCAGTTTTACATTCTTGATTTTGATAGCTACAGAAGATCTTTTGGCTGCATCAAGGATGAAGAGATTTTCTCTACTGTTCTCTTTGAATACAATTTGTGTCAGATTTTAGTAGCCAGTAAAATAATTGAAAGAACACACTTTTTTTTCCCCAAAATTTCTAAGAATACAATTCAGGGGATACATAGAGCACAGTACATTTATTATATAATCTGAATTTTAATAGAGATATGATGGAATGTCAAAGAGAAATAACTCCCTAATGAGAGTCTCTAATCTTGAGACCTACAAATCTAGTTTAAAAAAAAAAAAAAAAAAAAAAAAAAAAAAAAAAAAAAAGGAAATCGTTAAAAAACCCTTTCAAATCTAAAAGAACTTGCTGTCATTTTCTCCATAGCATTCCTGATTTCATTGACCTCTGTAATACAAGAGTCATCACTTTTTCTAGGTTAAGGCCTTGGTCTGTTTAAAACCTCATAAAGATTCCATTTCACAACGTGGTTCATAATGCTGTTCCCTGGAGTTTTTCTAATTGCAGTGTATCCTCTTTAGCATTATGGTGCACCAAATTACATGCACTTCAAGATACAAGTTTCCCATCACTTCAGTGTGTCACGTGTTTTCTGTATTCATATCATCATAATTTCTAATATTCTGATTTAAATTTCTTTTTTGAGTGACCGCTCCTAGTATTGTCCAGATATTTTTAGAAGGCTGTTGACACTGACTCCATGAATTCTCTTCTGCGTGGTGCTGATGTAGAACTCATTGTTATATTTGTATGTTACAGGCATTTTATCCCTTAAGAATTAATTTTACATTTATTGCTTGATGCTGCTGATGTCCTTTACAATCAGTTTCAGCTTTGATTATGCTCAGTAATTTCTTATCAGGAAGCTTTAACTCTCTGATCACCTCTTTTCCTGGTCTTTTACATGTTGAACAGCACAGGTCCTTTGGGATTACACAGACAATTAATTTTAATCAGGTGCTGATCCACAAAAAAAAACTTCTACCTTGTAACAGCTGGACAGCACCGGTCTTTGGTGACACAGTTCGTTAAAAGCTAATTGAAATGCCACGTTGGGTGCCTGACCAGCTGCATGTGTACGTGTCAGGAGTCCTTCAGAGGATCCCGGCAGAGCTGTGACACTTGCAATCCCTGGTTTGCAGCAGGTGGAGGGAGGTAGGGACCTCTGGAGGTCTCTGATCCCACCCCTGCAGAAAGCTCCAGTGCTCAGGGCCTTTTGTCCATGTGAGATTTGTCTGCCTTGAAGAATGGAGACTCCGTGGCTTCTTCGGGCACCTGTTCCAGTGTTTGATCAGCCTCACAGTAAATAATCTTTTCCTTACATCTAACAAGAATTTCCCATCTCCCAGCTTCTGTCTGTTGCCACAGGCAGCAATAGCATGTTGTCCTGTCCCTGCACACCTCCAAGAGGGGTCTGGTTTGGTCTTCTCTGTGGTCAGTCACAGTTACAGGTGGCAATTGAGTCTCCCCTTGGCCGCCTCATCTCAAGGCTGACCAGGCCGCGTTCCCTCAGAGTGTACATCCTATGCCCCAGCCCAAACCAAGCTCTCCTGTTCTGGACTTTCTCTGGTATGTCCATATCTCATTCACAGTGGGGATCACAGAACTCGACCCAGGGTCTGGACGTGGTTTCACAAGGGCTAAGTAGAAGGGCTGGGTCACCTCCAGCTTCCCACTGGCTGCAGTCGGCCCAGCGAGGCCCAGAAGGCAGTTGTCCTTCGAGTTGCAAGGACACGCCGCTGAATAATGTGAACACATTAAATGTGTTTTCCATTTACAAGGTCTTTGTTGGCTCCCTTGATGTTTCCATATTTAACTCTGTGCCTCTATTAATAGCTCAGCCCTTGTGCCAGTCTGCAGAGCTGCTCACTGAAGAACGTTATCACATTTGCCGTGTTTTTGTTCTCTTGAGCCAAAACCAGTCTAAGCAGTAGTTAAAACGCCAGTAGCATACGTGCTCAGCAGTTTTTGTTTGGATGAAATCCACCTGGTCCTGGTACCTTTTTTTATTCATTAACCAATTTGTTTTGAAGTATTTCCTATGGACTCTTTGATGTGACACAGTTCTCACACTTTCCTTATAAAAGCATTTTAGAAGTGACCTTGTTTAAGTTTCTCTGCATTGAGCATGGCTGCAAAGAATTTATTCAGCTTTTCTGCTGTGCCTTTAGCTTTTTTCTGTATTTTCCTCGCACCTTGATCATCCCCTATTGCTGCAGGCAATACCACACTTTCTGCTTTTGATATGTTTGAAAAAATATACTATCAAATGTATGCTCCAATATATTTTTTTAAATACATTTTTATTTCTCATAGCTTCTACTATTTCAATGATCTTGCTAAGATTTCTGGTGTTCACATGGAAGCCCATACTTGATTTTAGGACTTTTTTTCAATTTTGTTTTTGACAACTTCCTACCTAAATTTTAATCTATGATTTTACACTTGTGATGCACAATCAAACTTTGTGGTTTTCTGCCTGTAGTGCATAAGAATCATAAACTTTTTTATATTTTTCATGGCAGTATCATATTGTAGATTAAAGTTTGCTGCTGTTAAACATATTTAACTGTTCTAATAGATGGGTGTGCTTTGGAATACCCACCCAGTACCTCTGGTGAACATGCTTTGCCTCAAGCATGGAAATTCTGCCCTCTTTGTAGTCTGTGTTCTCCGTCAGTGTATTAATATCTCACCATGATTCAATGTCTTTTTATACAGTGAAGACAGGTAGATGGAAAATCTTCTTGCTAATTACTTCTTAGGCGATGCTTTGCTGTTCCCAAAGTAACTATAAAATACTCACTGTATAGTCTGTGCTTATTTTACTAAGGGAGACAGTGGAGACACATCGTTCTACTCTGTCACTTAAAATATTTCAAGTGGTGTGGAATATTAAAAATATTCCAGGCATGAAGTTCAGTGCATTTTTTTTCACAGAAGACAGGATATTTTGTTATAAAGGTAAAATGATAAAGTACTTCATGTACTCGGGATTGCAGCTGTGGAACCTTTGGGCTTCCCAGATACCAGCTACTGTTTACGCTAAGCGCATATAAGAATTTAAAGTAGTTTCCTTAATATATGGAACTAAGTTGTACGTTGTCTGCTGCTTTCAAAATATCCGTGAACATACTGAAATATTTATTTCAGTCATTGCTGTGGATTCATCACCTACAAATTCTTTGCACATAGCTAGATGGAATACCTAAAGGGATTGTAAATTTTGGTTTTTTTTTTTCTCATATGTAAGTTGTTGTATATACTGTCTTATCCTCTTCATGTGTCTGTGTACTCCGTGTCTTCTGTGGGAATGAAACAAGCAGGAACATTTTGGTAAAACAAGGTGGGAATAAAGAGGAATTACAGTTACAATAATCTATTTATAACATCTAGCTTTTGTGAAGCTTGTTAAAATGCAGATGTGCGTGTGCACGTGAAACCTGTACAAAGAAAGGTGTATGCGTATGTATGTATGTATATGTGGGAAGTAATTCCGTGTGAGGGAATTCTAGATCTACACAACCAACATGCAAACACAATTTTGACAAAGCAGAATAACTGTGTTCTAGGGATACTGGAAACCATATATGGGGATTACTTATGTGGTTTTGGAAGAGAGATATCCTAATACTTCTAAATAGTTTTTTAAAAATATAGCATATTCCCAGTAGCCTTGAAACTACTGAAACCTCTAGTGTCTTGTGAATTTTTGCCTTAGGCTGATTGACTTCGCTGTCTAAGTGTGAACCTCTTCATAGTAACACTTCTAAGTTCAGGGCATTTAGACAGATTCTGTGCTTGTCTATTCACAGTGCCTTTTAAGTTGTGAGTTCATAGTTTCGGCATCAAATCAAGGTAGTTACAGAACTGCTTATTTTCCCTTGCTTTGCAGGAAGTCTTTGAGACCTTTGAGCTCTGTTGTACTTGGTTATAATTGACTACTTTGTTTAAAATATTGCACTAAATGGTTTTTTAGGGGGTTTCAGGGGGATTTTTTAAGCTTCACCTTGCTGTGATAGCCCCTGTGTTCTGTTTTACTTACTAAGATTGATGTGAATCACCATGCCTTGCGAGCAATACATGACCAAAATACATGTAATACAGTATTCCCAACTTTAAATCCTGCTTACCTTTGTATTACTCTATTTAAGGGGCAGACAAGCTTGTAGAAAACAATGAAGAATGTAATGTAAATTCTTTTTAATAGCCAGAGCTGCTTTTATTTTAGTACTCATGTTTTCATCTGTGTTTCATTTGCATAGCTGTCTCCAAAAAGACTTTGTAGGCAAAAAATGCAATTAGATATGTGTTAGAACTTAACTTTAAAAAAAAAAATCATAACGCTGCCTGCATGAATGAGGACGTGGCTTGCCTTTGCATATCTATCATTATTAGCATTGATGAAAAAAAAAACAATATGTGATAAAAAGAAAAAAGTAATTTGTGTTAAAAATGTAAGTCAGAAACTGGTTGGTGCATCCTAATTGTATTTGTAATGGTAGAATATTTAAACTGAGTTTCATTCTTTAAAATTCTCAGATGCAGATCGACATTGTGAAGTTGCTGGAAATCCTCTGAAGATCAAAAGCACCAGAAAACCACTGTCATGTATCATTGGGTATTTAGGTGCGTATCTGCCTCCACAGGAAAAAGTGAATCAAATGAACATTCAATATTTACAGATACTAAAAAATCCTGTATGCATAAAATGAGATTTGTGCTTGTAGTAAAAAGAAAACTATGAAGTTACTAAATCATAAAAATTCTGGTTCTGCTGTCAGTTGCAAAACTGCATGACTGAGCTTGCAGGATGTAGGCAGAAAGCCTGCTGATACTGGTTTAAAATGGTGAAAGTGAAACCTGATGTAATTTAGAATGTGAAAAAATATTCTGGTAGTCTAAATAAGCACTCAAAGGGAAGATGAGATACTCAGCATGCCCAGTGCTACTCTACTGTGTCCCTTGAATCCACTTGTAATGCTCCCATGTATTTGAAAGGAGCAGACTTGAGATATGCAATGAAGTAATTTGATGACATAACTTTAAAAGATGCAATGAAATCTGTACTGAGATCATCGCCAGGAGGTCAAGGTACTCACATAAGATAATAGGGAAAGGAGAAATTCTAGTAATTGTGATTCCTTATTTAAAAAATGAAAGTAGTCCTCTTTGCAAGAAACCACCATTGGCTATTAAAATATTTACATAATCCTACAAGAGATGGGATACCCCAGAGGCTTTGTATTAAATGAATACAGAGATCATTCCATCGATCAGAGTAGCAGTGAGTAATCCTGCAGCATGTTAATCCCATTCTATAGAAGTAAAGCTGAGGGGGGAACTCAGTGTAAATGGTTTTTGTACCTGTTTATTGTACTTGGACAAAGTAAACAGTAGTAGTCTCTGGGCTTACTGAAATAGAAATCAGCTTTTATTGTAGCCATAACTGCTCCTCCAGAACACTGAATTTAACAAAATCCAGACTTCAGGAAACCACATAATGAAGAACTAGTGCCCATTCTCACTGAATTTTTATTCTTCCTGGATTGGAGTTTAAGAAAAAAGCCAGTGACACCTTCCTGCAGGCATCCCAGCTGTGCACGTTACGTGTCTTGTCACTGGAGTGAATGAGGAAAAGGATGCTTGGATGGACTCGGTGGAGCCGTGGTGGTGAGGGGGTGAATCCAGCATGAGATGGGTGGTTCATCCAGCTGACCCTCTTTGGGTCATCAAAAGAAGAAAGGGCAGTGCATGTCATCTTAGAAGATGCTGCATGTTTTTAGTGCCACTTTATTTAGTCAGTGAGGGGTTGACTTGATACCTCTGGGAGCATAAGTCTGTAGGTTTAATAGGAGTGAATGAATGAGCAGTGTTGGGCAGCATTATGTGTGCTTAGGTGAGGGTTTTGTAGAAGATTAACAGCGCTAAAACACTCCAGATAACTGTGGAGTCTGCTTAGCATGTGACTGTATGGGAAGTGAAGGTATCTCACAACAGCTGAAGCTAAATAGTGTGTGTTGCAGGGATATGAAGGGTACCCAGTGTAGTCATGGACATGTATCTGAATTAGCTGTGTAAGGGTGGCAGAAAAATGGCTTTTTGTTTGCCATTTAACTTGGGGGGGGTTCAGTTTAGTTTGTGATGGTTTTTTGATTGATTGGGATGTTTGTTTGCATATTCCAGTGAATAAGTAATGCTTGCATTATTTTTCTCATAAAATTTAGCATTTAACATTAACTATTATGTTGTAGCTTATGCATGAGGTATTTATTTTTCTATCTAAAATTCCGTCTGTGCCATTCCCACAGACACTTATTGGAATATAGTTAACTGCGACTGTCAGGGCACTACTGTTTTCAGCCCTCCTGGTAAGGCAGAGAGTATTTCAGTGCCCTGCTCCCCCTGGGTCGTCACTGCCCTTTATCCCTGTCCTGCTTCTTGGCTGCCAGTTCCTCAGGTGAGGTAGGTTAAGCATTGAAAGTAGGCCCTGTCCTCTGGAGAGCTGGGGCTAATCCCCTGTAATCTCTTCAGTCATCACTGCTTACTAAACAAAGCCCCTGAGGGAAACCCCTGGCTAATTAAATGTCCTATATTACCTCCCAGTTATGAGGAAACAAGGCTAATGTTTCCAGCTGGGATACATGCTGAGGACATGAGATGAGAGAGAGGGTGCAGCTGCTTAAGCACCTCTGGAATCCAGGATCCTTATTTAAGTGACTCAGTAGGAGACTTTGAGTTTCCTTGCTTTGGAATTTATTTATTTTTTTCACCCTAGTGACATTAGTGGAAATAAAAGCTTTTAGAGTCGTTGTTGCTAATTACTTGTTTGAGGGTGCAACCTGGTCTTATAATAAAGGTCCCTAATAGATTGTTCAAGTATTGTTTCTTATTCCTGTTCTATTTTTATTTCAGAAATGATCATATAAATTGTATTTGGCCAACTGTTTTTTTGTTGTGTGGCTAAAGGTGTAATTTGGTTTATTTGGTTGTTATAGTTAGTTCTCTGAGTTAGCAGAAGGTGCAGGTGGCTAGGAGATTCTCAGTGAGGTACTAGGCAGTGGAACAATAATAATAGCAGCAGGAATTAAAAGATCCCTAATTACTATTATTCCATGATGTAATAGCATGATGGGATAATATAATTCAGAGAAAAACCCTGAAATGCCTCATTACCTCTCTAAGGGGAGATGAAGCAGCCAGTTAGAAAGTGCTGCTAAAGCATGCAAGTACTTGAAGGAAGTTTATATGCAGAGGATGAGTGAGTGTTCGGTGTAAGGACCCCACAAGAAGGACTCAATCTGTTGGGAAGTGGTCCTGGCAGTTTAATTAAGTTCCTTTCTAGAACTTAAAAGGAGAGCTTGGTCCTGCTGCCTTCCTCTACTGCAGAAAAAGAAAGGACAGCTTTTGTGGTAAACTAACGGAGTGTTAGTGATGTCCAGATTGAGGAGAAGTTGAAGGAAGTTCCTTCAACTCTTCGCTCATCCTGAAAATATAAAATTGTATCTCCTATACACTGTAGACAGAAGCCATTTACGTATATTTTCATATGTTGATCCAGCTGCTGGGATTTTTGTGGATGCTGCTGGAGCTCATTGGCAAATAAGATAATATTTTAGGAAAATTAATAATTTCCTTCAGAAAATTGGAAAAGATTGCCAAATGAGGATTTTAGAATCCAAATTCAGGTCATCTTCAGCAAGCAGTGCAAACCTTTCTGTTTCAGTTGGAAGTTTGGCTGTAGCGATCAGTAGTGTTCGTAACATTTAGCACGCCTCTGTTCCCAGTTTAGTAAAAACGCAAAATTAGTGCTTGTTCTCTACAGCATGAAAAATGGGCTGTGCCGTGAAACCTGCTGGGGGCTTGGTGTTCCTAAACTCTCATGTTCCTAAACTGGTGTCCCTAAACTGAAGCCTGTGGGAGCGGGAGCACGAGGCCGGGCAGGCGAGTGCTTGGATATCAGATTTCCTTGGCCTTTGCAAAAGAGGAAAAATCTGCTGTCGCAGTGGACTTTGACCTGGTGCGATGGTTTCTGTTTCTCCTACGTGATAGCTGTGAATAACAGAGGCTGGAGGGGCCTCCTCCTTGGATACCTGACCTCACTTCAGATTTTCTAATAACAAAAGCAGAAAGGAGCGTTTTCACTTCAGGGGGTGCAAAATGAATTTTTTTTCATCTTTTCTTACTCCCCTCGGACTGCTGAGTCTCCTCATCTGTTTCCCAGCCTCTCTGCCCTCACATTCTCAGCCCAGAGGTCTCTTCTGCTCGGTGGGGCAGTGGGGTGGGTGACAAAACCAGGTTGCCAGCGCCTCACAGCTTGCCCGGTGCTGGCAGCTGGTGGCCTGCAGCCATGTCACAGGGACGGGGACCTGCCCTCGGCCTGTCTGACGTCCCTCGCAAACCCAGGCCTGCCCAAGCACCTACGCAGCGGTGGCCTTCTGAACCCAAATATGTGATGGGAATAAGTTAATTGGCTCAACAGATTCCCGGTGAAGGGCAGGCAGACTCTACTGAGGCTTCCTTTCACCACTTTGAGCTGGCAGATGACTGAGAAATTTCCGTAAAACCCTGTCAGCATTTGGCAAACGCAGCAGCTGCCCCCCTGAAGCCTGCTGGCCAGGTATCACTGCCTCACATCCACCTTTCTTCTCCAAAATAATCCTACTCCCTGAACCACATTGGATACTCTGAGATGTTTGGAGATCCCCAGTGATCGCTGTGTGGGGGTCTGGCAGTGCCTGGGGAACCCAGTGCCGACTTAAACCATTTCTGTGTTCCTGTTGCAGTTTTGGGGTAGTTTTAGCTTCAGAGCCCTGCTGTGGCTGGCTCCCTGACTGCTTGCACCTGGTGACTTGTGTTTGAAAAAACTCCTCAAAACTTGTCATTGTGACAGAAAATATTGAGTAGCTTGAGGTATCGAGGTGATTTCACTATAGTAAAATGCTTTTATTTGCTTGCTTAAAAAGCTGTAGGTGTGTAGCTTCAATACAAAGCTCAGAACAGTAGGAAGGTGTAAACACAGACCTGTTTCAGATTGATGTGCATTATCTCTTCAATCTCTGAAATCGTTACGCATCTGCACTGTAGTATTGAACTGGAGCAATCTAAAGTTAAATAGATTTTTCTTATTTGGAAGAACTGTAGGTTTGAATTCAAGGTCTTGCAAACACACTCATGCTAAAGAAGCTTCTTTTTCTTTCATTAGAAATTGAAATGTAAATTTATGTTGAATAGACTATTTTTATTTAGTTATTTTAGAAATCAAGTACATATGATCTTTCTCTCTCTTTTGTCTCAAACAGAGATTCATCCTGCAGTGAAACCCAATGTAATCAGGTCAACACCAAGCCTTCAAAGCCCAAGTGCAAAACGACTGCTTGCACCCTCCGGTCACTCTTCACTAAGTATTTTGGGAAAAAGAAACTACAGCCATCATAATGGTCTTGATGGTATGTGAAGGAAAAGAAAAAAAAAAATATTTTTTAAGTCTCTGAATTGCAAAACTTTCTGTGGACCTGAGGTGATATTAAATAAAGGGACTACAGACCAGCAGAAACGTAAGATACAGATAGCATATTTATAGTGTTGATTATTAATGCAATGAATGGTGGTGCTTATTCATTGAACATGGATATATTAATTTCATCTCTTCAAAAAACTACTTTTACCATCTTTCTTACTGATCTTGATATATAGGAAAAGAAAAAAATAAATTTGGTGAAGGCAGAGATGCAGGAGATGCTTTATTTCCGTTTATTGCATTACATTTTTATTTGAAGAAATATTTTGCAGTAATATGTAAGACCTTTTGAATTACTGTTTGTGAAATTACTGTTTGCAGCCAGCCTCTTTGCTAGTATGTGAATTCTAAACATGGCTTAGCCTGGATTCTCAACACTGTGATTGGTAATAGATGGAAAATAGCTTTTGGCATCTTGCATCCCGATACCGGTGTCACAGAGTCAGTTCAAACAAGTAGTCGCAGCAGCAACAACTGGTGGAAGGTGGGAGCCCATAGAAAGAGACTGTCCCTGCATTTATAGTGCTTGCAGGGGAGGAAGGACAAGGGGTGTCACAGAGGTACAGGAGAGGCTTTTCCTGTAGGCTGTGCAGGGCCAGAGGTAATCTGGCTGGTGTATTCATTGCAGTATGGTGCAAACGAAGAGCACGTATGAAGCTGTGCAAAAAAAATGGTGGAAATTTGTGGGTAAGGCAAACTTTTCTCAAATTATCTTTTTTTTTTTTTTTTTTCATGTTGAAAGTGATTGTTTATTACTGGCTTTTGTTTTTATTATTACCAACTGGAACTGTGAGCAGTTTCATGTCATGTCCAAATAAGAGGAAAGCATGGCAGAATATTATTTGTTTGCACTGGAAAGAAATGCATGCATTTTTTAAACTCTCTTTTTGTGAGATGTAACTTCTTGTAAGCCATTAGCTTATTTGTTCTGTAATTGCATATGGTTGTTGAGATTAGAAATCTGAACAAAGTTAGACTTTGAAATAGACTCTTCAGGACAGAATCTGCACAAAGGAGGTGACTGTCTCTTTTCTTGCTTCACAGAATAGATCGATGTCGAAATGAGAGGGGCTCTTTTTAGCCAAAATATTCCAAATACAGGAAAGAAAACTTGATCTATTATCCATTATCTTCCCATAATGATTGTGCTTTTCTGTCATTGCCAACGCTCTTTGTATCTTGCAGTGAAAATACCTACTGGACGTTTAATAATACCTAGACAGAAATCACTACATACTTTGACCAAAAGGTGGTTATTTAGTATGTATGTAAGAGAGGATTGCTTGTACCTCTGCTCGGTGTGCATGTAGCCATTTTACAGTAGGCAGGTGACATGGGTGGCAATGCAAGCTATTCAGTGATCCAAGACAGCAGCCCTGTGACTTGGATAAAAAAGATGATGCCATTAACAGGCATAGCCATAAATGCAGTTTTTTCACTGCGAGCTTTGAGTGTGAAGTTCTGTGGTGATGGTCTGGTAGTTGCTGCATGGGAACGCAAAGGCTGCTTTCCCCATCCCCAGGTGCTCACCAATACACTGGACTCTTCATGTGAGGTTTTAGTGAGGAATGACTTTCAGCTGGAAGTAAAGATGATGTTACATTTCTACTGCAGAGAAGGCTGTAGTAATAAATTAAAAGTTAACTTTATTTTGATGATGTCCCTATTATGAGGTGTGCTTGGAAGGCTTTAAAATTTTCATTCTGCTTAGTACAGATGTTCTCTTCAAAGTAACAGGTTTATAAAACCAGTCATTAGCCACACTGATTAGTTTGTATCAAACAGTCAGCTAACTGTGTTAAGGCAATTTGCACAACATAACATCTAATTTGAAAAATTGGTATTGAGACGTGTAAATCATTGCTTTAGGAGATAATTATTTCTGCATATCTATTTTCTGTGAAAACAGAGCTTACTGGAAAATCCTAAATAACTCAAATCCCGATTTTGTTAGTGTAAAATGGCTATTTTAGTGTGTAAAAATGGCTATTCTAGTATTTAAAAATGGCTATTTTGGTTCTTATCTTAGACCCTCTCTTTAATTAAAAGCATGCAAAATGTAAGTAAAATGCAAAGGAAAACCAAACTCTCTAAAACAATGAAACCAATAGTAATGATTCTCAACAGCTCAGGTCCTCTGTTTCTTTTTTTCTTTTGACTTACTTTTCATATTTGCCTTTCATTTACCTTTCATATTTGCCATTTCACCCCTTCTCTGGTTATTGGTAAATATCAAATACGTTTTGGGGGCTGTAATGTATCCAGCTTCTCTTGAACACACAGCAAAAACTCAGTGACCAGATTAACATGGGAAATGGTGGTTTCTGTGTTAATTACACTGACAGCAGTGTGCTCTCTGTGCAATGAAAGGTTTTGTCAGCCTCCAGAGTTTTTGTGTTACTACAAATATACTAAAAAGCTTTTTTTGGTTACAAAATGCTATGGATTGGTATTGGGTTTATTGCATTGTATCAATTAACAGTATCCAGAAAGCCAGTTATGGAGATGATGATATATTCTGTCTTTCAGTGCATGCTTTGATGAAATGAGCAAACAAAAATGAACACAGTGGGCTTACATTAAGCCTTATCTCTTAATGTTTTTGCAATCTTAATGTTACTGACATTGAAATGTCTGCAGTTTTGCTTTTTTTCAACAGTATTAGAAATTTTTGTAAAAAAGCCATATAAATATGTTTGCTTAACATATACAATAATTTACAGCATTCAAGTAAATATCACTTAGACTTGTGTAAATATATATTTAGATTGGCGTGTTTAAAGTCAGTCTTACTGCCTGAGTTGAGTGCTGTATTTTTACAGAATTTGTTATTAACAAAATAATAATTATTGGCTCAGAAATAAAGTGATGTTTTATGGAAACGGCACTTATTTATGCCTGTATGGAGGAGTTGGGGGAAATAATGAGAAACATCATTAGTATCAGGTTTTAAGAGTAATAAATAAGAACGCGATTAGCATTTCTTATGGAACTCTTATGTTGATTTTGGCCAAGGCAGCACAAGTTTCCCTTTTGTTCCTCCCAGATGCACCTCCAGCAAGAGTCTGGTGCAACTGGTAGGGATGAGGGAGTCTGACATTTCTGACTAGTATTGTTCAGTCTTCATCAAGAATGACGAGTGAGCACATCGAGCTCTTCATAAGTGCTGGGGTCCGTGCCCTGGTATCTTGCTATTAAGGTGATCTGAGTGTCGGTCAGAGCAGTTGTATGGATGAGCCCGTGTATAAAGCATAGACCTAAATAAAATTTCACTGCTTAAGTATTGTATATTGTAACTAGATAGAGAGAAGATCTTGTAATTGTTTGTTTCTTCTTGAAGGAGAAGGACTTTTTCTGGAATGTCTTGGAAAAGTGTTTTTCCTTTTGTTTTCAAACAGCAGCAGATCTCACATTCTGTAGGATGGAATGGAAAATGCCAGAAAGCTTTTTTTCCATTCTGGAAAAAATCAAAGTACTTTGGGGAGTTTTCATGTAATATGCATGCTGGTACTTTTAACTATGCTGGATGCAGAATTTCCATTGTTGCTGGAAAAGGAAAAAAAAAGTCAATGAAAGGTGTTTAAATGGTTCTCAGCAGTCAAGTCTCCTTCAAATGGGAAAATTTTGTCTTCAGAAGATCGCAATGTTTCAGAATGTTACGTGTATCTAGTTTTATGACTGGAGTTGGCAATGAGAACATTTAGGTGTGACTGTAAAGTGCTTTGTAGGTATTTTGAATATGATCTTTAAATTGCAGTGTCTGAAATTATTCCGAGCAATTACTTTCACCCACAAGCTGCTTAACTGTGAGCAACAGCACATCCAAGTAGTCGAGTTTCACGTCAGGCTACTGTTTTGGCAGGGTGAGTAATGATAATTTTCCATATAATATTTGGAAAGATCGGGTGAAGGTATTTTACATAAGTATCATCTCTGTCAACTGGCAGGCGTTTCCTTACTTTTACATGCATCAGAACCAGAATATCCAGAGGATGCCCGAGATATTAACGTCACTAATGAGGTACAGAAATCAATCTGTGCCTGTTGATACCATTTTCATGACTTGTGGGCAGAAACCGGAGAACAGGTTGTTCGCAGCTTAAGGAACTTTAATCAACAGCCCCGATCCTCCTTCTCTCTCCCCTCTCCAGACCTCTAATGCTGTATTTCAGGCTGAGGTGTCCTGATGCCTTCAAGAGAATTCTTTCAACAGTCGAATTTTCTGTTCTGTTCCTGAAGTATGCAGCTGTATCTAAGAATGTAACAGCAATTTTTTGGTCCATTTTCCTAGGAACCCTTACATCTCTGTGAGGGAGATGGGACAGTGACACGAGCAATTGGCAAAGGGAGAAAGACCTCAAAAAAATGCACCTTCTCTCTTAGATGCTATTTTGGTCAATCCTCCTCTCTCTGGTTATGACTAATAGTATTGGCTATTGGGGAGGTAAGCAAGAAAAAAAGGCTTCTATTTCACTCCTATTTTTCCATGGGGAATTTGAGACTCTCCTTTGACAAACACAGGAAAATATAACCAGGCTAACTGACAAGCAGAGAGACTGGAGCTTTTCTTGCCCAAAATTTTCCTGAAATAGAGAAAACAATTCTCATACGTGCTTCATGATAGTTAATTTACATACCGCTGTGTGGAAGTATATTCATAAGGGATATATACTTTCTCTGTGTGAAAGTATAATCACAAGAAAGTATATTGAAGGAAGGAGTTTTCGCTGTAGGATGGGATTTCTCAGCAGAGAGAGTTGTTTTTTCTCAAAGGTGTCTGATAGTTGTGCTACTGTGTTTTGGTGGAGATGGAGATGTTCTGCTGCAGTGGCAGCCTAGCAGCGTGCAATGCATACCAAAAAACACCTGGCGGTCCATTACTTTGAAAAAAAAAAAATACCAACAAAAACACCAGCTTAAATTTCCTCTTACTTATTGATCAATTTTATATATACCTGCACTGTTATAAACCTCATTTTACATACCAGTCATTTCCAACTGAAAGAGAAGAAAAGTGATAGACAAGCTACTGTGTGAATCCACTTTTGCCATTTCTTCCGTGCTGAAACACAAAGTTGGATTAAAGTTGAATAGTGATTACCCACTTTTCCCAAAAGCGAGAAACAACAGTTATATATTCTTCCATGGCCAGTTTTTCCTCTGAAATTTGCTTTGGGCATGGGCATTCTAGCTTTAGCCCTTGGTGTAGCCAGAAAATATTTTGAAATATTTGGCTACATATCTCTTACTTAAATGTGTGCACTGATATCAATGGAAATGTGAGCAGGGAAAGTAGATCTGTCTGGAAAAATTGATGTTGTGTTACTGTCACTAACTGGAGAAGCAGAGGACTATGAAAAGAGTGTTTATGACTCTTGGTTATTTCCCAATATATATTACTTGGAGCATTTATTTATGTGGTGATATGAAATGCTTTATGGTAAGAGTCTTGTCTATGGAAAGAGCCTTTCTATGCAAAGTCATTTACCCACCTCTGACTCTCAAGAGATTAACCTAACAACCTTTTTACCTTTGGTTTTTATGCTTGCAAAAGAGTAGTCAATTTCTATTTTAAGTGTCTGATTGAAAATACAATTTTAAATATTTAGTAGAAAAATAAGATGCTCTAAAACTTGCATTTATGTGGTCAGTGTGTTCTCTCATTTTTGCAGAGGTATGAACAATTATACTGGAGACAGTGAACTAATGACAACATCCAGAATCCAGATTATGTACCTGGAAAATTATCCTTAATTACACCAGGACGTTACTGCTTCTATTGTCAGTCATTTGCAGAACTAAGCTACTACATCTCATGTTTCCATTTAAAGTTTTGGATTTTAAAACAATGTTTTTCCTTCAGTTTATTCATGATGACATGATGATTCCCCCTCCCCACTTTGGTCTGCATTCCTTCAACCCCAGGGATGCAAAGGACATTTTGACTTAATGTTAAAAATAATCAACAAGCAGGAAAATATTTAAATGCGTGTCATTTTTGTCCAAAAATGGAAGAGAAATATTTTTTTTCCCCCCAGAATTTCTTAAAGTTGAAAAAATGATTTATTGTATTGCAGTGATAAATATCCAGTCACCATTTGTTTACATTGAATTCACATTACAGTTATCTCTTGAGTATTTGAGGTTCTTTGATTACAAATAAAAGAACAGTCTTCTATTCTTTCTTCTAAGACTGCGAAAACTTGCGAGTATTTTTTCAGATGATACAGGTAAGCAGTGTGACTTCTATATGATGAATTTGGTCACAAAAAGACTGAGAAGGAGCAAAACTATTTCTTCAAACCAGTGTTTCCTTGAATTTCCTCTGAGAAGGAACTGTTCCTAAGCATTAGCATAGCATAGCACTGTGTTTTGGGTTTTTTAAATATGGACAGTGATTGCTTTTGTTTTGCCAAAGCCAAAACATAATTTCCATTCAGCTTCAGTTCTCAGACTTATTTATCTTCTGAAATATGATTTATTTCTGAGGGTGGAAGTATACTAGAAATTGAATAGAGGATATTTACTTTTTTATCTTATTTTATTTTCTGTCTTTCAAAAATGCATCTTTGGACTTATAAGGCTGCTTTGCCTACATCTGGTTCAGAAAACCACAAAACTAGAATTGCATTCGTGCTTTCATGCACCACTTTGAGTGTGCCGTACTTAGCTTACATTTTGCTGTACTAAGGAAATTAATTCTTATGGAAAGAATACAGCATCATATCTCTGTATTCCCCAGTGTAACCTGTGCTTCTGATAACAGCAGGGGTTAGAAAGAGCAAGCTTCATGGTGAGCAGCCCCATTTCTGCTGCTGAATCAGTGTCTCTTTTTTTATTTTATATACCAGGTAACGTGTAGGCATGAAATTGCAGTAACACTGGCTTTTCTAATTGCACAATAAGTCAGCTCTTAAACCAACAAACAACAAGAACAACATTATAATTAAGTTAGCATTCAGAACACAATGCAGATAACCAGAACCTAATTCCTGGAATGACTACTTTCCACTAGTATTACTTTAAAGAATTAAAGTTGCAGAAAGAGAATCCTGGCTGTGGGATAACAGGATTAGCAGCGTATTACCTCACTAATTACATGTTCTGGATGCAAGATCTGGAGTTCATACTTAAAGTGCTTCTGTATATGATTACTGTCAAGTAGGTGGATTATTTTTGTACGCTGTGATTGCAGAACAATAGTTCTTTAACAATTTTATTACATAATGTGATAGGGAAGGCACCTTCAGAAAGTGCTTCGGCAGTGTACGTGGAATCCTGCATCTGGGGAAAATGCTATGTGATAATTTTGTAGTTTTGTGCTTTCGCTTTTCTCATCTGTATATTGTTTCTCCAGTGTTACAAATTTGCCTTGCGAGACTAAAGGTCTTCCTCAAATTTAGTCAAACTCATTCTTAGTATGATTATAAGATATATGTATATTACTGGGTTTTTTTAATAATACTTTTGAAGGAACACTAAATGTCTCGTTCCATTGCTACAAACTGTAGGAAAAAAATCACTTACATTTGGTTACTTATAATATTCGTAGTACAAGTGGAGAAGAAATAACAAAACAGTCTTCCTTTCTCAGCTTGTTTCATAAGGTGGTCCATCCTGGGTGAAAAGGTCCTTTGTAGTCTTATGCACTATGATAAGGTGTGTTACTAGGATTAAACTAAACACCTTTGCTGTTGCCTGTCTGCCTTTATTTTCCACAGGTTTAAATGACATTATCTTGAAGTGTATTAATTCTGGAAGGTTTAGAAGGGCACCTTGCACCCACTAATGTTGCTGATGACCCCATTAATATAAAAGAGAAAGATAACTATGTTTCCTATCAGCAGACTGTCTAAAGAATAGCACATATAAGCATAACACGTGAACAGCTGGGAAAGAACTGGAGTGTTATTAAGGATGTGGTTTCTGTCCTGGCTTGAAGAATCCTTAAGGGGAAAAAAAATGTTGTTGAGGAGTAATATGTAGACTTCAAGTAATTCTGTGCTGACACCATCCCTTAGCAGTGGACTTTTCCTGATTTAGCCTTAAATGATTTTACAGGGGGAACTTTTATAGTCTCCTAGTGCCCATAAACAGGAAGAAGAACTTGATTGGTCATTACGATTGATAAAGCAACTTCTAATGTGAAGAAATTTCTTTTTTATAACTTACTTGTTTCTATTGGAGTTCAAATATGAATGTTATAGAAAGAACCTGCGAGCATCTTAGGCAGTTTCTGCCATTGGTGCATCAGTTTCTTCATAATAACAAACTTCTAAATATCTTGTCAATATTGAAGTTGCTTTTGCTGTAATTTAGTCACATCATGTCACCAAAGCCCCTTGTTAGTGAAGTTGTCTGACCGTTTCTGTTTAAAGTGGAGTAATCCCCTTCACTAGCACATCACCAGCCATATGGAGAGAATCATTCTGTATCTTGAAGTTTTCTGGTATGGTAGAAATGCAAGTACAGATTATTGCCTTGCACAAAATCATTTGCTGTAACTCATTTATAAACCAAGCGTCGACTGAGATTCAGAGCCTGGTTATTTAAATTCCCTAAGATATTCTAAAATTTGGCAGCTAAAACTGAAAATTCAAAGTTTTGTCTTCCATTCTGTTGCAACCAAGACATTTGTGGTTTTAAATAAGGTCTGTTGCTCTCAAGCTGCACTGGAGGTTGCATGGGTGTGCAGACCTTTTGTAAAATGCCTTTTTGAATGCTGCATGACTGCTTTTTTAATTAGAAGCAAGGGCTTTCTTACTTGCCTTACTTAAAGGCAAAGTTTTCTACAGAATTGGCTAGTGTTCATGCAGAAACATTGGTCAGAATCCCACCAAATCAGGGCGTAACTATTTTCTGAAATAAATCAGTGTCTCCTCAGTTCTAAAATCTGAATATTTGGATGAGCATGTAAAAGTTTAAATTGTGTAACAATGACACCTTAATTAGTACTCTTCGCTATCAAACAGTTCTTTCCATACGTTATTTATATACTCAGGTCTTTCTAAAAAATGGTTGACAAATTAGATGGTATTTCACTACCTGCAGCAATTAAAGCTAAGAAAAAGATATGCAAAATGTTTATATTGTATAATGTAACACAGAGAGATTACTTTACAAATATAACAGATCTTTCTTCACTTCTTTTCTTGGTTTTATTAATAAGTTATCAATATGGTAATATCCCAGAGCTAACATTGGCATTGCATGTGAAGTACTCTTCAAAAATGCGTTATTTTAGCAGCCTCCAGGTACATTCAGCTGTTCCTCAGTTCCCCTGAGGGAGATATTCTGTCTTTCACTCAGTAATCTGTGGAACCGAGAGGGTGACTGAGCATTTTGGGACAATCATGGCTAAGCATAATTTTTTATAGATTTGGCATATAAAACTATGCCAAAAGCATAACACCTCTGAGTAAGAGGGAAGATTTTATTATTGTAGTATCTGAGCATAAAGTGTGGATTTTTGTTTGTCCACTTTGATCTTTTTGGGGGTGACTGGAAGCGCTGTGTAATATATCTTCTCTATACTTCAAGAGAGAAGAATGCTCATCCTTTTTGTTTGGAGAGATGTTGGTTGATTTTTTGTTTAGGTTTTTTTTTTTTTTTCTGGGTAGTTGGCCTTATAAATGAAATGAGTCCTTGTCTCAAGAGTTATTCAGGTGGTTGTACCCTCATGAATGCAGTTTCTGGGTTTTCTCGGGAACGTTGAAGTCCCAAAGTGTTATTTCACTGCGATGTCAAAAAAAAATAGATAAACTTGTAATAACAAAAATAACTTTACTGTGAAGATAAAAATTGAACAGATTATAGAGTTCTTCACTCTACTGTGATATTCTCTTAGTTTATAACAGTGCCAAATATATTCAGGAATTTGTGAGGAAACAGTAGACTTTCACAGTATTGAATTTTTATACTACCAGTTTAAAAGCCACCTGTAGGACTGGTGACCTAAATGTATTTTTGTATATAATAATTTTTGTGAAGGAAAAAAGGGAGGAAATGGAGGATTTCACAACTAAAAAAAATGGTGGCTTTAGGTAGATTATCACATTACAGGACCTTTATCGATGAGAAGTTATTGATACATATGTTGTTGTTTGTTTTTTTTTTAATTAGATTTGATTAAGGATGAAGACTTGTGAAAAGTGTAAATGGAAACTAGTAACAGCGGTTACTGCTGAATATTGGATTGCAGTTTCTAAATAGTTTGAGATGTTTAAAATAGCTTGTCTCTTGTTTCTATTGGTGATTCAACTATACCTTCTGACTGTTTAAGATGGCTCCTCAAAATTAAAGAGAAACACCAGTTTGAGGGCGTAATTACCAGTTTTTCAGAAACAGATGTGCAGCTGTTCTTTTTCATATCCTCTTAATCTCTTTAGTACTATTTTTAATGATAACAAAACTCCTGGAGAATTCTTTGTTTAAGTAATACCAGTTGGGACCCCATAAGAATTGCAATTTGAAACTGGGGCAAGAATAACTAACCCACTGAAATTATTCTATGTTTATTTCACTTGCAGAATTGAGACTCCGATGATTGAATTTGTGCAGAATTGTGTACATTTTACCCAGAATTGCATATAGTGTTGCTACATACCTCTTCCTTAAGAAATCTTTGTACTATAGCTGATACAATATCTTATACAAATTTTTGAGCAAGTCTGAGATGATTGCTAGTAGTATCATCTTGCATCTTATAGATTAGCAGCAAATTTTCTTGCAGTGATTTTTACTGGTAAGAAGGATGTTTAGTTACTTTAGTTATACTGCATCGAATAAGAACATAGCAGTAATATAACAACGGTAGCATTTTAAAGCCAATAAAGATAAGGTTTCTGTCTTTGGGGTAAAAAAAACCCCAACTGTAATTTAGTTTAAACAGCAGGATGAAGTCTATGTTAGCTATTCGCCTGGTCATGATTCCTTAGCAGTTTTATATAAATATGACCATGTGTTCAGTTGACTGACTCCCGGGTTATCAGATAGGAGACAATAATTAAGATTTCCAGATGTTATGCTTCTCAATATAGTTTGTCAATTTCAAACTGAGAATCCATGTTAAAATTCTCAGAAAAAGTTTTGTCTAGTTTTACAAAGCTTTTTGAAGTGGGAATAGTAGTGGAATTATACTGGTTCTATTTGTATTTTTTTTCTGCAGAGCTAATCATCCATGTTAAATGGTGCCATATGTTAAAAGCAAAATGAAAAAAAAAAAAAAAGCACTTCTTGAAACATGAATTATGAATTAGTTCCATTTTTATATTTTCTTGCAGAAGAGGATAATTAAGCAAAGAGAATGAGTGCCGTTAACAGCATACTATAGTTGGTCCTATATTTTCAGGACCGAAGATTGTTCTCATGCTCGTTTCATGAGAAATCTCTCCAATCTGCATTTCTGATATATTCGTTGTCGTAGCTGAACAGTAGCATCTCAGCCTTCGGGGTGAGCATCAGAAAATAGGGCTTTTGTGGACAAAGACAATAGTCTAATATGCTGTGGTTCTTTTGTTTTCCAGAATCGTCCGGCCATACAACAAGAACAATAATGGTAAGTACAGAGGAAATTAGAGGTATCGGTCGGTCTATAGATATGATTTTTCCTTTGAAAACAAAGTGGATGCAGTGGTATCCTAAGATGCTGGCATGCTTTCTTCTGAAGTCCGGTATCACTGTAGAGATAAAATGAGTCAGTCTGTCACCATATTTCACGGGAAATCTTGGAAAAAAGTGAGGTTGAACAGCTTAAGAAATACCAGTGCTGTCAGTTTGAATAGGTGAAAAATCCAGTTACAATTCTGTGTGTTACATGTTTAATTGATTTTTTTTTTTTATTATGTTGAATTAATGTTGATAAAAATCTCTTGCCTTCTGTGTGTATCACATGTGTCAGAGCACATTTAGAGTTCAAAACAATAGCTGAGTAATTCCTTGGATCCCATTCCTGTGAGGCCGGTATCTGACTTTACCTTGAGTTGGATAGTTTGGGTTGCAGAAACAGAAAAATGTTTAAACGGACAACTACATCTTCAAAACTGAGATTAAAAACTTTTATGCATAAAAATGTCATGAATTTAGTTTCTATCTTGGGTTTTTATAGAGTGAGAAATTTTATTGGTCTCTTTGTTTCAAACTCCTAGTAAAAGTTAGATAAGGACTGAAGAAAGATTCACTTAAGGAAAACTTTTCTCTGACTGGAAATGATTCATGCCTGTCCTGTAGATATGTCCACTTTGGGGAATTCTGGGAAAAAAGACCGATCTTTGAGGTGACTTGAAATTTTAGAATAAACCCCAACAAAACACAATATGAGCTTGTTTGTTTTCATTCCTATAGTCTTCAGCGCGTCCCTTCAAGTTTATTACCTCTTCTGTATGTACAGCATTTGTAGGACGTATAAATTCCTACACAGATACTTCAATAGGGGACAAGGGAAAAATTTAGTTCATTGCCTTTATCATCAATAGTCAGTAAGAATCCAGTGCAAATGGATAATAAATAGGTAAAGACTACAGATCACAAAATTTCATAATAGTAGAGAGATGTCTGGAAACAGTGATGTTTTCTACTGGATGTGATATAATCCTTGTTTGCTTCACCAGACACATTTCAAAATAAGGTGCTTAAAGTTATATACCCATATTCCTCTGCTATAAAATTTTGGAAGGGATTGAAAATTTTTTCAGTATTTATTTCTAATTCTATGTTGATGTCAGGAAAAGAGCTAGAGGTTAATGCTGAAGCTCATGAAAACTTCGCTCTTCATTTCCCTTTAATTTTTTTCCTAGTAATTTTATGCTGAATATAACACATTTTGTCAGTCTCTCTTTTCCATTAATGTATCAAAATAGCTCTAAAAACCAACCCAAATAAATGGGGATTTGCCTATGTAAATGTGACCACACCAAAACATAGCCAAGCTTTAGAGAGATAAGAGAAAGGTTTTTAAATAGCTTGTGTTCTCAGTGTTGCTGTGTTGTGAACCTCTCCAGACCTCTCTGTTAACAACTTGCATCACTCAGACTATTGCTCTGCAGTCAGTGTGCAGTAATTGTCCACTGCACTTAAATACATAAAAAGTACAATTAAAAATAAGTATTCTGTTTAGTGTGAAAAGGTTATAACAGTGTGTCCACTTTTCTCTGCAATTAAGCATAACTGAATGTGTAATGGAAAATTTCTTACTCTCCAATTAGTAGGTAGAATACATCAGTAGAGGCAGAAAATACACTATTCCTTGCATTAGAAACAGTATGAGATTATCTATTCAATACATAGTAAAGCAATACTACTGAGATCCATTTTTTAATGACTATTGCACTAAATAATTACTCTGAAATAAAGTCCCCCTTTTCTGCTGTATTATGGTTGATATTGTAACAGATAAAATGTTTGCATGATTTTTAGTCAATCAGAATGTGAGGGGTATAGCAGCAAACCTGTGTACGGCTTTGGATGCTTTGATGTGAAAAGGCTTTTGTCTTACCAAGGCAAAGTATTAGAACTCCTTTTAAGTTGCATTTATAGGTGGTGTAATAGTATAAGGCAGGCATTAAATCTGATCTTGTCTCTGAAGATTCAGATTTATATTAAAATCAAAGGTGATGAGGAATAGAGTGTACTTTGCTAAGGAAAAAGTGCAGTTTTTCTGAGAACATTACAAGAATTCTTCTTCTGTATTGTAATACAACGAAGGCTCCCTGTTTTTTGTTTCAGATTCTTGCTCATAAAAATGAAAAACTAGAAAAAAATGTAAGGGTATAGGGAGGAGGGAGGGGATCTTCTATGTTTTAACTATAAACAAATTTCCTCTTATTCTGTAGATAGGCATCTGGGTTAGTCTTTCATTACTGATTTATATAAATAAATGTTTCATTAAAAATTCTACTTTTAAAGAAATAGTTTATTCGGCTTTTGTGTAACTTCAGTGAAATACATAGGCTATAAACATTGCAGTATTTTAGCAAATTTTTTGGCAAGTCAACTGGGGGGAAGGAAGGTTGGATTTTTTCGGTTATTTCCCCCCCCTTGTACAGAAAAGTTGGATTTTCAGCATTACATCTACTGTATGTGATTTGTGAAAGGTTTGGTAGAAAATCAGCAGGTTCAAAAGTAATACTTGTGTTGACTATTTGCTAATTTCTTGTATATGATCTGCTGTTTGAAAATCTTTTTTTTTTTTAATAGCCTTCGGGTTTCTAAAATGAAATGCAATACCCAAAAAGAACGTGTGCCTGCATACTAGTATCAATGTTTGTGACTCCATGCTGTGTGGAGACTATGTTTTGTAGTTTTTGCATTCATCTCAAATCTCTATGAATAAGTAAAGTAAACTAGCTTCAAACCTTGATGCTTATTAGAAATATCAAGCTAACACTTTTGCAAATAAGAACACTCCAGGTGTGGCAAAGGAGAATCAATACCCGATTCAAACGTATTTAACTTATTAAATATAATCCTACACTTATTTTACACTATATCCTGTTATAATTAGGTCAACACAAAATATATTGAACCAATTTATATAGATTATTGCCAATCATCTGAACGTGGCTGTTTTCTTCTCATGATTTTTTTTTCCTCCCTATAGTGAGCTGCTTTTACTCTGATTTGATTTGATTTTTTGTTTAAAGATGCAACAAAAATTTTAAAAATGCAATTGGGTGTTTTTTCCATTTTGAAAGGATCATAAGAGATCATAAATTCAAGTCCACTTAGGAATTTATGATAACCCATTTAAACATTCTTTCAGCCAGAGCATTCACCATTATGTTTTACACTTATAATGCTTGTTAGTGTTATGTATTTATTTCAAAGCTGATTGTCTTTTTAGATTCTTCGGTGGCACTCGATGAATAAGTGCTTGGCCATTTATATCCAAATACAAGTTGAGAAACTTAAAGACAGGTGCCTTGACTGCGATTCAGGATCTGAGTCCCATTACTGAATTTGTACAGGATTCCTCCCTTGACTTTCCAACACACATCTTAATATCCTTGTGCTTGAAATTCCTCTGGGAGCTAGTGAGGATAGCAGATTTACCCTCTGTAATATAGATGCTGGCTTAAATTGCCACTTTAATATAAGGTGCTCGTGGACTGTCTTTGTAGGTGTCTTTTGAATAGTATCCAAACTTTGTTGGACTGGTAAATTACCCTACAGCACATACCACTTGTATAGCAATGCTATACAGCTAATTCCTCTGTTTCTCAGACACAGCAGAGCCTTATGCCTGGTGCACCTGGTGTTGAAAGACCTGTATTTACAGTTAAGCAACTGATTGAACGAGTGCTGCTGCTTCCTGAAGATTTAACAGAGAGAAACACATTCTTAAATTGCTTCTTCATGGGAGAGACTATTGCGTTCACTGAACATTGGAGGTGTCTCAGTTGCTCAGTGAGAAATGAACGTTTCTTTATGCAAATGGGAAATTGATATCCCTGCAGCTCTCAAAAATTGAACCTGGGAGTAAAATACCTGAGAATGGTTCCCACAGAGAAATCTTTTAGTAGGGGATGGGTGAAGCTGTGAAGACATTATAACAAATGGTCTTCCCATTAACTCCTCCATGTTGAAGACCTTGAAAAGTTTGCCTTTGGTCTCAGAGGTCTCTGAGAATGTGTGCAGTCTGCAGTGCGTAGACCTCCTGTTTGGAGGTGAAACTCTTCCCAGATAACTCTGTGATACAAGAGATCTCAATGTACATATCCAGATTGAGATGAGGAAAAGCATGGGACAAAGGAGTCACTCAGGAGGGAGGAGGATTTGTCCAACACAACAGTTACCAAATGTTGGGTAAAGCTCTTGCTTCTCAGGTGCTGCTGTGTGATCTGCCACTGGTATGCGGACTCTTAATACCAGTGGTTTTGTTGCAAAATCACAGCACAGCTTATTAGTGATGTTCACACTCAAAATCAAAATGCCACCTGCTAATTGCACATGGCAGTGTTATGATGAAATTATTGGAGCTTTCTGCATGGAGGGGTTGTGAATGAATAGGGCTTCTGTAGTAGTACAGCTAGGATTCCTGAGGCTTTCATAACCTTGATAGCATAAGTGTGTGCTAGAGGTGGAAAATGTAAAATCATCATAATTAAAAAAAAAAAAAAAAACAACAACAAGAAACCATTTGACAAGTACTTCATATGAAAGTTCATTTTGCTCTTGGTGTTGATATTAGTTAGTATGACAGTGATGTTGAATGCTCATTTTTATATACAGTGATAAATACATTTTTGAGAGGAACTAATGAACTCAAGAACTTAAATTGTTTTAGTTTATTGTGGTCCCTAGCATATACTGGAGAACAATGATCTTATTTTCTATTGTCCTTAAGTGAAATGTAATTATTTTCTTCAAAGAGTTTGGAAGGACCAGAGGAGAAGTCAAATAAAAAAGAAAATTCTAACCAATGTGATGCAGCAGAAATGAGATTATTTTGTAACCCTCGCACCATTTTCTCTAATGTTATCTCTTGCCTGAAATAAGAGTTAGGGTCTAATAAAAGTAGACAAAGCAGAAGCTCAGAATTCATAACTACATCTATCTCTGCCAGGGGAAAAAGTATTATAAAAAGCACATACTTTTCCCATCAGGTTTAACTGTTCTTCAGAGTTTATGCCATAGGAAATACACTTTTTGTACCTTGTACATTTCCTGCTCATTTTTTGCCTGTGCATGTTATCTCAAGTAAAAGAAACATTCAGTGGTGTATTAGAGAGGAGCCTGGGAAAAGATATAAACCATTATATTTGATAACTTAAACCCATGTCTGACTGGGAAAGCACTGCAAAAAATTGCTGTTTGAGACCTTGAAACATATAGCTGTAACTGCTCACTGCCAGATACAAATAATTAATCTGAAATCTGATGTATGATAGTGTTTTCCATGCATGAATTCTTCCTCACTTTTTGAGCACTATCCACTTTGTACACTGACATCATCAGTTAAATACCTTTATCAATATCTAATTTAATCCAAACTATGTATTTTGTCTGGAATTTATTGTCAATAACAGCTGAATTACTTCTAGTAGCACATCCTTTAGTTCTTCCTCCCCACCAAACCCAATGCAAAAAATGTGAACACCAAACTGCAATCTTGACACTGAATAAAAAAAATGGAAAAAATTAGGCAAATATTTAAAGGGACTACAAAGATAGATTTACAGCCCCTTGTACAACAACAACAAAATTCACCATAAACCTTATCTGTTTCTAATAAAAGGAAAGCAGTTTACCTCTAAGAAAGAGTTACATGGGACTCAAATTTGATATTGCTCTTTTTGTTGTTTGGGATTTTTTTACATCATATCTAAGGAGTCATAGAGGAGATTGTTCACTTATTTGCACTAAAATAATGAACAATGGAATTTTTAATCAAATGCGTAAAATTTTTCCTACTGACTGGAGCAAATGGTTTGGATTGGGGTGTGATGAAAGTTGTGGCATAATGTGAATATGGTGCATTAAATATGAGTGTAAGAATTGTGCAGAAGAAATTAAGTCCTTTTTCATTATTTTTGGCTGTTATTTTTTAATGACATGATATAAGAGATCGGTTTTGCATTCTGTTCTGCTAGTTTTTGTGGATGGTACCAGCCCGTTCCTTACTCAGTGGCTGTGGAAATGGTCCCCTAATTAGAAGGTATTCCCATGAATGTGCAGCATTGTGCACATTTTCGGGATGTTACAAAAATGCTATCAATAATGTGGAATACTGGTATCATTTCACAACAAAGATAGTACTTCTTCCTAAGAAAACATGGTGTGGAATCCATGTGAGAGAAAGTAAGCATATTTCCATCTTTGTATAAGGTCTTCTGTCATACCTGTTTTAATCAAATTGTGTTATTTGTTAGTCTGATAATTTGTCTGCTGATAATTAGTCATGTGGGAAGCAAGATTCAAATTTCCAAATTAATATATTTGTCATGGGATACTCTTCCAAAATGTTACCTATAGATGATACAGAAAACATTATTTTTGGTCTCTCCTTTTCATATATCAGAAGGCAGCTTCTCTCACTAGATCTGAGTACTTGCTTTCCTGTTGTATACTTATTTCAGGTAAAGGTTTAGGTTATGTGAATTCTCTCCTAAAATCAATGGGTTTCTGTTGCGGAACTGCTTAGTTCATGGCATTGATTCATGCCTCAGTTTCTCTTTGTATAAAACAGCATTAGCAATAGTTAATTTAGTTTTTACAGAGCTTTAACACCTGTGGGTAAAACACGTCAATGCTCACAAGGTGTTTTTTGACCCCCATGTACTGGTTGAGGAAGACTAGCTGGTTTTTGAGGAGGGTGCTGTGTATAGGCTGCTCTTTACAGCAGAATTAGCTAACAGAATTATGCTTATTCTCCAGTAAATACCTTTCTCTTTTATTATGATTTCAGCATGCTGCTCCTCATATTCATATGACCAATGGTAAGGCCTTGCAAGCCAGTGCAAGTGCCATTAAGACAAGCACCGTCCCAGTGATCAAGAGACAGAGGCAAAATTGGCTTGATGCTTCAGATGATGGTTTCTTTATAGCTACAGAAGAGACCAGGTAAGAGAAATTAAATCTAAGCAGGGAATGAGGCTTCACTGCACACATGTTATTTATCCACTATTTGAGTAATGGTTTTTGACGTTACTATTTGAGGTTGCATTACAATGAAGAGCAGTGTTACATCAAAATTTACACCCAACTTATCATCTCTTCCATACTAATATTACCAGTATTTCACTAATAAGATTTATTCAGGCAGGGCTGCTTCTCTGTGGCAAAGATTATAACTTTTTTATTGTTAGTAATTGTAGTTCATATACAATGAAGTTTAAGGCACCTCTGATCGTTCAGCAAAATGTAAATGCATTCACAATGTAGGTTATACTCTTAAAATTTTCAGAACTTGAAAAATATATAGCACACAATAGAGAAATACACAGCAGATAGCATCTTTTCTATGCTAGAAATTTATTTCCTTTAACAGCAACTAGGATGATCATGTTTTTCAGTCTTGCATTTACAGATTAATTGGTAAAATTTAATGAGCTTTTGCTTTTCGCAGTAAGCTTGATACCACAGAAAAGTCCCTAGTTTTCTGGAGGCTCCTCTGTTCCTTTCTTCCCCTGTTAAGATCTAGCCATTCCATGATTTAATTTAGACTAAGTCAAGAAGTTACATTCTGCTTTTTTAAGTTGTGGTTGCTGGGCCTGTTATTTTAAAAACCTTTCAAATCTTGCTTAAGCAAGAGGATTGTTACAGCAAGTAACATCAGACTGCTTCTCACTTCTGTGATGGTTTCACAAGTCTAGAAAAGCTGGTAGTTGAACAAAAATGTAAATAATAAAATGAGGGAAGAGGAAGAACATACGTAAATATAGAGCTAACCCAGGAAAATGTGCATGTTTATTCCCATGTATGGTAGATTCAGCTCGGGAAGTCAAAATACTAGTATGTGACAATTTTGTGGTTATTTCAAGATCAATTAAATATGGCACGGCATTTTTCTTTTCTATGAGGAATGCAACAATTCAGAGGGAGTGGTAGGAGGATGATGAGCTCTTAGGCTTGTGATATGTAGAAAAGATTGATAGCATTCACTATTTTGAGAGTTGTTTGATGCAAAGAGCTAAGTAGTATCAGACTAATCCCTAGTGATTATACACTCAAAGTGAGACTGGTAACTTTCAGAAGTTTTAGAATTTTCACTGTTTTTTTCAATTATTATAGAGAAGTGACTGTCAAAGGATGAGGTAAATCCTACATTGACAGTGTTTGTCCCTCCCCACTAATCTCAGAGGTAGCCCAGGCAACTGGCCTAGACTAGATGTTTCAATTCTAGGTGATCAAAGTACGATGAGATGAGTCCTGCCTTTGCAAATCATCCCTGGTAGCCCTGCCTGCTCCCACCCCAGGGAATCCTCCTCCCCACCCCTATGGCTGCAGACACCGTGCCCAGGCCAGGCAGCAAGGCAGAACTTGCACTGGCTCCCTTCCCACATTCATGGTGGTGGGTGAGAAAGGGGCTTTTTCAAGGACTCTGCATCTGCTGCTCTTCTCCAAATCATTTAAAGTTTAAAGAGTGCCATTTGAAATCTCCCAGTATGGGGAGCATAGGGCATTTAGACCTCATTGATACTCCCTTAAACAAGGAGGTGCCTGAAAATGTTGTGCTGCATCAGTGGCCAGTGTTGAAGCACAGAGGGAGTGCTCCAGGACTGGTGTGGGTTGAGTTGCCCCAGTACAGCCGTTTCCAGTCTGACCAGAGCTAACGCCGTAGGTTCAGTGTCAGTACATATGCACCCACCTTCCTTCTGTGTTGGCAACAGACAAGGAGTAGTAGTGCCTCACTCACATTAATCTTCAAAACTGTGACTAATGGAAGACAGCAACTTTTTATCCTTTGAAGCTCTATTTCACATGAGATCTGTTCCTTCTCTCTCACAGGGCTTTTCCATTTTTAATTTTTTTTTTTTTCCCCTCTGTCCCCATGCCATCCCCATGGATTCCTCCCCTACCTCAGGCGTGCTTTCTTCCTTTCTTTTTCCTTTGATCCTTTGAATTCCCTCCACCTTAACTCTAAGATTGTTTAGAAGAGACGGTGTAGCTTGTTCTCCTCTCAGCTCTCACTTGCCTCTGGCCTTTGCAGCTCGAAGTGGAAAGCACCACCTGGTTCTGCTGCTAGGAATGCACTGGTGCCCAAGACAACAATTAAATGTTCTGCTCTTTGGGGGAAGAAGGAGGAAGAGGGAATGAACACTAGCTCCTGACAGCCAGCCTGTCCTGTGATAGGAGTTCACACAGCTGAGCATGGCCATGACTCAGTTGGATGCAATATAATTGCAATGTGAAGAGTTATCTAGGGAGGAGACATTGGTGAAAAAGCAGCAATTTATCTAGCCCTGCCATAGAATGAAAAAAAAAAAGTTGCCAATTTGCAGCCATTGGATGTTTAAATATGTTCTGAACACTCAGCTTGGAAATAATCATCCTGTTTGAGTCAAGGTAACAACTCATTCTTTAGGGCACTTGTTTCATACTGCATCTGGTTCATGCCTGTTTTATCATGTGTGTCTGGTCATTAAAACACATGGAAGACAGGCACATAGAATAGTTTGGGTTGGAAAGGACCTTTAAAGGTCACCTAGTCCAGCCCCCCTGCAATGAGCAGGGACATCTTCAACTAGATCAGGTTGCTTATTGCTCCAGCCAACCTGACCTTGAATGTCTCCAGGGATGGGACATTTAGCCCCTCTCTGGACAACCTGTGTCAGTGTTTTACCAGCCTCATTGTAAAAAATTTCTTTCTTCTATCTAGTCTAAATCTACCCTCTTTTAGTTTAAAACCATTACCCCTTGTCCTATCGCAACAGGCCCTGCTAAAAAGCTTGTCCCCATCTTTCTTAGAAGCCCCCTTCAAGAACTGAAAGTCTGCTATAAGGTCTCCATGGAGCATTTTCTTCTCCAGGCTGAAGAGTCCCAACTCTCTCAGCCTGTCCTCATGGGAGAGGTGCTCCAGCCCGCTGATCATTTTCGTGGCCCTCCTCTGGACCTGCTCCAACAGGTCCATGTCCTTCTTATGTTGGGGGCCCCAGACAGGACACAGCACTCCAGGTATGGGGTCTTGCCAGAGCAGAATAAAGGGGTAGAATCTTCTCCCTTGACCTGCTTCTTTTGCTGCAGCCCAGGATATGGTTGGCCTTCTGGGCTGTAAATGCACATTGGTGGCTTATGTCCAGCTTTTCACCCACAAGTACTCCCAAGTCCTTCTTGGCAGGGCTGCTCTCAAGCCCTTCATCCCCCAGCCTGTCTTGATACCAGGGATTGCCATGACACATGCTAATTACAGCAAAAGGAAAAATATTTTTCAATATAATTACAGCCTGCAAAAGGGAAAATATTTTTCAGTACAATGTTTCACAACAGTCCATAACAATTTTCATTTCTCTGTTGTAAAATATTTTCGTTTGTTCAATGAATTAAGGTTCAAGATGCATATTTCTATAAAACATGAAGTAAGGAGTCTAGGAGGTAAATTTTCTCAGATATTTAGCTACAAAAAATATACTACAATAGTTGGTTGAGAAAAAAATGCTGCTAAACTAAATAAGATACCAGTGTATTTCATGCTGACTAAGCCAAAGAGGTGAAACATCAGAATTTTAAATTTTATTATCTATCAATAGATAAGATGAATATATTTATGCCTGTAGCTCCATTTTAGAAGATATTTTAAAAGAAATTATTATCATCCTTCCCCCTCTGAATTTAAGCACCAGTCATATTTCTGGTAAAGTTAAAGATTGTATATCTAATTGCTGACAGATTCCAGATGCATGTAGTGATGAAAAGTAGGGAGCTAAATATTGAGAGTAGTGAAAATAATTGTAGGAATTGGTTAGCATCTAAGCTTTCCAAGGTAAGCCTTGGCTTTACCTTAGAATTTTAGGGCAGTATTCTTCACTCTGACCACAGTTCATCAGTGCCAGCAGGTATGCTTAAAATTTCATGTGAGCATATGTATCACTGAAACAAAAATACTGGAGTTTACATGTGAAGTTCAACGCATTTTAGGTGCTGATCTGCTCTGCAGAGTAGAACAGGAGTGTACTTTGTATCAGCTGTAATGTGCATCCTCATACATCTCAGCTTTTTAAAAATTTATTTATTTTAAAGTTGTGGCTATTTAAATGCAGTTTCCTCCCCTGCAGTTTCCTTCTCCTCTGCACATCTGGAGAAAAATGCCAGCATAGTTCCCATTTGTATTCCCCTCTCTCTAATCCCTGAGCCCCCACAAAGCTGGGCTGCATATTAGCATGGGGCTAAGCCCCAGTTATTACAGCCCCTGGCATGTTTGGGGGAGGGATATGTTAGTGCCATGAAGGAATGACCCATATGAATTTCGTATAGATCTATATCTGTACATATATATGTACTTTCCCTTCCTGAATACCTATCAGCATGCTCGGTGAATTTTGCCAATAAATATGGAGGTCCCCAGTTTTGCAATTTCAGCTGTAGTGACGAGCTGCACTCTCCATTCAGATACCTTCCTCCTGCCTGTGTGAGTCCAGCTCGCCTGGGCTTTCCACACCTCTGTGCAGTCACAGGCTCACAGCAGGGATCTAGGCAGAAAACCAGGTGACAGTGCAAGAACACTTACATTGACATTACATCATAATTTTGCGTTGAACTTGTCGGATTTAACATTTTTGTATTTTTCTTTATTCTTACCCTTTTTGAATGAAAAAGAAATTCTCATTCCCTGCTGCAAAATAGCTAGCTCCAGATTTTATTCTAAAGTGCAAATCTGTTTACACAATTCATTGAAAAGTCACTCTTTGAAGAGCCTTACATTTATCACTGCTCACCAAGGGAGTCTCCTTATTTCTTTTTAATACACTTAGGTATTAGCTGCTAGGATTCTCCTAGCACTAAGTGCATGCTTTAGGATAAAGCAAAACTCTCATAACTATAAAAGAATTTTATTCAGGACATTGTACTAGATCACCTGAGCTATAAGGAAGCTTTCTGGGTTTTATTCCCCTTTTGTTGACTAGCTGTGATGTGGATTCTATTGAAGGCCCTGTCAGAGGTTAATGAAGAAAATGACTATATTGTGTGAAATTAAATTCTTTATACTGAGTCACCATTCTGGGAGTTAAATAAGAATTGAAAAAACGGGCCAGTTCATATTATGGTCTCCAGAAATTTAATAAAAATGTAATATTTCAGTTTAATATCTATTGAGTTATATGAGACATAATCATAATCTGTGACTAGAATTAGTAATATAGGCGTTAGATGTCAGGGGAAATGAATCTGTTGATTAAAACTTTTCTTACCAGTTCTAGGTATGCATTGTGCATACAGTTCCTATACACATGCTCTGTCCGTAAGAGAATGCACGTGCATGCTAATGATCATACTTGTATAGGGACAGATAAAACACTGTGTGGAAAATGAAAATTTTTTTCTCAGCATTTGCATTTTAAGAAATGTGTGGAAATGTTTGGCTGAATGGGTTATAGCAGCAGATTCCATATGCTTTCCCTTCATGGGCCAAAAAGCATATTTGCATATAGAACTGCAGTTGAATGACTCGATGCTTGTTTCCTTTCAGTGCTGAAGCAGTTAGAAACCTTCTCACGGTAAGTGCAACTCCATTGGGAATGAGTTAACTGCAAGTGCTAAAATTAGAACGTGATCTTTATCTGTTCCCAGCAGACATTGCTTCCTTTTTGCTGGTAAAATGATTTTGGGAGGCATCCTTGTGGCAGCATTATATAGGCAATTTTCATATTCTTCACTTTACATTCTTTCTCCAAAAGGAAAAGCTTCCCTTGATTTGTTGAGGTACTACTAAGGATATCACAATTGCTGTGATAATTACCTGATACCACTCTTCTTTTTTTTTTTTTATGCATGTCTCATAGCACACACAAAAAGCTTAAAATCAAAGTTGCATGTTGAGAAAGGAGAGAATGTGAGGCTCATGACCAGCTTCAGCAAAATATTGAGTCTTGCCATGCTGTCAGTGGTCTGTTTCTCTTGCAGAAGAGGGGGAGAGTGATGCTGGTGCTCACAGTCCTTCCAGCTCCTGCGTACGCTGCTAGCACTCTCTGCATTTCAGCTTTACCATTGTAAACCCTAACGTGTGCTTTTAAAAGCAAACTGAAAACTCAGCAGAAAACCAAACCCTTCTAAATATCACCAATATTAAGATTTGGGAATGACCTGCCCTTGATCCTTCTCCCTCCCCACATGCATTTTAATAAGTGCTTAGGCAAGGTCAGGCAGAGTATTTGAGTTACCATTTGTACCATGTTGCTGGGAGAAAAGGGAAGAGTGGAGGAGTGAGTCTGCAGTGCCCGGGCAGTGATTTACAGCACATAGGTGTGGGTCTAGATCAAAGTCAGAGTTCCGGTGCTAACTGCTCTGCTCATTCTTCCTCTTCACATGTGCAGTTCATATCACACAAGTGTTCATAGGTACCTTTATTCTTTTTTTTTTTTTTTCTAGCTGTCTCCAGCTGTGCAAAAAAAAAAAAAAAAAAATTGTGCACCAAGATGAGGCAATTTTCTTTGAAGTAGGGTCCTAGTTTTGAACTTCACCATACTGGGATCCAGAGCACAGTGCACTTTCAGTTCTTGCCTTCCTGGTGCTGTGGCCGTGACACCCCAGCCTGTAACTGACTGCATGAAGCCGCCTGGCTGCACCCTGCGAGCATCAGCTGCGAGCCTGAGAATGTGATGCACCAGCTCTGTTATCCTCTACCCAAAAAAACAGACTCTGAGGATATAATTTTCTGGTTCCTTCATTTCTGCTGTATTATATAGTTGTCATACATCTTGAAAAGCAGGGATTACAGAATATATCCCTTAGAATTATGTCTAATCCTCATTGATTGGATTGCAAATATCTTATTGATTGGCTGCAGCTGAGTATAGGTGAGCTGACAACCCTTTCGAGTCCCTGTGATGATACTGCGTATGGGGAATTGGGGAACTGTCCTTGCTGCAATTTGGGAGCCGTCCTACTTGGCTGGCTACTGCTCAAAGCTGTTATATACTCATGAGAGTGAAAATCCATAGTCTAATGGTTTCTGTGAGCTTCTTCTTTGACATGGACTGTTGATGAATGCTGTGCAGTGTTCACACCTTATAAATCATACTTCTTCTTTGAGCTGTAGCTAAGGTACTGCGATACAGAATCACTACTAGTGGTACAGAAACCAGTTCATAATCTCTTGCTATTTATTTGTCATTGAGCAGCTTTTATGGATATATTTTAAAAGCAGGATCATTCCATGAAGCTAAAATCAACTAATTTGAGAAATGTAAATTTTATTTTTTTTAACTTATAAAAAGCATAATAGGTATATACATGGAAAATGTGTACGTAACAAACCCCAAAGTTCAGTATAAGTTGTGCCATTAGTTAGAGCTGGTAGGTTTGAAGAGCATATGGTATTAGGAGTTTTGCTTTATGAGTCTTCAGAGCAAATGAAATACAGCCGTTCTGGTTTGGAGCGATGTATTAATCTTCTCACAGTTTCAGATGAAGTTTCACTGGCATTGTAGTAAGCTACTTGCCCTGTTTAAAGCTACATGGGGGAAGAATGTTGCAGTGATTGGAGTCCTTATGTAGGACTTAAAAATATGATTCAGTTCCCTGCTCCCTCACAGACTTCCTGTGAGACCTCAAGCATGTCTTTTAGTCTATATCTCCAAGCATTTTGATGCCTAACTTCTTGTATCAAAATTAACAAGGTGCCTAAATGCTTTCTTTGCTGAAGATCTGGAAGCAATTGTCTACGTACCCTCTAGACAATTGAAGAAGAATTGCCTGAAGAATCAGATGAAAAGTACTTTATTCTTTCACAGGGCTGTTGTACACAGAGCAGGTCAGAAGCCTTACAGGGCATCTTCTTTCAGAGAAAGCTTTTTACATTTATTGGTAATAAAATCTCATGGAAACGCTGTCCACAGCAGTCCGGAAGCTGCTGACTGAAACTGGATGATATATTAGCTTCAGAGGTGTCTCTGCTTGATTAGCAGGTGAAAATTAATTAGCGCATAGCTTTGGTCATGACCGCAGGGAGACTGAGGCTAAGAACAGATGGTTGTAAATGACCTAGTTACTGCTGCCTGAAAAGTCACACCACTGGATCTTGTAAAATGATCTTTTCTGATCCTACCCTGCTGTGAGCAGAAACTCAAATCTGCTGCCTCTCTGTGGTGGCTTAGATACCAAAGTATATTTTGCAATTGCGTCTTAGGTAGGGGCTTGAATGTGGTTAATTGACGTGACTCAGCTAAAGAGCAGTGACACATTTAGAGATGTTACTCAACCGCTTGAAATCTTCTCTGCTCCCTTTAACAAAAGTTGTTTCACATTGAGACAGTAGCTGCAGAAGTAGCATTTTATATTTGGGAAGAGAAATATAATTTCTGAAATGAGACTATTTGCAAAATTTTATTGTCTTAGGAAACTTGGGGGGAAAAAAAAGAACTTAAGTGAAACATGGGGAAGATAATAAGTTCATAAAGGGTTGTCTTAGAACAAATGTTGCTGGAGAAGCTCCTGTATAAGTACTTAACTTTTCCATAAATTTCACTCACTTTCTTACACCTTCCGGACGCAATTCAGCAAAGCTCTTAAATGCCCGACCCCCACTGAGGGCAGTCTGTCAGCTGGACTATACACATGGTCAATAATGCACCTTATATGTCAGATGTTAAATTGGGACATCATGCAATTCTCTTAGCCTCTTTTCTTAGTGTTCTTGACAAATTTTGAATTTGCTGCAGTACAGTTGGCCATTTCAAAAGGTTTTCCTTCAGAAGCTGGCTTTTGTGTTTGTGCAGAGGATTTGATGTAGCTGAACCCAATCCTCTTTACAGGATGTTTTAACTGAAGGTCTTAGGGCTTAGCTTTTTGTTAGCTTGCTGCTCAGCTTTTTTCCTAAATCTACATCCCTGGTGGGAATGTGTCATCTTGTAATATCTGGTCGTTTTCTATTGTGAGAGGTAAAACCAATTTAGTTTTGAGCAAGAAGAAATTTTTCTGTAAAGAAGCATCTTTCTATGGGAAGCCAATTTATCTTTTGAAGTCTTGGGAAACATACAAAATAACAATAAAAATGCTAACTTGTCAGACCAGCATAGACTTCTGCATATTTAAATATCAAAGAAAAGATAAAGACAAGATTAGTTGTACAATTGTTACCTGTAACAAGGCTAGAGTAAAGTCTGCTCTCACCAGTCTTATGCCTAAACCACAGAGGTTTATCATATTAAATCTTAGCTATTGATGATCGTGATCCTCAAAAACTGCACCATATCAGTCTTAAGAGATCTTCTTTCCTTTTTACAATTTCTGTGTCATGCGAGCAATAGCAATTAGTAGAAGCTGGACACTTAATAATCATTTCATCTGAAGGCAGAGAAATACACAGCAATAATGTGTGTGTAGATTTAAAAACTAGGTAAGTTCTGTGATGAGCACACTGTTGCTAAAGTTAAATAGCAAGGAAGATGATAAAACTGTACTGTGGTGAATGTGTTCAAAAATATAATGTCACTGATCCTCACAGTCTTAAAATTCACCCAGAACTGCCCGCTTACTTTCATTTATAAGTAGTCCTGTATTGGAATCTTCATTTCAAATGACAGAGGACTTACTTCTGAGCTAGTCTAGATTTCAGTGTATATGTTTAATCGTTTACTCATTACTCTCCTCTGATAGGTTGTGGGTGGGTTAGGAGGGGGAGGGGGGTTGGGTTTTTTGTTTGGTTGATTTGGGGTTTGTTGTTTTTTAACTCATTAAGATCTTTTAAATGAAGGATGAAGCATTAATGTAAGTAAGGCTGTGGAGAAGCAAATGGTAGTTGGTCTCTTTGTGAAAAAGCTTGCATAAGTAACTACATAGGGATTTTAAATGTAAAATACAGAAGAGAACATAATGACTGTGGCTGTGAAAGCCAATCACAGAGATAACTATCAGTTCTTGTCAAACATCTAAGGAGAAGTGGCTGGCTGTTTTCCTTACTTTTGCTATGGATAGAGGCTAAAATATTTACCTGACAAAACACAATAGAAGTGGTGTTCTAGTGGGAAAAGCACAGATAGGCACTTTAAAATTCCTACCTGTCTTCTGTTGCTTGATGTGAGATGCCAGATAACTAATTTAACCTCTAAGTAGCTCCACCATTCTGTCTGTAAACTTGAATAATATTGATGTTTACCTACTCTTACGGATGCTGTGTAGTTTTTAATTAAGCAGTCCAGCTTATGCTATGAGATACTGACATGAAAAGTGCGGCCATTAGAGTGGAGAGCAGGATGAGTGACAGAAAATGGAATTGAATAGACTTTTCATAACAGAAATATTAAAAATCAAAATAAAAATCCAATCTTTGAAATGGAACTGACCTTACAAATTAGCATCAAATCATTCTGTGGCAAAGCTTTCCTCTGTTAATGCCACAGTACAGATTTCTAGTACGTATTCTGCATTGGTGCTTCTGTGTGTAGAGTAAGGGCTGATTATAGAAGAGATTGATGGCGTGGAGCCGAGTCCCAGGGGACGGTTTTGTGAGAGAGCTTCAGCTCTCCAACAGTTTCTGGTAAGGCTGATTAATTTTGATTTTCAGTCCTAGCTTAATAGCAAGTAACCAGAATGCCAAGAAACTCCTCCAAATATACTCTATTGATACATATATTATTCCCGGAAAAGTATATGCATAATTGATAAAGAGGAAAAATACTGTCTTTTTTTTTTTTTTTTTTGAGCTTCAGGTAATATTATAAGCTGTATTATAAACTGTAAACACAGTGTCCTGGCCAAAAACATCAGATGAAACCTACTCTGAAGTAATCAAACAAGATAAGGGAATAAAGACACAAAAATACTAACAAAAAGCCATACAAAAAGTTTTGTGTTGAAACAGCTCTCCTAATAAATAATGTAAGACGGGGTGTTCAAAGTATGTCTAAGTTAGAATCAGCAACAAAAGTAAATTATCTTTTTCCCCTATGGACCACATGATTTCTGTTAACTTGGACTTAAATAAGCATATTTAGTTAACACAATATTTTTGAAAATTTTTAACACGGTATTTAATGTTGCTGGGGAAATGGTACTTAACGTTTGTAGCCCAAGGCCAGAAACAGAAGTTGTATGTTCTGCACATTTTTGTTATCTTAATTTCTGGATAATGCTGGAATTGTGAATTAATGGGCAAGATGTTCAGTGAGTAGTTGAAAGCACATTGCATTCCACTCTTAGCCAGCTCTGATGCATCTTCTGTCCAATTTCTTGCCCGTCTCAGGAAAAAATATATGCTGCCATGTGGGTAATATTTTCATCTAATAGCAGGGGATGTTTAATCAATATACAGAGTGGCCATCCTTCTGCAAAATAAGTAGATGGTAATGAAAATCCCTTAAATTATGTAGTATAGGAATTCCCCCAGTCTCCGCTGATATAGTTAGGAAGAATAAAGGAGTTGCTTTGAGATCTTCTGGTATTTGTGCCTGTGAGCTGTAGAAGGCTTTCCAGCTCCTTGGGTTCCCAGGATGCCTACAAATCTGCAGTGATCTTGTGTGTGCGTTCATGGGGAGGGGAGGTTAAGCAGCTCTTTCTCTAACAGAGCAGGCTTCATATCTTACAGCCTCTGAAGTCGATGGTAACTGAGGAGAGGCTAATGAATTTCAGATAAGGTGCAGAGCAGCTGCCCCGTAGCTCAGGTTACAAGTCTGTTGAAGCCTGAGCCGTTGTTTTGTTCTAAGGACTATGAATAATTTATTTTTTACCCATACCATTGAGCCACTTTTACTAGGACTTGTCAGTTCTAATCCATTCTACAAAGCTGGACGCTGTGGTGAAACATCATGAATCCAAAGAATTGCCTGCCTCCCTTCTTTGAGGGGAAAACTGCCTGAGGATCGTGGCTCTGAGCATGCCTCTGCCATGGTCGCTGCTGAGTGGTGTGTGATGGGAGACACCGTCCGTACTGAGTGAACTAAGCTCCACCCAAGATGCAAGGGCAAGTCATAGAATCATAGAGTAGTTTGGGTTGGAAGGGATCTTTAAGGTTCATCTAATGTGATCCCCCTGCAATGAGCAGGGACGTCTTCAGCTGGATTGGGTTACTCAGCTGCTTGATCCATATCGAGCTCTGTGGTGCCCATCATTCCTACCAACTAGATCAAGGACTTTTTAAAGCTGTGCCCACCTCAAATCGGTCTGGTAGGGCCTCCGTGCTGCTGGCTTCTGTAAGAAGTCAGCGTTGCACTGAAATTGATGTGTAATCTTCTTGTCCTAGCAGTAACTTCAGTTTCTTGGCGGTAAGTACCAAGCTCACAGATGAGCTGATTTTTAAGATTTGGACATCATGTGATGACTATTGTATGGCAGCATCTATTTATGTTTCTTAGGAGTTAGAAGTTTTCCTCAGTTTCAGCATTCAATTGAAAAATGAATAGTAATGCTGAGAATAAGACTTTCCACTTCTTTAATTCCTTCTCTCCTAGCATACTAAACCACTTTAAAATATTAATAAAATGCGCCATTTTCAGGGAAAATGAAAGCATGGAAGAAATCTGTTGAACAAGATGATTTTTCCAAAGCCTATGCCAGTTGTTTGCAGTAAAACTGGATATAAATAATTTCAAAACTGGTAAGGTTCCTGTTGTTCTAGGCGCTCTAAAAATGCAGACAAAGAGATGGTTTCTGCCCTGAGGAGATTTTGAGCTGAATAGAATTTAAAACAGCAGCAGGTAGAAAGAGGCAGACAGAGAGGTGGCCTGTGCCATGCAACAGGTCAGGCACCACACAGTTTAAGCACTTGGCCTGGATTTTTCCTCCAGGTAAAGGAAAGCTCAAACCCCATTATTTATTGCTTTACAGATATACATAGTAGCTATAAGCTGTTGCTCTGAAACACAAAACACCAGAGAAGTCCTTAAGGTGGTCTGATGCTTGAAAATGGTCTATTGAGCTGCTTAGGAAGATCTGACACTGTAATTTGTACCTGGTATGTCTATAAATTATTGTTCACTGGATGGGGCTTTGAGCAACCTGGTTTAGTGGGAGGTGTCCCTGCCCATGGCAGGGAGGTTGGAACTAGATGATCTTTGAGGTCCCTTCCAACCCAAACCATTCTATGATTCTATGAACAGTTTTGCTCCATAAATATTAATACAAAATTGGAAGATAAACACCAGCAAAGGAAAACATTTCCTTGCTAGGAGGAGAAAATAAGACAAACTCTTAAAACATTTAAATGATGTTAGCATGTCTACAGCAGCTCCTGTTTCATCTTATAAAGGTTGTACCGCTCTATCTGCCATCTGCATGAGTTTCATAATGTAACTAAGTGGCTCGTGGCAACTGCTTTCCAATAGTCCAATGCTTATTAAGGCACTTCCAATTTGTTTAATAAATGAACATTTCACAAAGGAGCTTATTTTTAAAAGGCATATCAGTGTCAACTCACTTCTGCCTTCCAAATATATTTCTCCTACTGTCTGTCATTTTGAGGTTAAATTAAAACTTTAATGGAATATGGGTAAGCTTTAGCCTCAAAGTGATGGGGTGGGGGGAAAGGATGTCTAAACCAGCAAGCCAAATAGACAGTTAAATAAGATGCTTCTCATTTCCACACAGGTAGAAATGTAGAAGTGCTATGAGTCATTCAGTCCCTCTTTCACCTGTCAGGTTTCTAAGGATCTGTGCCTACAGCTTCATCCCAGTTAAATTCTCTTTGAGCAGACTCAGCATTGCACACATTTTGGCGTTTCACTTTGTGTAAAAGCCTCTTGAAATTAATAGAAAGCCCATCAGCCTCCTAAAACAGTGGCCCCTCTTGTAATTTAATCCACTGAATGTTATAGTGTACCTCTGGATACAAGAAGCCCTCAGAGAAATGAGTGATAATGAGGTGTAATAATCCCCAAGGAATGATGGTTATTTTTTAAATAGTTGTTTTTGCTAACTGGCCTTGAGCTTGCACTGAAAATTTACTTTGCCCTGGAGCAGCAGCAGCAACTTCATGAATCTTTGTGTAGAATTTTTTTTTGTTTTAATTTAGTTTTTCTCTCTGAATGTCTTGATGGTTAGAGTGACTGCAAGTTTCACGTAAAACTTGAGGGAGAATGCAAAATCCTGCCTTGCTGTAGTTAGTGTCTAAAACTCCACCTTCTTCCAGGGTTGGCAGCATTTTGTGCACCTGGCACATTTGAATTGCTGTTTACAATTGACAAGCCATACCATAATACTTCACCCCAATCTATAGATTAAGTGGAATTTCAGCTGTGATTGTCCAGGGAATGTTCAGGGATTGTCCAGGGAATTTCAGCTATGATTGTCATCAGATAAAATTTCAGTGGACCTTTCAATGAAATTTATTTCTCTCCCAGTAAAACCTGTCAGAACTTGAGTTTGTTTAGTATTATTTCTTAAGTACTGTTGGTATAGCTGAGTAGACCAAAGTCACTCTAGTCATCACAACTCTGAAACTAATGCAGAGGAGGCAAGACTGGTGCTCAACAGTTTATATATAGAAACAGTAACAGACGCGCACCTGATATCAATAGAGCTAAAGCAAGTAATGCCTTTAACTCCCATTAGAAAAGGCTTGAAAAACATGTTCTTGACTAACATCAATTGAAGGTCAACTTTCTTTATTTTATTCAATCTTAAAAATTGCTGCTGTTTTAATGCGTGGCATAATTCGAGCAGGGAGCTTTGAGTCAGCTTTTACAAATGAGAAATTTTGTTACCAGCTATCCTATTTCTGAGGAAAGTGGCCATAACAGATTATATAGGATTGTGCTCAGCTTCACCAGATGGTTAGTTACATGGGATTTGCTTAGATCCTTAGAAAGGGTTGGTTCATTGCAATGGCTTGACAGATTAAATTTAAGGACGGTATAAATGCCCTATACAGCCTAACTGTTATTTCTACCCAGTAGGTTCCAGTCCGTGTATGGAACTTGCAAAGAGAAGATAGGTCTTAATAGTATGTGGTACTTATGTACATTTCCATATTTTCCCTGAATAGGTGCCAGGGGTCTTACGTACCTTTATCTGCAGTTACTAGTTGAAGTATCATGCAGACATAGAGAATTTGCCTTATTCCTACATTAGCAGCAGTGCATCACATTTGACATAAAAATGAGCACAGTGGGCTTTATATACCAATCACCTGTTAAAAGTTTGATTCATTCTCATACCTTTGGTCTCAGGAGGACTAGAAATACAAGGCTTTAAAACACTTTTTAATTCACATTTCAAATGAAGTCTTTAACAGATCATACTTCAAGTACTAGTACAAAAGTCCATGGAAAAAGCAGGGGAAAATGGCAATTACTCTTTCATAACAACTGCAAAGGACGTTATCAATGCTACCGATATTAAAGCCATTTACTTGCCATCAGCAAATTAAAGCTCTATGTAATTAAAACATATGGCTGGTATTAACTGAAAAAGGGACAGGAAATTGAACATTAAAGGTGACTCTGTCCTTAATTCCCTGTGTCGTTGGGGGAGGGAGGAGAGCGTGTTGAAGTGCTTGGAGTGAACAGGCGAGCCACAACCTTATCTTTGAATTTCCTGCCTTTCATCAGCTACTATTACAACCTGCATGTCTAAGTGTTAAAAAAAACAGCTCTGAAGCATTTTAAAACCTGATCAATGCCTCTCAAAAAGCTTGAGTGTATTTAGATGCTAAATTCTTCAATTCTCTTAATCCTCTATATTTTTTGCAGTAAAAAGGACAGTTTTGGAGTTTAGTGAAATGGTTGTTTAAATATTGTGCTTAATGAAGTCAGTGGAAATTTCCATCCTTCCAATTTTATTTATGTAAGGCTATATCCCAGAAAGCTAATTTCTGGAAGCATTTTCACAAACCTGTTTAAATAGAAGTGGTGGTTTGTCTTTTTAGAGTGCATAACAGATTAGTTCTTCTGACAGTCTATATAGAGCTACTTCCATTTATATTAAGTGAAGAGTTGACTTTTTGTGGTGTGCTTGATGTCATGCTGATGACTCCTCCTTTTATGTTCTGCTTTTTTTCATGCTACTTTCAAAATAATAATTAACAAGACTAACTACATCTTTTGACTTTACTGACTTTACACAATAATCACAAATTGTAATCTCAGGTACTTTACTATTCTTACATTTAGTGTCAGCTGCAAATTGCTTCATTAGTAGGAATTTCTTGGCAGTTCATGAAGTTGAACTAAAAATTCAAAAGGGCTATCATCTAACATTTTTGTAAACCGTGAGCTTCTCAAATGATTAATGACCACATTTATTTTCTAAATAAATACAAAGTTTTGTAAACAAATATATCAAAAGGGATTCATTTCTGTAAGCTTGTGCTGGAGTGATCCCCATTAATAATCAGTGTGGGTAACAGCTATTGTCTTTTCACCTGAATTTACAAAACTTAGATGTCTTATTTTAAAAATAAGTGGTTCTTCCAGTCTCAGGTTACATTTTTTACAATTTTACCATTCTAGAAAGTATGCAATATTTTTTAAATCATTTGAATACCTTTTTAGGCTTAATTTAAGATGACCCTGTAAAGTAAGTACTTAAACAGTAACTCTGTGTCTCTGCAGGATTATGTGAAAAGCCTAAATTTCACTTTCTGGCAATTCATTTCCTTTTCATTTGCTATGCTTATTACTGAATGATGCTAAATCTTAATTTGGTATTCCAGGTCAAGAGATGCTGATGATATACTGCTTTCAGGCAGCTAAAATGAATACTTCTCTCCATCTTTTAAATATATTAACCAAAATAGATGTGTTTTTCAGGCTCCCTTTAACTTCTAGGAGCACAGTATATTCTCCTGATTTTTAGCTTTTGGGTTTGTCTTTGATTGTATTCTCTTCTGTAGCCCAGTTATTCAACTGGAAACTTACATTCCTGGGGAATACTCAACCAGTAACTAAATACATGTTTGAAATTAATATGCAAATTATCATATTCAATAGAATTTATTTTAAGCTGAGCCTCTATTTCAGTGTCACGTGCCACCATTTTTCAGTTTCAGAGTTAACAGCCCATTAAGATGAAAGGGACAAATCCCTTCTTGAGTTACCATCTCAAAGCCTTGATGCAGGTAGGCATATCATCATCCTGTAGTTTGTAGTCAGGTCACATTTTCAACTTGGAAAGTTTGTATAAGAGAGCCTAGTCTCGTTTAGTGTTAAAGGCCCCAGTTCACTTTAATTCATTTCCATAAGCTCAAAATCTCTGTAATTTATAAAACTACTTAAATGAAAGCTAGGATTCTGGACTTGAGTGAATTCAGAAAAATAGGTAAGTTTCCACCAACATCTAATATTCAGGACTCTGCCAGTGAAGGTGGTTCTTGACATACTCTGTGTGTGTCGTTTCTGTGTTTTCTGATAATCTACCCTGGATACACTCAGCATTGTGGTTGCTGATTTATAACAGTAGAGATACAGAGCAGTTGGAGCAGAAGAAAGCTTTTTGTTTCAGAATTAACTATCCTTGGATGTATAAGATTACAGTAGAAACAACATGGCTACCTGTAGTTAATGTGTTTCATATAAAAGTCTAAAATTAAAGTGAATTTACTGCACCTGAAAGGCACCAGTACAAAAAGTACTCATCCTTTGTCTGCAGAATTGATATAGTGCAAATAATAATTCCTCCCAGCCCATCACTTTTACAGAGGTAACGTTTTCACTGGGTGAAAGTGAGGTGCTAATTGATCCAATTTCACATTGGGTGCTAATGAGGTTCTTTCTTTTTTGGTCCTTCATTCCTGAATTAATATCACATATGAGGATTCACCATTTGAGCATTCTGGGCTAAGATTTCATATAATTAAATGTTATTGTCCACATATTGTCTAACACCAACTCACCTTTCACTGAACAATTATCAGTTACTAGTTGGAGACAACTGTGAATCATCAGTTGATGGACAGGGCTCGCTCTTGTTGCCTGCAAGTCTCTTTTCCATGAACTAGCCTTCCTGCTCTGGTAAGAGTATTTGTTATGTTTGTTATTGGCTCTTGAGCAGTCTTCTGTTAAAGACTGAGATTTATCTCTTCTGTTCTCTCTCTCTTCTTTCCCTCCTCTCCTCCTTCCCTCCTTACAGAAAAATCCGTAAGAAGTTCACCAGGTCACAGCTGAAAAGAGCTTCCAGGACACCTTGTTCTCCGATCATTGCAAAGACAAAGTCTCTCATGAACAATAGGCAGGCACGAACAGAGCCGGGAACCATCATGCACTGAAGATATAACAGCATCGGCACCATAATCATGTTGGAATCATGTTTAATTGTGAATGCAGATACAGCAGGACCTTCCGCATTTTTGAGACAGAACCACTGTACGGACAGATTGTGGCTGAGTTCTGTGTTCTGGGCAGGATCCAACAGCAGCCCTTGTTTTCCCTTGTGTCTGCAAGGGCTACTTCTGGTTCACTGTGCAGGCCTATCCCGGATTGTCCTGCTATTCCCTCCATTCCCAGTCATCCGTGTTGGCTGGTCGGGGAAGGACTGTTTGCACTGGCCACGCTGAAGGAGTATGGATGCAGAGTCCACCCACCACATATGTCTATGCCTTCTAGTGGCTTGATACAAAAATATGCAGCTTTCAAAACTGTTGCAGTGTCTTTAAGGTGGGATTTAGCCTTGAGGGGCTTGTGTTTTGAAAAACAGCTGCAAACTTTGGGTGTTCGTATTTTTCAGTATTGGCTTGAGTCACTTTCGATTTGATTTTCTGAACTGCTGAGCATCCAGACCCTGAAATGAGGACAAGGAGTTGTTTAGCAGTTCTGAAACAGACTGAATTAGGAAGTGCCCATAATTAGTGGCCAAATGTTTTCAAAATGCTGGCCGTATTAGCTTTGTTTAAAATCCTGGAAAATATTATGTGTGGCAGTGAACATCCAGCTGGACTAGTTGCATGAGTGGGAACTGGTCCCATTGTCTATATATTTGCAAGCATCCGCCTATTTCTTTGGGTATTTTTTGCATTTCTTGAAGCCTATTCTGAATAGTGAAAACCAGCAGAACGCCATTCCCATGAAAAAATGAAGAAATACAGTATTTCCTATTAGAAATGTCTCTCCACAAAATAATTTCTACACTTTGATATGTCTGGATAAAAAGATGTCTTGCAGAATGCTTTGAAGTTCATGATTATAAGGCTACAGGTGGATACTTACCATGGAGAGATGATGTGCCTTTTGAAACTAATTGTAGGAAACTGTCAGTCCCCCTGAAAGTGGGAATGGCAACGGAGGCAGGTCTTTTTTTCTTCTCAGGTACTTAGAGGTGAACAATCTCTGCCCTACTTTGAAATCAAGAGGCAACCAGTGTGTAGCACTGCTGTGTAATGTTAATTAGCTGAGGCAAGTTGTGTCCTTCAATAGGTTTGGTTTCCATATGGATGTTTAGGAGGTAGTCAGACAATGAACATGTCATAGTAAGCTGAGATAAGCTTCAAGACTTTTTTTTCCCCTCTCTGTACTAGGTAGCTCTAACAGTATAGTATAGATGTGAGGTTTTCATCCAGTTGTGGGCGTGCACTCAGCTCTGCAGTTAGAAAGACAAAGATGTAAAGGGTGTCTCATACCTCTGGGTGATTCCCCAAAAATTATTTCCCTTCCATGCGATTTCAGCCTGAAAGGGAATCTGTGATCTCAGCCTATAAGTAGCCATACTCTCCATGGAGGATTTTGAGCTCTTGATACAGTGACCCAGATGCTGCTTCAAAAAAGAAAGCACCTCCTGAAGGGACTTGAGGATGATTTTCTGGAGCGATAGATCCAGGTCTTGTCCGCTGTCCTTCACCAGCAAGAAAAGGGTGAATATGAAGGAGAGATTATGACATGAAGTACTCCTAGTACCCTGACCACCCGAGTGAATGTCACTGATTTGGACTCAATTGGAGAAGACCTGGGTTTCATCTGCTTACAGTTTTTTCCAGTAGCCGCTGAAGTGTGCAGCCCTAGGAATCTCTTCTAGCCACATGATCTGCTTTTTCCTCACAACAGGAGGGCTTTTCATCAGTTAACTGAACGGAGACAACCTATTCTTATTAGTAAGAATTGCCTTTATTAACTACGACATATGGAAACACCTTCTGTATAATAGCTTCCTCACCCATTAAAATAAAGAAAACATGATTATTCAGCAATCTGTTTGACTGAAAGTATGAAAAACATGAACAGAAAGAGCTTTGTCTCTCTCGGGCATCAGTGAAATCACACACAGCAGACTCATTTTCAAAGTGTCATTAGCTGTAAGGCGGCGGATTTTTTACCCTGCCTTATTAAGCTTGTACTCAAATTATTTCTTTTAGTCAATGTGCTGTGGTGTCTAGCCAGTGTTTTGTAAAATCTCTGTGTGTTTCTGCTTTTGACAAAAGTATTAGTATCTGTAATAGTCCGATGTGAAGTCATTTTTTTCTTCTTTCCCTCTGAGGAGAGAGAGAGATGGGTAGCAAAACTCCCTGTTCCGCAGCCAGCTGCCTGATACTGTTATCTTTTAGCATCTAATAGCCAAGGTAAGGAAGAATCCTTTGCAGCTTCAAGCCGAGGTGCTTCATCTGGATGAACTGGAGACGGTGCTGTGCCCCTCCCTGCCCAGCAGAGTCATTTCACAGGGTGCAGTAGCCAGCCCTTGGCGGGGGTATGGCCCGGAGGAGGCTGTTTGCCGGAAAAACTCCTGCTCCGCCTTTCCGCTGTTTCGCATGCAGCTGCACAGAGACAGACCCTCCCCTCAAACGCACACAGTGCATGGAGAAACCGCACGCCACGTATCGCACCTTTGTCTTTACCTCTTCTCTCTCTGTCTTACCTTTCCCGCAAGATGTTCTCCAGAGATGGATACAGGATTTACCCCTGAACTTCAACCGAAAGTGTTGATGGAAGATTAGTTTAAGACGTGTTCCTGCTGGGTTTGGGCATAAAGATTTAAATTTTTGTAGAACCTGTGACGCTCTTTGCCACAATGTCGTGCAATCCCATGCTTTTTTGTTGACTTAAAGATTTTTCCACTGACTGTGAGCAAAGATGACACATTCCTGTGTAAACTCTAACAGTGTATCCACAGCAAATCAGAGCTCAGTACTGTTTTTATCAAGCTTCCCAAGATAGTTATTTAAAAACTAGCTAACATTTATCAGTCATCAGCAATGACATTGAGTATAAACATAAGCCTCAGAAGCAAGGACAAGAAGTTTGGTACTTACCATGGCTGTGAGCTAGAGAATCTAGGCAGCATCAGCATTGCGTTTCCAATATGATTTATCTTCCTGTTAGCTAAATAAGAAATCTATCTGAAAATCTGCCTCTCCTCTTACAAATGTGGGGCTAGAAAACCATGCAAAATGTGCGATCTTTTTTTGTCCAGAGGTCTTATATAAAAAGTAGGCAGATTGTTTTAATGTTTAAAATGTCTGTGTTGCTAATGTCAACTGTATAGCTATTCTGCTCTCTTGAAATATTTGTATATTGTTTTCAGATTATTTTTAAAGGCCACCATTTAGTGGTGGAAGCTTTGGTTTTGTAGGATGGAAAAACAAGGGTTTGAAATACTTGAGACTGCTTGAAATGTGTTGGTGATATGAAAAAAACAACATCTTTTAAACCAGTGTTTTGATTAAGGGCAAATATAGCCTTCGTTTTTGTAGTCCAAACCTTGCCACATATTGTGAATAACTGGGTATTGCCACTGAAATGCAGTGAAATGCAGGCACAAACAAGCAGTAGAAATGGTGAAATGGAATCTGCGCTTACAGAATGTATGCTTTTTATTAATCTAAAATAAGATATATATTTTTTAATAAATATAATTTCAACACAGGTACTTTCCTAATTATGAAGGCTTAAATAAAACAGAGTGGCTGCGCAGTAATTTCTGATTTAGTGACAGCATAACATGCCACAACCTTGAGCAGAGAACAATTACAGTTCTTCAGAAATATTGTATTGCAAAGTGCAATATAGTAGACTCAATGTCTTTATGTATGTGTACTGCTATGGTAATGGAACTGTTAGAATCCTCTGGAAATTTCAGCAAAATAATATTCATTTTTCATTTTCTTTTGAAGGTCCTTTATATAAACCTGTGTCTTCATAAGCCAGAGTGGGTGTCAAGAGATCTGAGTTTATATAACTGCACAGTGGAATTTTTTGGAGTAAGTCAGGACTTTTTTATTCAAATGTTGCATGTTGAGGGAGGAAACCTAATTTTGGAATACATGGGTTTTGGATAAGAGTTTTGAGGTTGTACTATATAGTGATCAACAAATTTGCAGAATATACTCCCGTTGCTCATAAAGATTTAACAGTTGGTATTGAAATACAGTATTGATTAAATAAAAAAGAGAATCATTAAAGAGCTGTCTTTTTTCAATTCTGTTGTTTAGACTAAAAGTGAATTTCTCGGGGGAATGGTAAAACTGGGAAGTTCAACACTGAGTGTTTGAGAATGGGAAGCACCTTAGAATGAAACATAGTACTATTTGGTTTGCATTAAAGTGTCTTTGTGTACAAACTTTGTGACTCTTGGCCCTTTTTGCAGGAAACTAAATTTCTGCGTTGACACTACCATCCTATTTTACAGCAGGTGATTGAATAATCAAGAGACTGAAAATTAATGAGCTGTTTGAACTGTGCTAAAGGCTCAAGGAGTTGAAATGAGAATGAGGAAAAGAGACTCAAAAGTCAGGGAGAGACACACGTGAGGTATTGGTCATTGCAATGGAACACTAGAAAGCTTCTTGGAATTGAACTTGAAATCTAGGCAGAAGGACTCATAATCTACAAAAAAATACTAGAAGTTAGAGGGTATTGCTGTCTCTAGTGCATTGACCCATCTAAACTTTGTGGTATTAGTGGTATTAGTGTCAGACATTTTGCATGTTGTTAATTTGGTAGCACCTAGAACCGGTGGCTTCTATGTGACTTCGGAATATAACCTGAATTTTCTTCCTTGCTAACATCTGAAGTAATTTCCCTAAATAAATTAGATGTCTTTTGCAGAGAAGGAGAATCATACAAAAGGCTTCTGAACAGAAGTAATGGCTGCTACTTCACAGGTTTGTTCAAGGCAACTCTTTCCATCTCCTAATTCCCCCGCATGTTTTGAGGGAGACAGGATTTATGTGGATCCATGCTGCTTGGTCTACACGCTAACTTTTGTTTCAAGTGTGTGCAATAGAATGGATTACCTTTTTCTTCCCCTCCTCCCTTCCCTTAAAGAGACTTGTGCAGATTCCAAGTAGGAAAATTCAAGTTCTTCTGTGGTGTTTGTATTTATTTGGCAAGATGAGTTACACGTAGTAGTCCTTCTGGGTGAGTTGCATTGGTACCAAGGAGGAGAAAATCTCTGGAAGCAGTCCTTTGTTGGGGTAACTAAGGAAATGAGCATCTCTTTAACCAGGCTTACAAGGAATCTCAGTCAAAAAGGAGGAGGACCAAGATGCTTATCACTTCTAAAGTACCACTATAAAACCTTTCCCTTGTCTAGTTGAAATATGTACTTAAGGGACCACTTTAGTCTCTTAATTCTTTAGTTCACTGTAAAGGTATTGATCATACATACAAAGGCTTAGCAATGAAAGGACATGTACTTCAAGTTTTTTCTTTCCCTTCCGCTAGCAGTCAGAAAAAAAGAAAAATAATAATAAAAACAAAGGCTGTGCTGTCTACTTGAAAACAGAATTTATTGGAGAGGACATTTTACTAGGAGCTGTGTTCTGGTTTGGTCCTTGGTATATGCAGAACTTTCATAAAACGTAAAATGCTGTAAATGCAGAATACATTCTCTGTGAGACTGATTTGACACCATGACGCTTTTCCGTGAAGTCAGATGCACTGTGGCTGTTTTATACAATAGGAAACTGGCAGATGAGTGACTGTTACTGTTTCAACTTAATGTAAAAGCCCTACATGGGCTTTAGGACCATGTTAGCTACTTGTTACCACTGTGGCAAGACCAAAGGTTCTTCAAATATACATTATTTGTGTATATATTAAATGTATGTTCCTTATAAGCAAAGCAGAGGGATCTTTATGGAAATTAAAAATATTTATTGCTCATTTAAATGATGATAAAACCTAGATGCCAGGCCAAAGCACTGTCTGTGGCCAATAATTGTTGAGATACACGCTCAAATCAAAGTCTGTTTTGTGTAGCTGGGATGTTCCTTAAGGACATCTTTTGGCACTGATATTATGTGATGAGGATGTCTGTTTTTAAGTGGCTTAATAGGCTCTTGTAAGGAACAAAATATCCTGCAGGAAATAAATCTTTGTATTGCTTTGGGCAATAGAATGGGAGGAAAAGGATTAGAGCCAGATTTCAATGTTGATTCTCTTCCTACCAAGTTAGTAATTCATGACTGCGGAATTTCCTCCCCAAAGCTAAGCCTCAGTGAGCCTCAAGGAGTATGATGATTTCTTAATTTGTTTGTAGCATTCTGTACCCCGGCTTGCGAGCTATGTTATTACTTTGGAGATTTGCTCCTCAGTCATCTGAATCAATAGTTTCATTAATGTGGAGGAAGCAGTTCATATCACCTTTGGGGTAAAAGTGGCTCTTTCTCTAGTTTCTTCTGCTTAGGACATAAAAGAGCATTTTGTGTAGTGATAGGGAAAAAAAAAAGCAACTTCAGAAGGATTTCTGCGGAGCTAAGAAGTAGAGAGTGTACAACCTTAAAGTAGAACGACAGCAGAACAGGACACTGAACATGATTTTCTGTTGTCACATGGGCACAACTGTCCACAACTGAAGGATCATTCTTTCAAACAGTCCTTTCCATCCAGCTCTCTGGACACTGCACTTGCTTTGCTGTATTCATCAAACTCCTCCATTTGTGCCGTTCGCTCTGCCCCTCAGTCACATACTGGAAAAAATAACTACTCATACTTTAACTTTTCAACAAGATAAGTTATTGGGGCAGATACAATAGAAATTTAGAGACTATAGCATTGATGAATGGCTCCATATTTATTTCTAACTTCATTTAGATGGGGATTTACAATCTGTATCGCTTATTTCTCAAAGTCTTAATTTTTCTGCAGTCAATACAAAAGCAAAACCAAAGTAGACTATTTCCCAAAAAAAGTTTCCAGAGTTGGAAGCACTGCTCTGTGCAGGGAAATGAATTGGTTTGGCAGGAGAGCAGTCTAGATTTCCAGTAGGACTTTAATCCCTTTTCAGACAGTGAATCTAAGAAGAGTTACACTGAATGCATTTGATCCTTAGGATACACACCTAATCCTTAATCCATAAAATAGTTGTGTTGCATGGTCTGCTTGCAGGAGCCTGACTCTATCCTAGCTGTTTGTTAATCCTGCCTCATTGTTTATTTTCCCTATTAGTAAGCGCAGTATCAATTGGCCTTTTCAAGCGGACTAGACTCCATCCTGCAATTTGTACATCCACAATTAAAGCATGGTTAAATATGTTTTATGGTCTCTGCTTGCTTTCCTGCTTCTTGTATGTGTTCAGAAGAAAGGAGAGCTCGATGATGCTCCCCTTCCCAGTGTGTGTGTGTTTGGCTCAGTTGCTGCTGAATACCTGGGATAAGGAAAGGTGGGATCGCTGCTGACTGTTCCTTCATGCAGACTCTGTACTGGGCACTACAGACCACTCTGATACTTCTTTCTCTAAAATTTTAAGTGTGGGGACAGCCTGTCTGGCTGGTGCTGCCGTCAGCCCTGGCACAGTAGTGTCTGGTTCTGTGGCTAAAGCAGGTTTCATGGCCCTGCTGCAGTTTAGAGTGTAATAAATGGTTCAAAGTGGCTGAGCCCTCTGGAGATGCTCCTATTCCACTGCTGCATAACTGGAATATGCTGCTACCCCTCTCATTTAATGGCGTATTTGGATCCTAATGGCATATTTGGATCCACTCCCTTTCAAAGTTGCTTCACCAATGCTCAGGCAAGCAAATCTTGCCATCTTATATTTACTTTGTTTCCTTGAACCCTAATCTCTATTAGTTTTAACTCACTTTTCTGAATGATGTCAAAGAAGCTTATAGTTAAGATGCTATAAGCATCTAGAAATTTTTGTTCCCCCATCCTTTCTTCATTTTCCAATTTAAGGCCATTTTTACTCCATTACTCTTTATTTTCACCTTCCTTTCCATTGGTCTTTCCTTTGCTGATAAAGATTAATCTAATATGCGCAGATTTTACTTGAAATATGACATAGTCTTCAAAATCACAGATCTGTATACCTATCAGGGTGAGGGCAGTGAACATTCAATGTGGGATTATAGCTCAGTAATCCTAGATAGCGTGTTGGCTAAATCATCATAAATCAAATCTACATTAATATTTTAAACCTGCCCAGTTTCTCAGGTATTTGGAGCCAATGGTTTTGTACTGTCCCTTCCAAAGACTGGGACTTGCTGCAGACTTGCAATCTCATCATGTTTGGCTTTTTTACCCTTCCTTAGGGCTTAGAGGAGTTCTGCTGTAGGGTTTGGCTCGACTGTGCCTATTACACATGCCTTGCCAGCCTGTAATTAGACCTGCTACTTGAATGCTGAGTAGCTTTCTTCTGTTTACTGCTTGTGTGGATTAAATCTGAAAGATTTTGGTAGAAGAATATAAATGAAGTGACTGCCTAGCTCTGGATTTTCTCCATCTTCCCTTGAAGCACTAATGAGAATCAATTGCAGTTGCTTATTATTTTTAAATAGCAGTTAATTTGAGAAAATCTGATTCACTACCTCTTTTGTTTTGCTGATTTGATTTCAGCCTCCTGCCCATCTGGGCCAACCTACGTATACTGTTCTAAAACCAATGTGTAAACTCATTGGTGCACATCACCAAAGTCAAAGAGACTCAGCCTGACAACCCAGCCAAGTGTTGTCTGCAACAGTGTGCTCTGACCCTCTGCCTTCTTATGGGTAAAATCCTCAACGAAAGAGGGGGCTTTACCCTGCAATTAATTCTGTCTTGTGCCTGGGAAAGAATCAGACTGTCCAGAAACCTCCCCAGGACTGTGGGGTTGCATAGACAGAGAAATTATTTCCTGAGCAGACCAGTTTATCCAGTCTGAGGATGTTCTGAAAGAATCTCACGCTGTAAGAATGGTAGAATTAATCTTTGTAAAGTCATATGATGCTTCTAGAAATGGTCTTCTGGTCAAACTCCTGCATCTGTGCAAACCCTCTTGAGGGCAACAAGGAATCCTGAAGTAGGATTGTAGGCTGAGCTGTAAACTCTTTAGGTTAGGGCTAATATCCTCCTGTAGTTATTAAAAAATGGTTTTTAGATGTATAGCTTTGTGGCAATGTCTGTGGTATTATAAAAAGCAAAGAGATTCAAGAGCTGGTAGTAGATACAGGGTCTTCTTTAGTGATGGATGCAGGAGTCACTAGTTTCAGGATGTCAGTAGTTTCTACAGAAGAGGTGTGCTGTTATCTGATGTGAGGAAGAAAAAGATGTATTCTTCTTCTCTGAATCAAGGGATGGGCGAGGGTTTCTAGCTCCTAATGGTCTCCCCACATTTAAATCCGTGGTGATTTCTGTTCACAGCTTTTTAAATGCTTTTCACTTCAAAGTGAAGTGAAAAAAAGATAGGATAATACATGGAAAGGTACAGGATGGTTGTATGGGATGAAACATTGCTTTTTTCATTATGCACACACAGGGAAGTTAAAATGTTATTTGTAGAGGATAAAGGTGAACTTTGCTTATGATTTTATGAACTTCTTTATTGCACAGTTCCCTTTGTGCAAACAGCACTTGACACTCTCTTGCCTTTTGTTATTTTCAGCAGATTGGAGTCATTTGTTTTATAATGCTGAACTGTGACAGAGCAGCAGGTGTTGGATAAAAGGAATCAAGATCACTTCCAAGTTTTATGCAAATATTTAGGGAGATTTGTGAAGTACTGTAAAATTCAATTAGATTTGCTTCCTACCTCCTTTTCCTTAAACCACTGATTTGCAATTCTGGAATACTTTGTCATCATTTTTCCAAAAGTGGAGCTGATAGTTGGACTGGGCTAAGGTTGGTGTTCGCTTTGCAAACAGCCACGCTGACTGAAGATGTCACCCTCCAACAGCTACTTGCTATTAATCCTGGGCTGGGGGTTCTGCCCTCTCTCAGCAGAGACAATAGCACGGACTCTGCTGTTTTCTGCTTCAAAGTTAGCCTGAAAACTAGGCTTAACTGTGTGCTATGTTCTGAAATGAAAGAAAAAGGATTCATGTGAATCCTCTAACAAGGAGGGAGGGAGTAGAGAAGAACATCTGATCGCTATGGAGGACAAATAGCTCAGGTCAGCAGCATTTTCAGCTGCACAGCTGGATCTGGAAGAGGACACGTGTCCACAGCCTAAGGTTACCTTCAGGGTTTAACTAAGGAATTATTAACCTTGTAGAAATAAATAACTTTCCATGAGGAGCTATTAAAGTATTGAAAAAGTAGAAGAGACCTCCAGTTAATCAATGCAATGTCATCAGCCAGATTCAAGCATCTATATATTTCTGACTAATTTGATATCTGCCTGTGACCAGTCCAGCTTTGCTATCAGTGTCTGCTCCTCACCCATTTTGTGTTCTCATCTGTGACTGATTGTGACCACTTGTGTTCAATCACTGCAAATTCAGGAGGGCCTATCAGTCTTCAGCCAGGACTGGACACCTATTAAACCGTGTCAGACTCCGAATTGCTTCGTCTTTTCTCTCTGTGCTGCTTGAATAGAGTCTGATTTGCTCAAAACTCAGCCTGTAGCTGTGATAAAGGTCAGTGACGTACTTGCTACAGTTTATCTGTTTGAAATGTCAAGTAATATGATAACTTTTCCATAAACTAATAGGTTAATCCAATATGATCACTGAGAAAGAAATAGTTCTGTTTTCAAGTGTTTCCACAAGCCAGTGTTGTCATGAACACAGATATTGAATTTCTGATGGCTGGTGAAATGTATTTCCATGTTGTTTGTAGCTGTGCAATTCATTCAGTGCTCAATAATGCAGGATGCTGTAAGTGACTGCAAATATTTCATAAATATGCAACTAAAAATCAGTAGTGATTATGAACAAAGCCAGTGAAATACAATTTTAATAAAGTGTGTGATGATCAGCAGTCAGGAAGAAACTCAGGTAAATAGACAGTTTTTCCTGATTTCTTGTTAAAAGAACTGCAAAGGAAGAATGTGTATTTTGCTAATATGAAAAGTTTATCTAAGTTGCCATTGATTTTTTAACTTGAGCACCATCTAGTGTGCATGATAAAAATAATTTAAAAAATAAATGGAAGGCCAGTTCATTATGGCACTTAGCAGTGGAAGTGCTGGCATGTTTTCAACGTCAAAATAAAACAAGCACATCAGAGCTTAAGTCCTGCTAACTTTCAGTAAAACAAGCTTCAAGTGACATACTTGAGGACTATACAGACTATAGAATCACAGAATCATTTTGGTTGGAAGAGACCTTTGAGATCATCAAGTCCAGCCATTATCCTAGCACAGCCAGGTTGCCACTAAACCATGTCCCATCAGTACTACGTCTTTTAGATAGCTCCAGAGATGGTGACTCAGTCACTTCCCTGGGCAGCCTGTTCCAATGCTCGACAATGCTTTCCCCTGGCACAACTTGATGCCATTTTCTTTTGTTTTATCGCCTGTTACTTGGGAGAAGAGACCAACCCCCACCTTGCTACGGCCTCCTTTCAGGTAGTTGTAGAGTTGTAGATTTTTGTGAGCCCCCTCCCATCTTTTAATTTGTGCTTCACTTAAGCACTTGCTTGCACTTAAAATAAATGCAAGAAATTAAATGCACAAAACCTAAATGCGTCTATTTACAAGGAAGTTAAAAATACAAAAATCAACAGCTGTTTTTTCCAAATGCAAATTAATATTTGTATATTCATGCAAATATAATTGTGGAATCCTGCATATTGCTGGGCGTTGATACTGTCTGCTCTACCAAAGCCCTAACTTTCAGCTAAATGTATCTCGGCAGATGTTCTCTAGATCTTGCCCAGACTTGGCGTACAGTCAGAAATAAATTTCTTTCCTGTGTGCCTGGATCAGAGTGGAGTGCATTTATAAGTTCAGTGTGCTGCTACTTTTCCTATTAGCATTGCTTCATGCAGCACGTGCTCCATGGCATACTATAGGAGAGGTCCATCCGTTATTACCATTATTAATGAACTTCATACCGCTGTTTGCAATACATTTTGGTTGCACCCATGTTGCAAGGTCCCTCTGGCAATAACTCCTGCCCTCTTTCTAGTCACCTCACATTCCTCAGTATAAAAAGGTTTAGAGCTGCTGCTGGGGAGCGTTACTTATTCTCACGCAGCCATCACCAGTTAGGGTTCTGCCTTTGCCAGAACAGTTCCCATGATGAGGGAAAAATCTCCTGCTCCTCTGTATACTTCTGGCTTCTGAGTAGTTTGAAAATCAGAGGAGATTAAAACCTACCATTAGATATTTTTTTTTAAAAAGCTTGTGATTTGTTCATCAAGCAATTGATTCTTTTGGGAAGTGGAAGGCAAAGGAAGGGGATGTTACCAAGATTTTTTTAAACTTTGGGCTCTAAAGCCTGTTGACTGCCATTATTTTATGACATAGGGGTTGCTTAGGAAGATAAGACAGTATTATTTTAAGCCCTGAAATTAAAGCCAAAGCTGGTAAAACTATACCCAGGAAACCAAGAAAAAAAGCTTATTTGGGGCATTTCTTTTTCTCAGTTCAAACAAGGTAGGGAGCATTCTGGGAACAGATATCACTGGTCTCAAAAGGCCCATGTGCTCTGGCATACTGAAGAGCTCCTTGCTCTGATGCTGTGTTTCTATGTGACCTAGCTCTAATCTGAAATAATTCAGATCAATAACTGCAATTTTTAATGCTTAAAAGCTGTATTTGGATAAAGCTTTTAAACTTGACCTATCACGCGCTGACTCGCTACCCAGACATCTAGTCTCTAATGCAGCACAAACTACAAACTTTTCTCCAAATCCATACATCAAAAGAATTTTCAGAATATAGTATCAGATAATAAGTAATAAAAACTACATTATGGTAAGTGACCTGATCACTCACTGGGGTTTGAAAACTGTTAATGTGTGAGAGTTGTATGCCGTATGGTCTAGGGAGCAGCTTTAGTGAACGCTTGTTTCAGGAGGATCCTCTGTTGGGAATTACCTTCTCCATCCAAAACACTTTTGTCTTTCTTTGGACTATGCTAAGTAAAGACTATACAGTGAGGTAACCTGTTTAGGCATTTGATACGCTTTAGGAGTGAGATACCAAATGGAAAATATACTGGGCTAGCAAGAAAGGGATGGCTCAGTGTAAATTCAGGTGAGATGGCAGAAAATCAAGAATGCCAAGCACTCATGTTAAAGTTAGTTCCTCTACTTTTATTAGTGTTGTGTTTACTGTCTGGTAGTTTGATTATGTTTATTTCAGCTCAGATTGTAATATCAATACTGTTGAATGATTCATAATTGACTAATTCAGTTTTTCTTTTGGAAAGGAAAATCTTGCTGCAAACCAGATGTTATGTCTGATCTGAACTTTCATGGGTAAATTGATTACACAAGCATACGCGAATGTGTACTTTCTCAGAGGCTTGAAAGCGGACAGGAACTGCTTATTTTCCCTTGAGTGGAAATACGTGGAAGAGAGCAACAATGAAGTGATTTAAAAGGACTGTAAAATTATCAGTCTTCAGCTTCACTCCCCACCACCACACACAAGTATCAAAAGACTTTCAGCCTCCTACATCACTAAGGTAATTCCAGTCTTGCCAAAGTTCAGGTAGAGTTGTTGCTCGCTGGTATGCAGCACAGAAAATGCCACCAACCTAAGGGTTAAGTGTGTTGCTTCTAGTGCTACTGGAATTGTTTTGCTTACCTGAAGCACACAGAGCTAATAGAATTTGGTGGTGCAGTCTCTTGGAAAGCTGCGCTTCAGCAGTTCTCCATTTCTTTGTGTAATTTCTAAAAAGTTCAGCATTTATTTCCTAGGCGTTTTAATAGTCCTTGCACAGTCAGCTATTAAAGTTATCTGCATGGAAAAGAACCGTTTCCCATTAGTGCTTTACTGGCAATACAGGATTTTAGTATCTCACAGGGGATTTGGCTTTATCATTTGGAATACAGTTTGAGAGCTTTGCCATTCTGCCTTTTCTTCCTGGAATAAGCAAAGTTATAATTTTTGATGGGATTGTTAAATGGAGTTTCTATTTTGCAAGCAGAGTATTCTTTTCTTTCAAGGGTGTGGTTTTAAAAGCACTTAGATTTGGCTTAACCCCTTTCTTCTTCAACAGTAGTTTCGTAATACTTGAAGACTGTTAAGCCTACTGCAAACATTGGTCCTCATCCCCTCCAAGAGTTTCTTTAAAGGACAAAAGCTAACGGATATGTGAAGCACCTTGGGCCATCACATCACATGGGATGAGGAGGGAACATCTGACATCCCAGCATGAATTGTGATCTGAAGCCAGGCAGAGTTAACACCACAGATCTCACAGTCCTTTCAGTGCTGGGGCAAGGGTCTGTGCTTGAGTGCTTGCGACAATCCCATACAAAGTGTCAAAGTAGAAACAATTAAATTCTTAAAGGCAGTGAATGAAAAGGGGAGCTGCTGGTCTGACACCAGTGAATGGGGAAGTCTGAACACCAGCACTCCAAGCTTCCTACAAGAACAACTGAAATGGCTTTGAGAGAGGTATCCTGAGAGGTACAGTATAATTCTGTCAAAATGTTGTCATTTTTCTGTCATTTCATTCTCTGGAAAAAGTAGCAAGTAGTCTTATTCCCTGACCAAGTCATCTGTCTTTGTTGTGCTACTGGTAGAAGCTACCTCTGAAGTGAAGGAATAGGTAGAGCTCACTGAATTCCCGTTTTACCAGATGTTCCTTATTTGTTGATATTTCATGAAAGAAGACAGGCTGCCTGACTGAACAACGAGGTTATCTGCATTTCTGGTTTTCATATATAAGTATATAGATATATATTAAGTCCAGGGACCTCAAATCTTCAACTGTTTTCTTTTTTTGATTTAAGTGAATACATCTTTGTGCCAGAGTCTGAAGGCTATACACCTGCATGTCCCCATTTCCTCACCCAATAGTTAACTCCCGAGAGAAGCTCCCAAGAATACTTAAATCTTATAAAAATGAAACAGTCAGCCTTAGGGGAATTGGTTAGTTTAACAGGTAGGTTTTATATAATCTGAACAGGGAAATAAAGACCAAATGAGAAGCAGACTAACATTTGGTTGTGGTTATATTATATTTCTTTATGGAAAATTCTAACTGCTATTTTTTCATATAGATCTATTGCATATTATGCTCTCAGGAATAACTGGATTAGATTATGTTAATCCTTTTCCTGATGCTGCCTGGTCAGTCATTAATATCACTGATAATTTTTTTAAGTTTGTATGTGTTATTCCTTAAGTAATCACCTAAATACTCGGTGAGATAACAGAAAATAGAAATGGACAACAAAACCTGTTCCAATTTGTGTTGCTTATTGTTCTGTTTAGAGTCTTCACCCCACAGCAATTCTGTAACCCAACAGTGGAATTGTGCCTTATAGCATCTCCCCTGCCTGCAAGCCTAGCAGGGGATTTCAGACTGATACAGTCTCATCTAGAGGTCTTCAGCGCATGCTTTAAGGTTCTTCTTCATTAGAAGGCACAAGCACAGCGTGAGATGGCTGAAATAGTTTGGTTTAGAGAATGTATTTACTATTCTGAATACTTGCTGCTGAACCATCACAATTTAAAGCCCAGCATAGGAAAGTAGTCTGACCTTAGTGCTATTTCTTCTAAATATTTTGGATGAATAGCTATGATTCAGTGGCTGCTGCATCAACAGTTGAGTTGTTCCTGCAGCAGAGGTGACACAGCAGTGACTGGTTTGCTTGACCTTTCCATTACTGCAGTTGGCAGCAGGGCAACTAGAAATTGTCCTTATGCAAGGTCTTATTTTCCTCATGTCATCATTTTTTCTATTAATTCAATGAAATCTTTAAAAGATTGTGCCACATGCATTAAGGATGATTTCTAGCCTGGAAATGAAAAACGGTAGAGAAATGTTGGAAAGAATCACCTGCCAGGGAAGACGTCTAAGCAGAGAAAGAGTCATCTGCTTTGGTCTTCTTGTAATTGGAGTTTGAATAGTCATTTAACGCATGTACAAGAGTCTCCCCCAAACTGTCCCCAACAACACAGCTCATATTTAAGGTGTAGACCTTGACCAGGGAAAACTCCCAGTGATTACAGTGGGAATCAGAAACGTGCGCTTCATCATACCCATTAGGAACTTGTCAATGAGAAGACAGACTAAAACGGCTCACTCTGGGCATCACCTGGGAATGGGACTTCTTTAGAGCCCACAGTAATGTCTCCATGCTCAATGTATTCTACTAAGAATACTTCCCCTTAAAAGACTACTGTTTATAAATCAAAACGCTAGTTGAAGGAAGAGGCCAGAATAAGTGGCTACCAAGTTTCAGTAGAAAATGCCCCAGTCCAATTTTAAATGTTCCAAGCCCTAGACGCTTTGTAAGAGACCAGGTACAATCAGTCTGGATTTTGCTGCTCCTGTGTCTGTAGATTTATCAGCACAGAGCTGTGACTCCATTTTATACCATCAGTCTTGTCTGTCATGTCAGATCCACAGCTGACTCTCAGCAGCTGTAAATCAATGCATCTTTTTTTATTTCAATGTTAATATGTTTCCTGTTCATCACCTGAAGATCAAATCAAGAATTTGCTGACTTTCTTTCTCATCAGGGTTGTATTCTGTACTTCTAGTTAGATACGTAGAGCGACTGTAGTTTTTCCTGTGGTTTTAACTTTTGCTCTGGGTTTATTTGCTGGATTAAAGCTGTATTTTAATGCATTCCTCCCATTCTAGCAAGTTACCTTGGAGTAACGTACTGAATCAGAAAGCAGAGTAGTGTTTTTTAATGATAAAAAGAAAATGTAAAGTCTGCATCATAAAATGTTCTGTCTTCAGAATTATTGCCTATAAGTAATTGGCACCTTTCTGGGCTGTCCTTTGCTCCAAAGTTTATTTTGATTTTTTTTTTTTTCATCCAGGATTTTCAGACTGTAGCAGACAGTGATTAAAGACTGGTGCATGAAGCTGCAAAACTTTCTGTCTTAGGTTCCTTTTGACAGGTGTAACTAAAAATCTGGAGCATGTCCTAATATTTCCATAAAAGCAAACAGTTGCAATGTATTAGATTCAAGTTCTCTGGTTTATCGCTTCCTGTTGAAAAAATTTGGACCCAGCTGTCTTTTCTCTGGGATTTCATGTTCCTTGTATTTGAATCATATTCAGATTTGTATTTTCTTGTATTTTGTGTTACAAAAGCAGTATCTCAGTAATGGCAGTAATGGCAGCATATGCAACTACCATTGTAAGCAAGTTACTGAAGGTCAATACTCTCTTTGTGCTCTTACCTTTTAGCAGTTGTGCATGTAGTCCTCCTTATGAAGAGACAGCTCTTCTGAAGAGGCTCACCTCATTTTTCACCTCATCCAGAAATCAGAGTGTCTCAAACTGCTTTATTCTGTTCAGAGCTTTCAGAGGTGTGGATGCCAGCTGGAAAGGGCTTTGTCTTCTCTTCCCAAGTGCTTACTCAGTGTATGCTCTTGTCACTAAGAAATGGTAAGTACTACTTAAAATAACTAGGGTAGTTGTGGGTAGGGATCTCTGCTCCTTTCAAAACTGGATTCCACTTAGGAATGTTCTGGTAGAGGTTAAGAGAGGTTTTTGAGAAAGATGGGTAAAACATCTTCATGGGGTCTCTTCATCATGAACAGTTGTGATGCTATGCAAACATGGTCATGAAGAGAATGTTAGGATCTTGCTGTATTTCTATTATTGTTTGTCTTTAAGACAAACTCCTTCTCAAAAAGTGTAACAGGGAAGTCTCACTTGCTAAGAGCAAACTCTCAACTTCTGAAGGAGGCAGGTGGCCACTGGCAGTATCTGAGTCACGATGCAATGCTCACTGTGCAATGTGATGTGCAGTGTCATGGATTGACTGTCATGCTCATGGAAGAGGAAACAGAGGAACTGGTTTCAGTGAACAGGAAGGGGACTGAATCTCCAGCTCCTTGAAAGTAATTCTTTTTAGCAATCCATTTCAATTTAAAATGAAGTAAGTTGATTTACTGTTGTAAAAATCATGCTTCCTGAAATGATATATCTCCTTGGATGAGCAGAAAGAAACCAGACATTTGCAATGCTAGTCATCTTGAAGAACGCACAAGCATGCTGTTAAAAATGTCATCATCACAGCATAGGCTGATGGCAGAAACATACTCAAGGACTAAAAAATAGCTGGATATGAGAACCCATTGTGCATGATCTCATGACAGTTTGTGGGTAATTTGCAATGGGTGGAATAGAACCTCATTTTCAATAGGCTCTTGCCCAGTTTCAAAATTAGAACTTTCTGATGAGGTTCAAATATGAATGATATTTTCATCTCTATGAAACCAGTGACCTGGATAAGATGGGGGATAAGTGGCAATAATTGGTTACATCTTGCATGAAAATACAGCTTTGGGCATTATATCTGCATTCATAGGAACGGGATGCCAGCTGCTTGTAAAGGCTTCTCTTTAGATCTAAGTGTACTTATTTACAGGCTGCCCCAGGGAAGTGTTTAAGTCACCATCCATGGCAGTATTTAAAAGACAGGTAGACATTGTGCTTAGAGGTGTGGTTTTGTCAGTGTTAGGCTGATAGTTGGACTAGATGATCTGAAAGGTCCCTTCCAACCTAGACGATTCTATGATTCTATAATTAATGACTTAATTTTTATCTCACAGCATCAGGGTTAGTAGGAATGCCTCTTGCAGTTGATTCTGTTTTATCTCTTTTTGATGCTTGGATATGGCACAGGGGAGTTGTAAGGGAATTAAGGAACTCTTAGAGCTGGGAGATGCTTCCAGGTCCATTGTTAACCCAGAGTTGCTGTGGTTGGAGTTTCTAACCGGAGAGTAGATGGGGTGCTCTTGTATAATTCCAAGGAATAGCTTGGATGAACTGCTCCTTTCCCTAGAGGGTAGCAGTTCCTCAGGATTCCCTGTTCCAGTTTATGCCCATGGCCTTTTATCTTGTAACTGGGCACTGCTGAAAAGAGCTTGGCTCCATCTTCTTTATACCCTCTCTTCAGATATTTATATATAAATTTAAAAGATCTGCCCTAAGCCTTCTCTTCTCTAGACTAAGCAGTCCCGGTGCAACTGTTACTCTGCTTCACCTTTTAGGAACCTTATTAGCTTTTAGACAGTTTCTAGATGCTCAGTCAGTAGCTGTGATCAACAAGAATGAAAAATCTTTTTCCAGGTCTTGGCTTTGCTGTAATTGCAGCATTTGCTCTAATGCTATAATGTCATCATGATAACAAGCCATTCCAATTTTGGGTTCTGATTTCTGCAACACACTTCTCTTTGCTTTGCAGGGCAATATGTAAAAAAAACCATATCACTATTAGATTAAATACTAAATTTTGGCCATCAGCTTCCTTGCCAATATACCACAGTACTTTGGTCTTCTGTAACCGGCACTGGCTGCCCCTGGTAGCTGGCTGATGTTTGTATCTGCGTACAAAGTGCCCACAGTCCCTTGATGAGTTCTAGAAGAGGTCCATAGTTGACCCTTGTTGATAAGGCAGATTTGAATTTACAAGCAGGTAGGGTATTGGGCAAGCCCTTGTGGCATTTCTTAGCAAATGGAAAGCAGTCGCCTGAAATGACTTTTGTGTGTAATGACAAAACTGATTAGGGATTTTGCCAAGACATAGAGAGACTGAGAACAGATCATGCTGTATTGTGAAGAGCATAATGGAGATGTGCTGTGGAGAGACAAGCTTGATATGATAATCACCAAAGAATGTATATATGTCTTTTTGTATTTTTGTAGAATATATTTTTGTACTTCTGAGAGATTTAAATACATTTCTCAATTTTTACAGAGTACATCTTATTTTTCAAGACCAGTAGGCTTCGAGTAGTGATGTGTTTCGTGTGCTTAACCTGTGTCAGTTGTTAGGTCAGATTAATCAGTTCCTAGTGGCTGGGGTCCCTATGCTTCCTTGGACCTTCATAGGACTAGAAAAGAGAGGAGCTGCACTGCTGCCAATGCGGGTATATGTTCTGGAGAGCAACTCTTCTGCCTCAGCTGTCAGAGGGAAGTCCAGTGAGGAAACTCCATGCTGCCTATTGATGGCGGATGGAGCAGCTGCTCATCCCGTAGCCCATCTGCCGGTGACACATCCGTGCAGCCTCAGAGAGCTGCCCCTGGGAAAGAACTGCTCAAAGTGCCTTCCAGTTAAAGCTGACTTTGGCAGCCGCTCAAGAGTTCTGCATGAATCTTGACTGCCTCTACACCAGAATATTCTGAATTCCAGAGGAATTGTGCACTGGAGAACAGCATCTGCTTCCCACCTGCTTTGGAACAGGTTTTTAAATTAAGATGTTTGGTTGTGTATATTGCAGACTATTCCATACAGGTATAACAACCCTGATGTTCAAATACCATTGCATACAATGAATTAAAGTGAAAGAATTTTATGTACTTCTTTCAGTATTTTCCGGGAACTACTTTTAGGTCACATGGATCCCAAGCTAATTAAGAAATTGTGTAGTAAAAGCCATTGGGCAAATTGATACATATTTTTTTATCCAGTGAATTCTTACTCTACTGTTGTTTAAAACTTGAGGATATAAATGAAATAAAATTATAGAACAATAATTAATCCGTTATGCGATACATTAAAAAATATGTCTAATGGGACATTTTTCAATGACATCTAAGTAGCAAAAAAAAGCCATTAGGGCAAGCAAAAAGCAAAGTTGGGTAACTTTACTCAAGACTGCTTGCTGCATTTGTCACTGCCATTGAATTTACTGTAATTCATTTGGATTGCTATTTTTAATACATTTTGGAGTTTACTTAATTTTTTAGAAAATACTGCAACAAGAGTCCAAGAAGAAAGAGACATAGATGCACATAGGCTGTGTACAACCCACGTTAGGAAAAAAATGTCTTTCCTTGTCAAGATCTGAGATAGTACAGAAAAGAATTAATTTATAGGTACTCTGGAAATCACCTTCAGCAAGAGACTGTCCTTTTTTCATAGATGTGTAAGGGCAAACTGTAACTTCAAGGGTGTGACACACAATGATTGCCCAGCTGCTTGGCATCTCCTTCTCTACTTCATTTTCTGTGCTGTGCATGGCAAAATTGGGAATCAGGCTAAGTTCTACTAGAGGTATTCAGCAATTTTCCTAGCTATGTGACATCAACCTCATTTATTTATTGATTTCAGAAGACTTCTGTATCACAAGCATGAAAGAATGGACTTCCGAAACCAAACCAAACTGGGGGACGGAAAGGGAGGGAGGAAGTGCACCTAGCACTAAGACTCTGTTGGTAAAAGTGTAACTTTAGATATTTTTATGTTACATAAAATTCTTTTTCCAAGACATGGTATTTGCTGGAAGTTTACAAGCTTGAGCTCAAGGACGTCCTTAGAAATATAGTTGTCACAATATGCAAGTTCTAATCATCTCTTATTCCTAATCCTTCTCAAAAGATAAAAGCAGACAAAAAGGTGAGGTAAAAATATTAAATTAAACAATAACATCAAATTTTCTATTCTTCTAAGTTTGTAAACCAGAGATTTTATGTGGTCCTAAACTTAGTCCGTGGAACTATCATAGGCCTGCAAGTGGATGGAAGCACTTAATTTCATATGGTTTGATTCCGATATTTGAATATCTTATTTCCAACTTTAGATATACAAGGAATATCATTAAGTTGGTTGATCAAGACTATAAGGTCCTTGGGGCAAAGGCTTTTGCAAAAATTCCTTTTTTAGCATTCTGTAAAGACTCATGGTAGTATTAAGTGCATAAGGAGATCAAATCCACACATTAGGTTGCAGAATTTTTATTAAGTAATGTCAACTCTGTGTGAATATCTTTGTATTAGGGTAATGAACTCCTCATTTCCTTTATTACTGGCTACATTAAAATGGTTAAGCATTTTTAAGGAGCAGTTCAAATCTCTGAAAATCAGTACTCAAGAAATACTTTAGAGGTAAAGTATTTGAAGGCAAACTAATAATCTTTATTATTGATCAGTACCAATAGAAATTTCTATTTTAACCACTGGGAATAGTCTTCTACCAGAAAGGTAGAAGCATGAATAAATGCTGTTACTCTAAGGCAAAGACAATTTCTTTTCTGTGCTGGAGATCTTCTCTCCCCACACCACATTATTAATATTGTGTCCAAATCAGTTATTTCACATAGTGAGAGTAAAGGTGTGGTAATGGTTCTGTCACAGTAGGAGTATTTCCTCCTTTGAAAATGAATGTCAGGTGTTTGCCATGTTTGTTGACAATGTGAAGGAGACCCTTTTATTATTGAATAGCACAGCATTATCTCTTCACTAAATTACAGGAGCCTTATTTAAAGACAGCTTTTATTCAGTAGAGTTTGTTTGGCAAACGAGGAATGGCTTGCCCTAGCAAAGTGCTGAATTGCACACGCAGGCTACACTCCCAACATTATGCATTTTTTATTGTAAGCTTCTATATATCTGTCTCCTATCTTATTGGAAAAAAATTTTGAATTTTAAAGATGTGAACTAGGAAAAATAAAGATTTTCTTTTACTATTCATTGCAGTTGCAAACAAAATCCAAATCCTCAAGCAATTAATTATATTTTTGTCTGAGGTGCCTTCCAACCTGAATTATCCCATGTTATATTTTAATTTTATTTTTAAAGTATTTAAAGTCACTTGTCATTAAAGGTAGAATAGAGTATCAAGTGCCCTTCCACTCAAAGCTTACTTAATTTTGAGAATTAGTTATAATTGCCTTATTGCTGAAATGCTGATGATTTTCAAAAGTATATGGTATATTTGCAGACTCCTAGGAAAAGAGGCTCCTATATCTTGAAATAACCAGGCGATAGTTACAGGTACGTCATCTAAAGGTATTGATCGTGGAAAAACTGAAAGCATTTTGTTGCTGTAAGAAGTACAGGCTGGGTGAGAGCTGTGTGCAGCTGGGCTCTTTGTCTGAAGGGGTGTTTAGGAGCACTCGGGGCTGATTACCTGGATGCAAGCTGCTGTGTGCTGTGGGGCACATCAGTACATGGAGACAGAAAGGGAAGGCAGCAGGAGACCTGACCCCTCGCCACCCTGTCAACCCAGGGCTTCCAGCTGGGAACAGCTCTGATGGCAGGGAGCCCTGAAATGGCTGCCTGGGCATGGCCACCCTGAAATGGCTGCCCTCCAGGTGAGCTGCCTTGGGAGCCCAGTGGCTGAGACTGCCTCAGGCGGGTCACTCAGTACGGCCAGTCTGGGCCTTGTCGGCCGCTGTTGATGACACTGTGCTCAGGGAGAAGCAGCACTGTGGTAAAATCTCCAGAGCTGATGACAGACATTTTCTGGGTGTGCTAACAGATATACATGATTTATAATGGGGTTTTCAGAAACACTGGTAGCCCTTCCCGCCCTAGACCCCTGCTTTAGGAGAAAGCTTTTAAAAATCTGATGCACTTTCAGTCACTTTAAGAGTTTTGGCCCGGCTGTTCCTGCAGCAAGGTATTCCTCACAGACCCCATGGGCTGCTAATGGAAGCGGGCAGCACTTTATGCCTGCCTTATGTCCTGGCCCGAGATGAATGGCTCTCCAAAGTCCATTACAAACCAGTCAAGAAGGGGCTGTTGCTTCAGCAAAATGTTCTGTAATGCAGACAATTTCATTCCACTGCCTGGAATGGAAAAAGAGTCCTTTCCAGTGCGAGAGCTGGGCTCTTCACCACATTAGAGACCCGCCCTGTAGCATATTAAATAGCTGACTTATTTTCCATGAACAACAGCTAATCAAACTCCTGTAAGAAAAAAATTGTCAGAATGAACTTACATTTCTGAAAAGCCCTCTAGGCTCAGTAAAAAACATTATATTTTTCAAAAAACATTCAGCTTGAGGAAACGCGAGGAAATGCATGAGGCATATTCTCAAGCCTCTCCACTCTCTCCATTCACTTCAAAAAGTTTGTTAAATTTTTCATGTAGTCTCTGAACTCTGGGAACTTAGGCATCAAAATTTTACTCACTGTAGTAATCAAGATATGAGAATTGGCAGTCTGCTGATCATTTTCTTCCTGCATAGTAATTCTGGATCAACTATGGAAAATAAAGTTAAGAGAAAAGAGGTAGATAAGTAAGGTAAAAAGCAATGAAAGCGTTTTTTCTAGTTACCTTTTCTTTTTCTTTTTTTCATTTTTTTTTAATAAGCCTCTGCAAAATGCATAATTATGGAATGTATTATTTTTCTGTGGCTGACATGACAAAGCTTTGAATAATTTGGTAATCCACTGTAAGAACCATTTTAGAACTAGTAAGAACAACGTTGTTTGAACACATTTCAAATGCAGTAAACATTTAGAAGAAACAATAATAGTCATGGTAGATGGCAAGCAGGGAGACATAACTGGCTTTGAATGCAAAACTGCAGTTTAGGCAGCCTTGTTTTTTTGCTCAAAGGTTGTCAGAGTTCTTGCTCTCTTGTTCTTGCAACCCAGATGCGTGCAATTAATCTCACAGAAATCAATGAAACTGAATGTGGGAGTGTGAGGGAAAAAGATCCTTTTCAAGTAGGTAACTATTCCATTAATAAAGTTCCCTGCTTATGTTTACGGTGCTTCGACATGTCAAAGGCTTCTAAATAATATTTGCTTAAGCAGTTGGTCTGTGTGTCACTTGCTGTGCATGCACAGTGTCAGAGGAAGCTGTGGTATAGCTTCTTTCTTTGCACTGGTACTGCTGGAGCAATATACTGCTGTGAAATCCAGCCTTGCCAACAGAAAGATAAATACTGTAGCACACTGAATGCAAAGTTAAATAGGTAAATGATTTCCCTAACTAACATAGCTATTTGTATTTACATGCATTTGCTCTAACTGGTTGGGCTGCGTGTATTTTTTTTTTTTTGATAGTCAGTATCGCTATTTTGTAGAAAAAGTGTTTTCTGACAAAATGAATATTTTCACAAGTATCTCATTTGGGTCTGTTATTTTCCTTCAAAAATATAAGTGGTTGAATATGCCAATATTTGGCTGATAATATTTCATTCAAAAATTCTGCTACAGTGCTTCATGGGAATCATGGTTGTTTTTTCTTAGATTATAAGACTGGGCTCTCAAGCTCTGTTAAATTGTTCTTGATTTGCTCTTACCACAGATTTCCATACATCTGGCTTCTCTCATGAGGAGAAACATTATGTTGCACCATTGAAAATGTAGTGTAACCTAGAAGATAAATCTGTGAGGAAGACTAGTAATATGAAATATTAGAACTTCAGTTCTTCTGGATCTCCCAGTTGGTGATATTTCTGAGGTGAAATATTTTGTTTTCTTCTGAAATAACTTTTGCTGTTGGGTTTCCTTTTGTGGGGTGGGGTGGGTGGATATGGTGGTGAGGGACAGAAATAGTTCCTTATAAAAATGCTGATAGCTTTTTTTCATTGTTTTTAATTTTTGTTAGCATGTTTTGTGAGTAAAGTCCTTGTTTTCTAGCAGCTTGTTTAGTCAGGTATTAATGATTAATAACGAAGCTGTGTGACATGTTATATTATGAATGTACATTACTATTTTAGTTCTTCAACTCAGCAAATGAACCTTTTAAAGTGCCTTACACTTGAAACAAAAAATGAAATCTTGTTATGTGTCTTAGCCATGGACCCAGAATTCATTCCTGTGAATATTCCTACGAACAAAATGTCAAACATATGGATGTTTTAAAAAGGAAACAAAAAAGGGTGGTAAAAGCATTAAATCACATTTCTAATTAGAAGCCAATTGAATGTATTTGGTGATGTTAATGCTACTCACACAGTTGCACTGGCAACTCTTGGCAAATATTTATTTTTATAATGGTGATTAGTCTCTGGCTGTTGTAGGGAACTGACTTGGAAGTTGTGTTTAATGCTGGTAAAAAGGATACGACTGTCTAAATTGGAGCGGTGAATATGAACTTCAGGTTCAGATGTGTGTACTGGACTTTTGCTTTGCTGCTTTCTTCCATGTGGGAAGGAAATTTGCTAATGAGGGATGGAAAGGAGCTGGTGATCAGTTGTGGCCACTGAGCTGAATGTCCCATGGAAAATATTTGGGTATTGCTGAGTAAGATGTGTAAATGGGATAACATGTCAGCTGCATAGCTGTAATAAGCAAAAATAGTGAATATCTTGTAAAATGATATGGCAAGTATTTCTCAGGGAACCTATAGTCTGATATATATTCCTAGAAGTATTTTTTTTAAATCTCAAAAAAGCAACAAATTACTAATTAATAGAAAATCTGCACATAGATCTGTTGCAAAAAGGAAAAATTGCTGAGGAGTACGTCAGTCAATATAACATCTGATTGGTATTTGGTGAGGAAGGCCAGTAGAGTCAGCTGAAAGGTAATCTACTGAACTGAAGTCTGTAAGTACTGGCTTCTTATCCCAGCAGGATTACCAGCTCTGAATTGGCAGTCTCTTTAGGTCATGCTGGTTTTATCCTGGCTAGTCTTCGGGGAGAGGACTTTTTCTTACTCTCTGGTATCATGTGAGCTGTAGATAATAACAAATGTGTGAACTGTACACTGTAAGTAGCTCATCTGGCTCTACCCACATTTCCCTGTAAAGAATATGTCATAATGGCACCCGTAAGGAGAAAGCTGGAAATCTGTGCCAGTGGAAAAATAAAAAAAAAACCCAAAACCTAAAGCTGAGCAATAAAGACAGCCTGTAGAATAGCCATAGCATGATTTAGTAACACATGCAACAGCCATCATTTCCAGATTAAAGAGGAAAAGTTATTTGCTGGGTGTCAGGATGATCAATGGGTTGTTTTTACAGCTTTTTTTCCATGAATCAACATGTTACAGTTTCTGAATGCAGAAAAATGCAGAGAAAAAGGGTTGTTAGGCCAGCAGCAAGAACCAGTATTTCTCTTATCTACAGTACCTTCAATTATTACAATGAATAGGTGCCCTGAAAACATTCAAAAAGCTGACTTCTGCCCTGTACTTGGAGAGAGACATTGAAAAGCTTTCTTCGTGCCTGTTTCAGCTGAGGATTTGTCTGTCGTCTTGGTACATGCAAATTGCCTCAGGGTTGCCTCAGGGTTTTCTTATTGGAAGGATGTAAGCAGTAATTTTAACAGCAAACAGCTCGTGTTGAAAGGAGATCATGTCAGAGGATCAATAAAAAAAGAGCTTGGAAGGGCTCTGGAGGGCATCTGGTCCAATCTCCTCTCAAAGCAGAGCCAAATCAGAAAACCTTTCTCAGGGCATTGTCCACTTGGGTTCATGTTGGAACTTGCTTTTAGAAGAGGTGTATCATCTGCCATTTGATTGCTTGCAGAGGTACTCTGAGTAGATTCTGGATGTTTATGGTGTATCTAGACAAGAGGAATTGAGCTCTGTCCAGAGCATGTTGTAGGAACATCTTTGTTCAGATTTTCTGTTTTGCTTTTAAGCATGATTCCTCCATGAGGAGGGACTGTCAGAGGGAATATCAAGAGGAAAAATGGTGAGGATTGTTGTCGTTTCTATCTTCATGACCATGCTTTGATCCACAGTTGAGTATAATGAGTAATAACTGACAAGAAAATGCAAACGAGAACTGGGTATATTGAGCCTTGGCATGGGCCATGGATCAACATATTATACAAATGCATTATTTGAATCTGCTGGAAAGACAGACAGTGATATCGCTGGGTACTGACTTGATTGGCAGCCTGTGCCAAAATCCTGGCTATCAAACCCTCCAGTAACTGAGATCAAGGGAAACGTTGCTGTGCAGATGTCCAACACTGCAGAAGATGGAGGACCCAAGGTGGAACTGTTACTTTGGTGCTGAGCTGCTGAACAGAGCCTGGCGCTGGATATGGGCACAGTGGGTGTTGCGCTTCCTCCAGGGAAGACTTACCTAACCCACTCAGGTGGTAACTGGGGTGGGTCTTGGGGGGTGTGGGGTGTGTGTGAGTGTAAACCTTTTCCAGCCAAAGCTTATCCATCACTTGGTCCATTTAATAAGCTGAGCTTAGCAGTGTCACATTGCCTGGTGTTCCTTTGCCCTGTGACACTGGCATACATCTGAGTCTCAGGGTGACGAGGAGCCCAGATGTCACTGGCTCACATACAGTCAGGCTCAGGAGCTGGAAAGTGATATTTGTCCCTAAATCTAGCGTCTCAGATGCCGAGATTGCTTCTCTATGGAAGTTTGCCTTCGCTGCAGCCAGTGGTCCTGTTCTCCATCCTTACCCTCCGGAGCAGTAGCTCCCAGTGCAGCTTTTTTGGCTGCTGTACACCGTGGCCAGGCTGGTGCAGGGTGTTCACAGATGGGCAGATGTGGATTAGCTGAAAACTGCTTTTGCATGCAACACAAGCACACACCTGCACCCCCTGCTCACAGAAGCAGACTGCTTGCAAAGATGTAATTTTAACAGTAGTTGAACTTGCATCCCAGAAATCTCTTTTCCTTTCTCAGTTAAGCTAAAAGCTTATAATTAATTCAAAACACTGAGGGTTGTGTTGCAGATAAAAGTCTTTATTTTTTTCTGGCTTTTGAGTCTGTGTTCACAGCATTATGTCAAAAGAAGGCAAAGCAAGTGTAAGACACTTCCAAAACAGAATCCTAGCATGCAGAAGTATTTTACATTAACATTTTGGATTAATAAATGTTGCAAAAAATACAGGTATGCAAATTTCCTCATTTCTTGGCCAGGACTAATGAATGTAGCTGGTTCATCCCTTTGCAGAGAAAAAAGTGCAGAAACTGTAGGCATATCCTTAAGTATAATGGAAGCACCTGTTATTGACTGCTATGACATGTCATGCCATTGTGCAGTGTACAAGATAACAGCAAATCAAAACAGTGCTTGATTCTCTCTGCTCAGAGGCTGGCTACCAAAAACACCATGAGAAGAAATTAAATATTATGGCACTATTGCTTTAGCCGAAAAGGAAGGGGCTAATTCCACACACAAATGAAGGGCTTAAGGAACTCAGCTGTGGCTCTGAACATGAGCCACATATTCATAAAAACCAAATATGCTTTAATCTTTTTTTTTTTTTTTAACAGCTTCTCCCTTTAAAGCATTAGGCCTGACTCTAATCTCATGATATCAGCATAAGGTAGATTTCATTCAATTGGAAGAAGATCAGATCAGCCTTTTGTAGCAATATGGCATAGCCTTTTCTTCTGGAATTTTTAAATGAAAATTGAAGCTTGATGGTAATTCTGAATATATCCACAATAAGCCTTTCTGATAAGAATTACAGGTGATCTGCTACCTCTAGCCATCTAGCAGCCTATCAAGGAACTAATTTATAACAACCTCTTAAAGCAGCAATAACAATTAAAAAAAAAAAAAAAAGGGCGGGGGGGAGTTAAATTATTTTTCTGGGACTGTTTGAAGAAGAACACCTAGAAGTTTGGCGTTCTTCTTACCATCCCTAGCCATTAAGTTTGCTTATTTAGATCTGGAATAAGCAGGTGAAGTTAAACGTATTTTTTGTACTGATGGCGTTTTTTGTGGTAATGCTTTCAGCTGCATGACTCTTGCCTGCTGTATGATAGCTTAGAAATTTTAAATTAACTTTGAATCTTGGCCAGCTTCATAACTGATATAATTTGACATTACTTCATTGACTTTGCAATGTCGACTATCACTAAAGGAGACGACACAGGATTTCTAATGTTTATGAAGGCAAGAAGAGTTCAGCCATATGAAAAATTTAAACACTGTGATCTTTAAATGAAGCGCATAAGAGTTCTGATTTAATATCAGGTTAATACTGAGTTAATGCCAGGTTAATCAATGCTAACAGAACTGAACTGCTGCTTTAGGAAAATATTGTGAAACCATAGCTGGATCAACTAGGGATACCAATAAAAATATACTCTTGGGTTATTCTCTGCATGATTCAAGGAAGGTAACTCATAACATGATATATGCTTCCTAATAGAAACTGGTCTTGCTATTTAGCTGTTTTCTAGAGACTAGGTAATAATGTAAACAATAGATTTGGATCTGACTTCTCAGGATTTGCTATTCATTACATTGTTCGTGCCCTGTTCATTCTGCATTGGATACAAAGAGAAGCAAATTTGGATTAAGAAATTTGGCTTGATTCTAGATTGTGATAATCAAGCCATGGAAAATTGATTCTATTTTATTTTCTGGTAGCCAAGGCAGAATTTACACTATGAAAAGCCAGTTTCTGATCAGATTTGAGTGTCAGTCTGGAGAGGTCCCATGAGTTCAAAGCCCTGCTTCTCTTTTTTTCTGCCAGTGCTCCGTCTGTTCACCTCTGTTCTCACTTTATTATTCTGTCTTCTGCTTCGTACCTCAGTGCCTCTTTTGATATATGTCCTGTGCTTGGACCTGCCTTTTGTTTTGTACGTCAAGCGTGTAAACTACGTTATTGAAAGTGCTTCTCTAAACCTGTTTCTTATACCTTGGTTTTCATGTCATACTTCCATTTCATAAATGAAATTCTGACTTCATTGAAAATAATTGCAAAGCTCCCATTGGCTTCCTAGGAGACAGATTTCATTTTCTGCATCTGGATTTGTCAAAGAAAGATTGAAAAGTATTTGGGGCAGAGACAATTCGATAGATTTCCAGTGCATACGGTGGTACACCAGCCAGATTTTTAATTTTTTAGAATGCATAGCACTTCAAAAATTTTTTTCCATTCCTGTTAAATGAAAGCTGAGTTCCTTTGAGATTGGGACTTGAAGTAATAACATTCGTACTCTTATTCACCCTGTCTACTGTCAGCAATTTATCTAAGGTCTCTGTATCAAGAATTGAGTCATGCTAGATTTCCTCTGTAATCAGTAGGTGGAGAGAAGCAGTCTAAGGAGACAGGTCTACTTCTCTACGATATGTATCACCCTCTGGATGTGCTACTGTCTCTCTCTAGTGACTATAGTGGTGTTTGTGCTGACTAGACTCCAAGTCTTGGCAACTTAGATTTCATTTGAAACTTATTGTCCCAGAAAATCAAAGAAACCATTAGCTGAATGCATACAAAATTAAGTGAAGCCAATTCAAAACTCTGAGGCTACTTGACTTGCCCAAAGTTTTACCTGCTGGAAAAAGACTGTAAATGTTAACCAAGGATTCCCTCATACTCCTCTGCCTTGAAATGCTGGGCCGTGATGCCTTATTGCACCCAAATCACACATGTATCCATGATGCCATATTGTATCTAAACCCCAAAAGCACCCTTTAAATTTAGTAAATAAAAATGAGGAGTAACAGAGAGATGCAAACACAATTCTGACGTAGTTTTGCTCTTATAACATTAATGCTTTGAGAAACTGCAGTCTTTGTTTTACATTTGTTGCTGAACTCTTATTTTCATCTGCTACAGAAGTCTCTCTAAATAGGTTAAATAGGTGTAGCTTTTTTCTTTTCTTTTCTTTTCTTTTCTTTTTTATCTATTTATGAACCCTGGACTTTAAAAGCAATACGTACCTGTTTGGGCACATTGTTTAAGTATGTAGAGGCAATTGAATTATGGAATAAGGTGACTACAATACCAACAGTTTTTGTAATGCTTTCCACAGTGCCAATCAGAGCAAACAGAAGAGCAGGAAAGAAGCAGGCAATATATACAACAATGAACAAAGAACAATTCCTATTGGCACTTTATAGCTCTTTGGACTGTGTTCCTTTCAGCCAACTGCTTCAGTTTGAAGACACTGCAGAAAATACTGAAAAAGGTGCCTAAAAAGCATAAAAGAAATCAAGAACAAATTGAAGTTTTATGCCATACAACTGCTGCTTGTATCTTAATGGTCAGGTATGTAATTTTGACAATATTTGTCATAATGAAAAGCTTTCACGGCAACGGCATGGAGATTCAGCAGCACAGCAGTAAATCCAGACCATAATTGCTATTTTTATATCACAAGGTATTGATGTTTTATTCAACTGGTGGCACAGATTAACCACTTTAGATAACCAATCTAATGCAATGACAGCAAGAAATACAATACTCCCTGTCCTGTTCAGTGGCAACATGAACAGATTAAAACTGCAGAGTTCTTTGGAAATACAATATTCTCTTTTCAGGCTGCACTGCATATGAAATGACAGACTAATCATCAGTAAGAAATAAGCAACAATTTTGCTGAATATACACATTTTGCTCGGTCTCCAATTATTCCTATAAAAGCTCAAAAGATGCTCAAAGCAATTCCATTGCCAAGCACAGGGTCAAGAATTATCAAAACTGTATAATGTCCACTTGTCATTTTAATCATTGCTGCGGTTCTGGAGCTTTTCCTGGTTTCTTCGTCATCATCATGGTTGTTGTTGTTGCTCAAAGCCTACTGCCCACAGTCAGTTGTTAAATTGAGCTGTTTTCTAGCCAAGAGTCTGTGAAGTGAGCTGCAAAGGAAGTACAGTGAAGTTTCAAGATGTGGTATATTTATATGCAAATCATGAGTCATAGTGAGTATGATGGACTCTTTCAAACTGTAGAGAGCTGTAGTGAAATATTTGCTCAATTAAAGCATTGCCATAGCATGTCAAACCTGGTTGTACTGGTTTTAGGTCTTCAGCAAACCCATTAATTTTTTTCTTGCTTTCATTCAGTCTCATTCAGCGAGAACTGGTCCAACACAAGTGGTTTCCTTTATTTGGGATACAAAATCTGTAGATCAGTGTTCATTAGTCAATGGTGTAATCGGGAGAGTCCTATTTGTCAAAGTGTTTAGGCATCCGGCTTCCCTTTGAAGTACGTTAACGTCCATTACTCTCTGGATATGTCTGTTTAGTACTTTCTTTCTACAAGTGCTGTCAACAGCTGTATCACAAGGAACTCTGTAGCTGAGAAGCCAGGTAAGAGAGAAAGATACCTTGCATCCCCCTCATCTTTCTAAGCCATTCAATTTATTCTTTTTGTTCTGTTGGATAGTAGACGCCATTTGTCTCGATATGGGCTTATCTCCAAACGGTTCAATTTAAGTATGAACTGGGGCACGGACTTAAGGTTTATAGGATGTCTAGACATAGCTAAAGCTACCTAGTAGAAATGAGTTTTACAGGCATGTCTGTACCTTGTAAAAGAATGTGCTCTTATGCATTAATTTCAGGTATGTTGTCTTCTGGAATATCCCCTTTTTCTTGAGTTGTCAGAGGAAATAAATAAGAAAAGGATTCTTTATTTTCAAAGCATTTATCACAGTACTTCTTATTCATTTCACCTGTGATGTGCAGAATTGTGTTTTTATGATTGTATCACAGCTGTCAGAAACCCAGAAGAATTTCTTAAATAGATGCAAATAATTTTTAAATAGAAACAAAATTTGACGTGTTGATTTTTCTCATAGAATGTGAATTAAGACCTCTGTTTTGAAGAAGAGAATAAGAAAATGATGTTTTCACCTTTCCAAAATGCTTCTGCAGTTCGGTAGGATGTTTGGAACTGCTAAAGCCTATTAGTTTGGTAGTTTAACAGCCGGGGACGGACGTTCTTAGGCTTCTTCATCAAGGGGAGTACCCCGGTCCCCACTGTCCGTTCTGGGAGTCAAGAGGGCCTGTACTGGCAAAAAACCCATATGGCTGCACATGAGAAAAGTGAGCAACATTCAGGCTATTGAGTAGATGTAAACAGTGCTACACCCATGTCACTTGGCTCTTGACCTCCAGACCAACCTTCATGTGGGAAAGCAGCATTTAGAAGACAACAATTTGCCTGCCCTTTCTTCCTAGAGCGACATATTAATTTGTGCTCCGGTCCATTTCATTTTGCACCTTTCACTAGTCAACTAATTAAGGATTGTATACAGTTTTGTGAGGATCCTTCATTGGAACCATTCTAAATTACAGCCTTTCCCCAGTATCTTGCCTGTTACGCTTTGAAGGTGGGAATTTGCTCTCTGTTATCTTTATTATGCAATCTTATTCATGCACGGCCCATGCTGTGTCCTTAAGGTCGTTGGAGCTCAGTGCTTCTGTATAGATTTAATTCTTGAGACGTTTTTGAGATTCCACAAAAGGAAATTGCTCTGTACCTTTGAGCTGAGTAGTATATTTCAAATAACAGCAACAGAAAGCTTAGACTGAGTGGTTTTGCAGTGTAACCCATGCCTAAAATATACAGCAGCATTTGTCTTTCATGGCACACTTCAGAACTGTTACAGAAGTTGTTTGCTAACAGTAAAGTTTGCATCATCCTGCAAAGGTTTCTCAAGTGTAACAGGATGGTTCCACCTGCAGCAGTTCTGACTTTCCTTGAACTATTTTTGTCACACATTTGATATATAAAATGTTATGGTAGTTCTTGATGCAGCTTCTACATGTGCAAGAAAGTCATAGCTTAGAAAAGATTTCTCAAACATGTAAAAAAACCCTTTTTTCCGTTTACTCACAGCTCTCTTTGGGTAACATCAGGCCAAATGTTGCATGCTTACAATTCAACTGAAATGTGTGATTGGCAAACCAAGATCCTGGATCTAAATACGCAACAATAACTTCAGAACTAGACTCAGCATATATTTATATTTACTGTTTAACCTTTTAAAGTTAATCTTGGGAAAAGCTAGACACAAAATGCCATTCTTACTGGTTTTGGTCAGTCTTTGGTCAGTCATTGCAGAAGCATGCACGTGTGTTTATAGGATATATAATAAAATCTATGGGATAGCACCAGAATATTTTGTAACATTGGTGCCCTAGTATATTCCTAATACTGTTCTTTCTTCTCCCAATATTGCTGACTTAGAAGTAGTTGTAAAGAAATACATTACCCTGGAGCGTTAGGAAAAGCAAGTGTTAAGACATGTTAAAAACAGTTAATTTTATCATATTTCTATTACCCTTCTTCCAGTATTGACAATAAAAGGGTGACCCTAATTAACACAGGAAGTTACAGAAGAGCCTGCATGGCACAAATCAATCAGATTAATTCTGTGCACATAAATCCCAATGAAAGTTTTTGAATGTCAAAATGTCGTCTTAATTGAAATGTGTTTGGTTGTGAGAGAGAGATGGGATGGCAGTGACCCAAGTAACTTCTGTTGGTTTAAATCTCATCAGATGTGTTGCATAGTTCCAATGCATAAGGAAATTAAATTGTAAAAATATAAGTGTAATAGAAAGGACATGATAATCCACTGGGTTTGGGCTCGCTCTTAGGCTTTTTAACATTCTCTTTATAGTATGTGGCTGGATGTGGGGGAGGAGAGAGAGACAATCTTTTCTTTCCTGCCCTGGGACCCCTCTGAAGCAGTAAGCACTGGTTTTGGGCTGCAGTAAGGCTGCCTTCCACAGGCACTAAATAAGCTGTCATGTCTTCGTGGGCTCTGGAAAGGGTGCCGATGCCAAGCAGTATGAAATTCACCCTGGTATTCTGGAGACTCTGCCTGCAGAACTGCCAGTGGAGGTGCTGGGGGGAGACTTTGCCTCATGAGCCTCTTTGGCCTCTAAATTAGCAAAATGTGTTTAAACTCCAATTTGATTTATGTAGTTATTAATCTTACAAGAGATACTGCAACTCTGTTTTTTGAGTTAAGGGAGCTGGGGAATTCTGACAGAAGCCGTAGTGAGAAGTAAGAATAATACTCATATCTTGCACTTTTATGGCATTGCTGATGTCTTGCCATGTTTTCCATTGAATACTTTATTTTGAGCATTACAGAAATTGAGCAATGCTATTGCCAGTCTTGTGAGCTTTATATTTTGATACATTCTTTTAATGACAAGATTACGTTTTTTCCTTCAACCATACCAACATAAGCCCATGTAAACTTGATTCCAAACCATGCTGAGGGCTGTGAACACAAAGAACATTCTCTGTTTTGTTTTGGTTTTGCATTTTAATTGCTTCTCTGCCTTGAATTGGTTTGTTTGGATGATGAATTGGAAAGATAAAGGCATCTTGTTTTTTAGACAACTAAGCTTTGCAACCAACAGCTAATATTTATATTTTTGAAAAAAAACATAATTACAGATAGCTTGAAATCTTCACAGGTATTACTTCTAGAAACCTCTTGCACTGTTCTGATCACCTTCTGCTGCTGGGCTGTGCAATGGCACAGATGTCTGACACCTCTAGTTGATTAGCTGCATTGTGTCTGGTACATTCCTCCTCCTGTGCTAATGCCCAGAGTACAGTTGGGTTAGGTTTCAATGGATTTGTTTGCATGTATTTTGTGAAGAGAGGGCAAAGAGGAGCTTATGTTTTCCTTGGACCTTTAGGGAATGAAGGGTTTTTTTTATCCAGAGTTCTTCAGTCTTTTGACATAGTTTCCTCTGTGACATTTATGCCTGCCTTGATGTCCCATTTCAGAGCTCTGCGCGAAAGGGGCCACAAAAGAAGAGGTCATCGCAGAAAGATCTGTCTCAGCCAAATATCTCTAAAGAAGGGGAGAAATTTGGGAATGTGAATGAATGTAGAGACAATGCCTGCCTCTCCTGTTTAGGGCCTGCCAGAAGAGGTCAGGCCCTTGCTGCAGTCTAAGGCATCTGTACCTACCCGTTGCCAAAATGCACTGAACACAACTGTGTTCAACTGCAATTGCCTCAGAGTGAAAGGTGGCTTTTTGTTCATATGTGTGGATTTGGACTGTGGGTTTGGAGCCTGTGCTTTCCAAATGCAGTGACAGAGCACTTGCACGTCCTGTCTTGCTTTGCTACACCCTGAGCCCTTCCTGTCCAAGCAGACTCTCTGAGTACTTTGTTGTTTTTATTAGGCTTTTCCTTGAGAAAGGATTATTGGACTGTGGCTTGGCTGTACATAACCACTGTTTAGTTTTTGTTCCATTATTACAACTGCTTACATTAACTGAATTTTTAATAAAAGCCCAAGTAATTCACACAGCAGGTGTTCTCTGAGGCAAGGCACAGTCTGAGGTCATCATGTCTTTCACAGGCAATTTTGCAACTTTTTTATTTGTTTCCTGCTGGTTTGTTTTGCTTTGTTTTCTATAGGTGCCCAAGAGAGAAATAATTGTGTGTTTTCGTCCTCATTTGCTTTGTTTGTGGAGGGATTGTACACCCTTTTGATCATTCCAGTACTTCCTCCATGAGTCCCTTCTCAGATAATTGTGATAAAAGTAGTATAATATGCTTTTCGAACTCCTGGCTTGCTGATTACTTGTAGTCTATTTTCTGTTTTCTGTTATTCATTCCACCCATAATTCCATTGATTTTTCTAGCTCCCCTTTCTAAATTAGACTTTGGCTAATGCAGACTTCTCAAGCCTCTTTTCTTCTGCCCTGTGAGACTGAGCAATAATCATTGTAAGAGACCAGACAGGTTCTTATTTCTTTTAAGTGCTGCTTCCTACCAGAGCATCACCAAAAAAAAGCCATTAGACAAAATTCCATATTCCCTTTTTTCCTCTTTTCTGGGGAGGTAGAAACAAGACAAGCATAGGCAAATACTTGGAATTCCCAGAACACAAAGTGGTCCCTAGGGCACGAGACTCTTGCCAGCATTTGGTTTTGGGGGTTTGCACCCTACTGCACCCTGTGCCCATCTCACGGCTGTATCTTGTGCACTCCCACCTTTCAGTTTCTCTGCACAGAAACTCCTGAGGATCTCTGGAAGTTCATCTTGATTTTTCAAGGCCTTCACTGGTTTGGATCTATCTGTGGGCTTCCTGGCCCACAGCAAACTATGGGTGCCCTAGTGTTACATTCCCATTACTTATTAGATGGTTAGTTTTTAGTTACCCCTACCTCAGTTTCAGAAAGAGTGTTAACTACTTCAGTTTCCCTAAATATTTATATATTTAGCTGTGCTATGGTGTCTCTCTAGATACCAGCAGGCTCCAAATCACGTGTTTCAGCATTAAAGCTGCCAAATGCTGATAGATGGTAGGCAGGAAAATATTAAAGCACGATCTTGTAAACGTCCTTCTGATACTGCAGTACGTAACCACTTACTGAAAACCATTATCTTCCTGTAATGGTATCTTTATGTATCAGTGAGACCTGAAGATGGCTTTCACAAAGATAAGGGTGACTTTTAGGACCAAGATCTTCATGCAGATGCATTTTCCTCAATTTATTTTTCTAAAAAACAGTTAAATAACCACTGGTGAGACAGTAAGAACGATATACTGAAGGTTTGGTCTGCACAGCTTTCTCTTGGCACAGAAGTTTTTCTGGGGTATGACTTGTTTTAATCTTCTCTTCCAACTCAGTTATTCCTGATGAAGCATTGTTTGTATGAAACTGAACTGGTATAATTTTATGTGCTTCTCATATTGTAATTAATCTACAATAGTGCTGTGATGGCATCAATACTAATGGACGTGAATAAAGTGATTTTTCTATGCACAGGAAATCCCTAAAATATGTATTTCCCCTAACATTTAGTATCATTGAAGATCCTGAAGATCAATATAATTGAAGATTACAGAAGCTAAATTTACTATTTTATCTTAAAAATAGTCCTACTGTTTTTCCTTGTATGCCACGAGAAAGGTAGATGATGTTTAAAAAAATCTTCTATCTCAGCTTTTGAAATGCCTTTTTTTTTTTTTTTTTCACCTTAAGTCTGGGATATGTGATAAACTTTTAGCTCTCCAAAACCAAATTCCACTCTGAAGGAGACGAGCTTTTTCAGAACTGCAAAATAAAAAAGAGTATTATGGGGTAGAAGTGAGGGAAATAATCTCAAATTTACCAATAGACTCCAGACTACCTATTTCTGATAAAAAACATATTTTTAGTCATGTCTTTATTTAGTGGGCTGTATGCAGACAGAAGGGCTCATTAGAAATACATTTTCTGCACATCAGTGTTATGCCTGAACTACCTTTTCTGCATCCAGGGACAATTTAAAAGCTGAGATTGCCTGAATTGTGTAATACTTTGACAACAGCAGTTTTTTAACAGAACTGACCACGGACTTCATTTATTCTTTTTTAAAGAATAATTGAGAACTTTGGCTCTTGAGTCTTTTTGAACAAGCTTATTTGCATTCCTATCTCTTCTCTCAGGATTTATGCCTCACAGAGCTCTCGCTTAATAGATACCTAATATTGTCTTCACAGCATCAGTGTGAGAGCAGTACTCTTCAGCAGCTGGCAGGACTGTGTAATGTTTAGGTGGTCACAAGATATCTGTACTGAAGGTAGAAGAGGAAGTGAGCTCCTCTGATCTCTCTGAACATCATATTGTTGCTCATAAGAACCTTCTTTCCAAGGGACACTGTCATCTGTGATATAGTTTAGCATGTTTGGATATTCAATACAATACTAGACATTTCAATATTAGTATTATGCGTAACCCTCCTGGTAGCAAATCTGTGCAGAGTATTGAAATAAGTGAAATATATTCTAATATACTGCAAAGTAAGCAACTAGGTAAGTCTGGTGGAAAGTCCTCATAGTTTCAAGCAGAGTATTCCAAATGTTTCCTTATGATGATTTGTAATGTTATGGGGCCTGTATTTTCTTTGCTTCTAATATATGATTGGTAGTGGTATGGCTTCAGCTGCTGCTTGTGGCAGCATATAGCTCTGTAGGTCTTACAACTCTAGCTGCAGCTTTGCTTTCCATTTCTGTTGAATCGAGCACTTTGAGGGGCCCATGGTTCAGAAAAATAGCACGCAGACAAAAAAAGAACTATATTGTAGGCTGGTCTTTTTTTTGTTTAATTACTTTGTTTTTTCTTTTCCAAATCTGGCTTTCAGTCATGTGCCTAATTTGTGTCCTCATGCTGCACCTTGAAAGCTGGCAACTCACCCATGCAGCCTTTCCCCTCCCACACACCTTTGCACTCCAGTTCCTCCATTGCTCCATCTGGCAATATTGCTTATAATAAAAATTTATAACTATCTAACACAAATGACAAGGGGAAAATATATTTCAATGGAGATGGACTATTGAATGCATAATGGTGTCATGAACTTTCAGCCTCTGATGTTGGATTTTTGTGCCATATGGGAAAAGTAGCATAGCAACACAACTGCTACTCCTAATTATATAATATAAATGTCAAGCTTGTTCAAGATTCAAGGATTACACGCTGCCAGAAGAAACTCTGTCTTCTGTAGACTGAAGCTTTTTGGCAACAGGGTCTGAAGGAAGAAGCACTTACTGTCTGTGATCTCATCAGCCTATTTCTTAAACAGCAGGGAGATGGACAGAAAAAGGCATTTTTACAATGTCTCTGCCAAGGGACAAGTCAATCTCTTGATTTCAGCTCTGAAAATCTTCAAAGATACAAAAAATTTCAAGTATACACAAATCTTCATATTAAGATTAGGAAAATTTACATATATTGACTGGATATTTAAGCATTAACAATGTTATAAAGTACATTCATGGAAAAGTCACAGATGGATATAACCAACTGACATTTTGGTTGCAGCAATGTAAAAAAATAATTAGAATTTATTAGCTGAGCAGTTAGCAAATTATTATAAATAATTGCTGAGATGATTTAAGAGGTATTATTTTTATAATTTTTATAATTTTACTGACATTCCTACTGGAAGAAATAAGAAATACTATAAAATGTCTATTGTAAAAGGCTATCAGTATTCAAGGATCTTATGAGCTTAAAAGCTCACAAACTGGTGTGTTAGAGAGGAAATAGTTTTATCGCTATTACACAGCAGAGAACTGAAAGTGAGGTTTATGACGATGTTATAAGGAAAATGTTTGGCAAAGCTGATTACCTATTGAGAGAGGTCTTCACAAACTTCAAAACTCCTTCTTGTAGAATAGATCATACATGAAAATCCAGGCAGGTGTTTGGCTTGATTCATATTGATTCTGAACATCTTTTAAGTTATTCGTAATCAAATTAATAGCTTCCAAAGTGACTGTTTCATAAATAGTGACAAATCATCTAAATGTGTTAAGAAACCTGTTTGTTTTTTTTAAATGAAACTGCAGTTCAAAGCAATATAAGATATTTTAAAGGGCTATTTCATACAGTTATGCATAATAAAATTACCTGCAAAAACACTTTACAGAAAAAGTGGCTTACATGACATTTTTCTTTATATATCTAAATGGTTAAGGAAATTCCTACATGACCTTTTAAATCATACCTAATATGGCTTGATTTAAAGCCAGAAAAGCATGAGTCAAATTTCTGACTTGACCAAGTAGCAGAGAACGCACATATGATGTATTTAGAATTGGCAAAGGCTCATCTTGGTGAAGAGTGCTGTAAATTACTTTTGATTAAAAAAATCAGCAGAGGAAGTGAAAAGTCATTACTATCAGAACAAGAACAATAAAACATTAATGCTCTATGTAAAGATTGATGGGTAGTTGAGAAGTTGATTTGTAAAAGTCACCAGTACCACAGGGTATGAGTTTATTAAGAGTGTGAAAGAGGCAGAGTGAAAAATGAGCTCATACTTTAATCAACAGAAATGGAAAATAAACAGCTCAATATTTGTTGGCTTCTTTCAATGGAATTTTATTTTGATGATAATTGCCACCGCAAAACCCCCCGAAGACTTTGACCACTTGAAAACTAGTCTTCCCTAACCCTGATTTGTCCAAGGAGCTGAAGGTGGATAATAATGGGTTGAGAGGCAGATGAGGAAGGTTTGACACTTCATCTTCTTTCTGATAATTAAAATATGTAAGGAAATGCATGGAAAAACTGTGCTTTTTCTTCTTCCCCCTTTTTTTCCTGTGTGATTTATTATTTTCATATCCTTATGTGTAGTATAGGTAGTACCTTACACAAGTAAATGAATTGTTGATTCCAGACTGGGACGAGCTACGAATCATACAAACATAGACAGGAGAATTAGGGCTCTAGATTGGGACGCTGTTGGTGGCTGGGATCATGCCTTCACATCTATTTCTACACAGGCACCTATAAATTGTGCTGCCTTACTGGGGGCCCTGACCACTGCTGTGTTATGCCAACTGCTGCTAGCTCTCTCTGCTCGGGAGAGAAGTAAAAGGCCCAATAACTACAGTGAAAACGACTGGCTAAAAGTTAGCAATCAGTTGACCAGACCTTTATGGTCTCAGAAACAGCCATCATATGTTTGACACTAATTGTATTTGGCATCTTAGCTTGAAATTCAGAGCAGAAAGTCCGAGGATCTCATAGGCATAAAATATCTTCTATTTTGAGAGATGAGTCACACAGATAAGAAAGCACAGAGATGCTGGTGACTACATGTATTTCTGTGTACTGTTTCCACCGTTGATCTAGAATAGGAAACTTTATGGGTAGAAGTCCATGTACAAAATTATACTCTTGGAAGCTGCCAAACTGACAGTCTTCATACCACTGGCAGAGGTAACATGCGTTTCTATCTAGCCAGTGTGCCTATATTTAACTCGATCTAAAAGCACTAAAATACAGTATAAAGAAGATATTTTATCCTCTTGCTCATTTATGGTTTACTGCAAGATGCTGAGCTTTTCTGGGAGCTGGTGGGAGTCTTTAACTCCCACTAGTTTTGCTGAAAATTTTGGCATAAATATTTCACAAGAATGCCTGCCATTTTGTGGAGACACACTCTGAGTCCTTCACCTCTCCTCTGATGTTTTATGAAATGCTTCACTTCAAGATGATGAAATACATTGATATAACTATCGAATAGAGGGTTCCAGATGTCTAATTGTTTAATTAACTTCCCTCACAGTAAGCTTATTCTTCAGCTCTCACCATGCTTGGGTCCAGCCACAATTTTTACTTGGATTTTGCTTGCAATTTACCATATTAATAACATTCAACTGACAGATTTTAAGTGTTCTTCTCATGGAAGGAGCTAAGTCAAACTGGTTGTTGTCTACTTTTAATCCTTTTTTCCTAAGAAACCTCACATCTATAAAGCCTCAATCCTTTGCTCCAGCATTGCTTGTGCTTTTGTATCCCATCCACAGCAGTCAGAGAACTGACTAAATTTTTATGTCTCTTTTATTGATGCAGGAGGGTAGGTGAAAAGAAAAAGAGAGAATGTAGTACATCATTTGTTCTTTTAAACAAATGGTGTTATCTTGGTGTTACCAGCTGCTCTAAGTTGCTGTTTCCTTACAGGACCCATGGATATCATTGCAAAAGAGATGATGAAGGGTATATCTGTGCTGTGATACAACAGCTTCCAGACCTGTTTCCTAGTTCCCTGATTATACACGCTTGTGGATATGTTAGTTCATTCCCCAGCTTTCTTCTGGAGGGAACTAATTAGTTCCCTTGGGCTCTGTCTACATTTGTAATTCAGCCCACAGGAGTGGAACAGTAGATCAAATTGGATGGTACTGAGGATCCTCATCTCTCTCATATTTGTATGCTACCAGCATTGTACAGGATGTCATGGGCTGCTGCCCTCCCTCTTGTGATCAGCTACCTGGATTCCTGCTGACATGAAAGCTTTGCTATCTCTCATCTTGCATGGGGCTGTGTTATGGTGTGCTCTGCCTCTGATGTGCCATTAGAAGCAGAGGCACACCAGCATGACCTCCACTGTTGCCACAGTGAAATGATGTTCTAGGGTCACAAGCGTATGACAGAGGCTCCAGGCAAGAGGTGTGCCTGTCACACCTCATAGTTTATGAATGTGACTAGTCAGATATAGAGGAAGAGGAAAGTGGACAGAAGGAACTGAGAGAAGAACCCAACATTTAGTCTGAGGACAGGAAGTCACTACCTTGAGCATGGGACTTTGAAGAGTAAACAGAGTTTATCTGTGTTGCTCTAATAAAAGATATGGTCTCTTCCTATAAACTTCACTTCTCATTGAAAGGAAGGACATCTTTTATGGGATACTGTAAAACTGTCATGTATTGTAGGTAAGTCTAAAGACTTATTTTTCAAGTCCTATTCTCAAGGTCTCTCTGTTTTTTTCTGAAATCTGGCTGTTTAAGCAGTCAGTCTTTTGCAACTTTGGCAATCTTATCATTGGTGTAATCTTATCTCCTCTCAGCTGGTTTTTCTCACTTAGGAGGGAACTCGGCCCACTCAGGAAGCAGGGAGTATCTTTACAGGACAGTAAAGGAAATCCACTGCAGCGTGTTGTAAGGCAAGTTAAAGTCTGTTGGTAGTAATTCTTGCTGATGGGACAGCTCCTGTGTGCTTGGAATCCAGAACAGTAACTTCCAACACCTACAAAATACAACCCCCCACACTGAAACAATTTATAGTCTATGATGCTGGGGGGAAGGAGTGTGGTGGTAAAATTATTAATATTGAAGACTGAGAGGTCTGGATAAGAAGCAACTTTTACTTAAAAGAACATTCATTTCAACTAAAAGCTAGCAGTCTGTGATTGTTTCCAACTCCCTGCTTCTGAGCTAAGCTAATGCTGCGTGCCACCCTTATAGGCTCCACCAAGAGAGACATCTCTCCATATTGTCATGTTATTTACTGTTCGATTCCTTAGAAATGTTGCAGTTAGCAAGCAACTTTAGGAGTTAATCCCCCCGGGTGGATACCTGGCTTTGTTAACATTGAAGTGATTATTTTTCCTCACCTCTTTCATTTTTTTCTGAAACAATATATATATATATATATAGTTGGGGTCTCTGCAAACACTTGGCAGAGAACCAGGGAGAACAGGGAGAGGTGCTGTCCTGGTGTTCATAGTTAATAAAGCTTCTGTCTGACCTGTCCTAAATTGTAGCTGCATTATTATGCACTTGGAGTCCCCAGATGCTTCAACAAGAGTTAACTGTCACCTTCTCAGATGGCAAAATTTGAGTCAGGTAGGTTGACTAAGATATAAGGTAGGGACTATACACACACACACACACATTTATGCAGGCACACTCTAATGAGTGCTGCAAACATATAGTGCTTTCAGGAAGAAGCATTTTCTGCAATGATGTGGCCAGACATCCAGAATATTAATTTAATTTCATTTTGGACATCAGCAGGAAGAAAAAGGCTGGAAGGATCTCAGGAAAGGAACACACAGAGCAGACAGGGATTCTTTTAGGAGCATTTTTCAAGGAGATGCTTGCACAGTACAGAAGTCCTAGCATACCTGCTAGTCCCTGGACATTAGCAATAATGACTGTCTTGCTATGAAAGCCAAAGAAAGCTGTACCAGGTAGGACAATAGTACAAAATGTGAGCCCATCTGTCTGTGTGATTAATGGAACAAGGCCCTTCCAGAAAACAAATGGAGAGCTTTCCAGAGCTTGTGGAATGTGCCCAGTTTAGCATTACAAAGAGGTGTAGAAAAGCTAAAAATTCATGTGGCTGTTGATGTTACCTGGAAAATATCAATAGAAAGTGCTGGGTGATTGAACAGAAGATCTGATCCATGCACATTTCTCATGAACAGAACTAAAAGCCAAAGAATCCACTAAGTCCAGCCTTGTCTTTTTTTTTTTTCGTAAAGGAATGGGAGGGAAAAAAATCAGTGGTAAACTATGTGATAAAATTTTCTGTATAAAGTATGAATCACTCAGTTTCAAGTTAACCAATATAATTACACAGAGTAAAAGAAATAACTTCGCTGGTCATCCATGAGGAGGCAGATGAGTAATTTTGCAAATGGTCCATGTCTCAAATGATATTAATAAATTAATTGTACTCTGAAGCCGGAGTCCCTGCCCCACAAACGTGGTTATCTGTCATGACCATTCAACAACAGCTTACCCTAAAAACTGTTCCTACTTACAAATAGAGGAAAATTCTTGATCTGTTTTAATCTGATCTTTGTGCAATGATATTAAGATTCTTTCCCTAGGGACCTCCATACAAGTGAAGTACCTAGCATTTTTGTCCCTTTTCAAAAACTGTTTTGTTATGATGACAGAGACCACTACCAAGAGAAATCAGTGAGTCGTGTCCAATTACATTATTGACAGACCTTGTACCCGAAGTTCTCTTTCAGCATGTAGTATGCAATACTCTGGGGGCAAAGCACACCCATCCCAGTCTCCTCCAGGCTGAACCACAAGTCCTCTTGCTTTACAATTCCTTGCTGGACACAAAACATGTTATCAAAATCAAAGTCCTTCATCACTCAAATCTGTGATCCTGAGCCACAGGTGAAATACTGGATTTATTATTATGTTTCTCTGGCACATGGTGTTTCTATGGCTTTAAGGAGACTCTTTAGTCTCAGACTGTTTTAAAATAGCAGATATATTTGGCTGCATTTTGGTATCGTGTTGTCATCTCAGTTTCTGAAACTTCCCTAGAACACTGAAGAGGAAATGTGTTCTCTATGATGCTGTTAATTTCGGTACATGCTGAATGTGGCTTCCAAAATAGCACTGTCACTTACCTGCTAGGTTGCCACTAGGGCATCCCACACTACTGCCTAGGCCTTGGACACTTACGTCTTTCTCAAACATTTAGCTGCACTTTTCAAGTTACTGGAACATCTATTCATAGTTATGGCAGTATGATACTCTTCCATATTTACCAGTAATAATTGTTCTCTTCAGCATGATGCCTTTCAACCCTGCAGGAACCAGTAAAAAACCCTCTTCTTGAGAGCCATTGTTACAGGGATGTAATTCTTTTCAATGTTGTTTTTTTTTGTTTTGTCCCTCCTTCTTCATCGTTACCTTTTTTTATTCCCTTCGCACATTATCTTCCGTCTGTGCTTGTTCTTTTTCTTCTGTTCATTCTTGAATATCATGAACTGTTCCCACTGAAAATGGTTCTGGTTACCTTTCACCAATGAGTAACAAGTGAGAGCACAAGGCTATTTGGTGTACTTCAGTGTCTTCAGAACTCCCATGAAAGGCAAGACCTGTCTCACACTGACCTCAGTGATCTCTCCTACTCTTCTGCCTGAATGAAGAGCACTTGTGTGACTTGAAGAAGCAGGTCTGTTGAGAGAAGGCAGAGTTATTGTATTTAATTGGGCAGGGGGGAAGAGTTTTGCCTTTCACCTAAACTTAGAGTTATTTTCAATTTCTTGCCCAGTCACAAATTTCCTGTTTTCTCCCTTCCAGAGACTGAAGTCTTTTCCTGCCTGAAAAGAAAAGCTAATTTGTGAAAGACAGGAGTAAAGTTGGAAAGCCCAAATTATCAGTGAAAGTAAAAATACTTTAAGATCTGGACAGTATTTTTAAGCAGTGCTGGATATTTGTTATTTCTGTGATAGTTTGTCATGACAGCATAGGAATGTTGGTCCAGCCTTGGAGGATGCCTAGCCACTATTTTATCAATAGAGACTGTGGTAACAAAAATATTATACAGTTATGAATTTTTTTTGAACGAGAAAGGAAAAAATTGTCCCTCTAGGAATACTGCAGAAGGCCAACGTCATTTTGATGTCTTTTAAGCTTTGGTTTGAAAACTTCTGGTCCTCTACACAGTAATTACTTCATTGAGAAAGTGCACACATTCTGCTACTCATGCTAATTACTGATAAGGAAAAGGCAGGAATGCTCAACGATTAAACATGTTTCATGCACTTGTCTTTCTTTTACTAAGCCAAATTTTGCAAAGCTGGCAGCAGTTACAAAGAGTGCCTTCTGTAATCATCCTCCCTCACTGCAATTCGGAAATTCCTTCTCTTTGTTCCATCCAAAATAACAAGATAGCGGCTCATGTCTTGTGAAAATGGGCTTCACATGCTATGTGTACTGAGTGGCAGGCAGGTAATTAGGCAAAAGGCTATGCAGATGTGTAAAAAAAGGGATGATTGCCTCATTTCTTCAACTTTAATCCTCTATGAAGATTTGCTACACTGTGAAGATTGAGGGAACAGGTGCTGTTATAAATAGAAGGAAAAGGAAGGAGCAACAGCTTGGCTGGATTACAGTCATGAACCCTAGACACCCAGTTTGTCATTTTAATTCTGATAACCAGGATTGCCAACTCTTCCTCAGTCATGTAATTCTTGGCAGTGAGACAGTGAGGGAAGGAGGGAGTGATAAATTCCATCATATTTCCTGCTTCCTAGATGTCTCAAGCTCTTAAGATACTGCTGTGAAATTTGTAAATGAGATGGGTTAAACCTTAAATTAGATGGGTAAAAATGGAACTCTTAAATTTTACAAAATATGATTTTTAGATTAGTTTTATGATTAGGATTGTTAGTGTCTGAAAGTAGCAATATTGACTGTTAAAGGTTAAACTCTTGAATTGTGGCAGAAGGCAGCTGGTTCCATCTGAGATAACAAACATTCTACCAGATACAACAAAACCTTTATAAACATGTCTTTTGTTTAGGAAATGTATTCTGATACAACTTCCTGCTATTGAAATCATTACCAATTTCCTTAACTTTACCTGGCATTACTTTAGATTTACTATAATAAAAAGTTGGGCCAAATAGTGAGGCCAAAATTAGATCATTTACATCTTTGTTTATGTGAAATCAATGTGCCTAAAATTATTTAAAAATCTAGGCACCCTTAATATTTGCAGAGCAGTGGCTAAATGAATCTTGTCTGGAGTTTGCAAGGTTTTAGAATTCCTTTAAAAAGAGGGCTAAATTGCCCTCTGGGGAATGAAACAGCAATTTATCCTCTTGAGCTGCAGTGATGGAAGTAGAAAACTTTTCCTGAGATTTTATTATAATTCAGCATTAACACTGGCTGTTCTTTGGTCACTTTGAGGTCATTTTCTTTTAAGATTCTTGACTTTTGCTTGGTAATGTTGGGTAGAAACAGTTCTCTTGTCTATTATTACTTCCTTGTATCATGGAATGAATAGGTCAAGTCTTTCTAATTTGAAGTCTCCATTTGAAAAATGACAAAAAGAATAAGCACCTGATACAGAGAAACTGGTTTACTAATCTCAGCCTTTCAGATTTTATCAGCTGTACTTAAAATCAACATCAACATGGAGAATTAGCCTGTGTTTAATTAATTTCTCCCCCATGTTGTGGTTTAACCAGGACACCCCAAAACTGATATAGACAAGTTTTTAAAATCTAAAAATAAAATTTTGGGTTTTAAAAAAAGTGTAAGATATTGTGGGAATCTTTGGAAGGTGCTTTGCTTTGAGAAGTCTAACACAAACTTTATATGAAGACTCATGAACAAATATCTCTTCCATTTTAGTGGAGAAAGTATTCAGATGTTCCATATTAATCAAAAGACGTGGACTGACTTTTTTTGCAGGGTGGTTGTTTGAGAGGGGGTGGACATAACTATGTATTGCCCACCTCCCTCCTGAGATGTGGTACTCAGAACTGGAAGCAAGACTTTACCTGCAGCCTTGTGAGTCCCCCATAGACTGGAAGGATTTCCTTCAGGATTTTGTTTGTGCATCTCAGTACAGTCTGGTTTTTTTCCTTTTTAATGCCCTGCTGGTGTTCCATTTTCATCTTGTGATAAAGCAAGTTGTTGCCCATATCTTTAAGTGGTTGATTTGTTTGTGCTTATGTGCATTCATTGCTGTTCAGTTTTCCCCATTGAATTTCCCTCTGTTGCTTTTAGAACTTTCTGCAATTGTATCAAGAAAGTTTTGAATTTTAAGCCTGACCTATAGGTTACTGAAATTCTATCTGGTCTGGTATGTGTTTTAAATTCATATGCTGTCTACTGCATCATTCAGATTATTGTGATTTATATGGCATTGAATGCAAGACCATTCTGCCAGTCAATGGCTAACAATTCTCTGCAGTATTTTATTCAACTGGTTTTAAGTACAACCTAAAGTCTAACTGAGAATATTTTCACCTAGACAATATTTTCTTGATTTGCTTCTCTCCTAAGTGAACCAGTGTCTAGGGCCTTAGTGGGGTCAAAATATGACAGTCACTATTTCTCCTTTATTTGCCTTGATTCTAATAGAAATTAGATTGGTTCAATCTAATGTTAGTTGTTAACCAACTCAAGCAATTGTAGACTTATACACTGTATGTATTTTGTAGAAAAATTACTGGTTTGATACAGTATTTTATACTGGGTAATGAGAAGACTAGTAAGATATAAAAAGCTTTTTTAAGAAAAAGAGAGATTCCATATACCATACATAGCATCAGTAAGACCCAAAGATCAAACAAGGTGGACTGTTCTTGGTCAAACTGGAGGGAAGTCAAAGATACTTCTTAAAAATATAAAACACCTGGATTTTTTTCTTTGCTTCTATTGAAATATTTAGAATAGTTAATGAGATCTAACAGGAATTGAAAAGAAGATGCTTTCAGGAAGTTCAATGCAGGTTTTTCAAAATCACATAATTTATGGAAGTTGCAAATTTAAATTCTGGTAAAAAAAATCCCATATTTATTTAAGTGAGTTCAGTAGCCAAGATTGGACTATAGAAATGTTTTCATATAGTGTGATGTGAGAGGGAGAGAGCTCTAGATGCATATATTTTGATTCTTATGTTTATACAGCTTATTAATTCTAGGAAAAAATAATATAAAGTACAGCTGAACAAATTGAAAGAAAAATTGTGGGTCAGCCAGTCACCCCTGGAGAAGACAGTAAAGTAAAATGATGTGATAGTTCAACGGCAGTACCTTACCACAGAAAAACAAGTATCAACAGGTTTTCAGAAAGACTTTGTAGTATAGCCATTTCTCTCAGAGCTCAAAACAGGTAGTGTTTTTTCTGAATTCCAGCAGAAATGAACTGCCCAAATAAATCAAAGCTTTTATTAAGAGGAGGGGGTGGGGGAAAGTTCTCTAGTCCTTGTCATTGCTGAGAAAAATGAGATGCAACCTATCTTAAAAGTAAGGCCCAAGAACTCAGGATAACAAATTGAAACTCTAGAAATTGGCATTAAAATCAAGATGGTACTATTCTTTAAGTGTATAGGGTGTTATAATACTGAAATGTACTGCTAAACCAGCAAAAACCAAGTGAAAACCAGACCACAGAGAGCCATATAGTAAACAGATGATATCTACAGAACAATTAAAGAGACGATAATGTGGTATTGATCACTAAAAACGTTGCCCAATAAATGTAACTCAACCTGTCTTAAAGGCATAAATATTAAGGGGAATAAAAATCAAGTGTATAAGGGTAACAGACCAAGAATCAATAAGCAGCATGAGCTGATGATGGAGGAAAAATCATGTCAGATAAACTTGATTAATATTTTGGAGATTGAATTACAGATGGCTGCAGTGGAACAGATGTAATTTGTATGGCTGTCAGATCCTGCTCCTATTTATCCAGATGAAAATCCCGACTGACTGTTGACATCTATTGAGTTTTTGCTGACTGCACTGGGAGAGCAGGGAACACATCCCTAGAATTCACAGAAACACCGTTCTCATTGTAAATATTCATTCAAATGTGGCTATGCATATTAGCATAGTCAGGTAAATTCATACATCACAGAAAGACGATAAACTTGTAGATCTGTAGTTCTGGGGGAAGCAGGAAATGAGCTGTGGATAATCATAATGTAAGCTTGTTCTAACTTGAAAACAAGATGGTCTAAATGATAAATTCCTAAAAGGTAGTGTACTTTCTGAGAGGACATGGTGTGCTTGAGGAGTTTGTGCCTTGTGTTTTATGGGCTGGGATGTGGTACGAGGGTTTGCCAGAAGTGATGGAGAATGAAAACCATGGTGGGGTAATGCCAGAGGATTGCAAAGGCTGGAGGGAAACAAACCTGTAACCCCATTCATCCTGTGGGGAGTGGTTCTTAGGAGTGTAATTTGGAGGGGACTAGCTGGAATGCCCCACAGGAGAGCTCTGGAATGAGACTGGGAACAGCTCTCAGTCTTGCTTCCAGCACTTGCCTGCACAGCAACAGAGATGCATCCTGAATCACAGGGTAATCCAAGACAATTCACTGAATGAACTTGTGCCACGCTCACGGTTCCAAAATGTGAATAGTTTCCTATTTGCAATGGGAATTAAGATCCCCTAGACAATGTCTAAACTGTTGATCAAGTCTGTACTCAGATTATGAAGGACATTAAGCTGTGAGGTAGTGACAGGACAGTAATATTGCAGAAACCAATCTGATTAATGTTGAAATATGGGTAAAAAAAATAAATTGCCTTATAGAAAAGTAATTTTTTAATGCTAAGGAATATAAGAAGTATTTTGAAACTGATCTGGATCATGCTGGATTTCAAATTCCCTGCAGGAGATTCCAGTGGAATGTGTGAGAGAGCCATCAGTGCATAAACACAGGTCTTGAAGTAACATTTTGGGTCACTGACTCCCATGTTACTGCTGCCAGCCGTGGCATACAATGCTCTCTGTAAAATGGAAACACAAATGCTGATAAGGTTCAAAGTTATAAAGTTAGTACAAAGGGATAGAGTAATTGGAATTTAATAGTGTCTACAGCATGGGGATATTTTTAAGTATACTCAATGTGTAGTGTGCCAAATACTGAGGAAAAGACAATAAGACAGGAGAGCACATAGTTGTTGCTATATAGCTGGAAGGAATTATTTGATTGCTATATTACTGCTCACCCTGAGAATATTGCTCATTTGCTGTTTACACATTAAGAGCTAATATCTTGGTTCAAAAGCAACTAAAATGGCAGGAATCTTTTTTCTTAGTCATCTCTGTTCTATTCTAGATGTCTTTTTCTCAGTCGGGCACCTGAATTTTCACAACATACAGTGATTAGAGAAGCAAAGTTTCAACACAATAACTCTTTAACTCAGAGGACTATGCAGCCTTTGTTTCTCACTGCTGGAGACTTAGGATAAGTACTGCGCATACAGACCTTTGGAAATGCCAGCTCTGAGAAGAAACAAACATATGCTGTGGGTGAAGCAAATGGAGGGCTAATGAGGCATTTGTCAGATGCCTTCCTCTGGTTGTTGTGTAGCTGACTTTCTCTAGCTTGCTACTTAGCCTACAAGCCTCAGGGAAACACAGTGTCTGAACCTAAGTTTTTACAGCGCCTTGCTGAGCATGGGAGCCTTACATCATCGAGTATTTGCTTTACTGATCACTCAAATGTAGAGGGATTTGCCTTCTGTGCAGCTTTTCTTTTCCTTCCTGGTCTCCAGCAAAATAGCACAAGCCTAAGCAGACAGAAGGTTAGCTTTTTCCTACAGGACATGGAATCCTAAAGAAAAACTCCTCTGAGCATGCAGCAATAGCAATGTCTGTCCAAGCCACAGGGTACCACACTATGTCCTATCCACATGCTTTGTAGCTGAATGTGGTATGCAGTAAAAAACCTACACAAAGCATGTTCAGGACCTCAATATTTTCAGCCCTGGTGAAGAAATGCACTTTGTGAACTCAGTGGGAATAAATACAGACAAGGAGGATACGCCATTCTCCAGTGCCCAGGTTGAGAGGCAGTGACATTAGCTGTGGGGGGCACCGAGAATAAATATTGCCTCCTTACTCAGCTCTGGCAATAGAGTTGCTTTTGTGCCACCCAGTCCCCGCTTTCAGGACACTGGCTGATGAGCAGGTATAGGAATTTGTGCATTAACTCTTCCTATGTTCTTCTCTAGCTCAGCTCGTTCTTTCCTTCATCCCATTTCAAGGCCACCCATAGCAAAGGCTCTGCTGCAGTCTCAGGGCAAGTCCCTTTGAACCTTGCCATCTTCCTTTTTCCTAAAAGAGTAGAAGTTAAAGTATTTTTCAGTGCTAAAAATAGGCAGAGTAGAATTGTTCAGGGGCCTCATGTGCAGCCTGGATGTATGGGGCTTCCTCCAGCTGATGTGAGTGCCGACATTCTGACTCATTGCACTTTCTTGATAGATTTCTCCACCACTAGTATGTCTTTCATGAATGAGTCCTTAAATGTCCTTTAAAAGGGACAATATAGTTTTGTCATTGTTTGACCAGTCAGAGGATAAAAAGATGAGATGGTATATAACAGAGAACATTTATTTCAAGGCACTTTTACTGTAAAAAACTGCCTCTGTGAGCATAGCTCTGCTAGCTGCTCATAGGAAAAAAAGGACATCTGTTCAGGCCTTCCATGAAGTGACAGTGATATCAACTTAATGGAGAAAACTTCCAAGAGGAGACTATTAAGCTTTCCTGAATAAATTAATGTTATGCAGTTTTAATAGAGGTCTGAAATAGATGTGAGAATTAAAGAGAATATAAAAACTAGGTATTCTGTAGAGCTTTACTTGAATTGATCTCTTTCAGATGATTGCATGAAAGTAAACTGTATTTTTAAAGCTAGCATTAATGATCTGCATCAACTGCACTATATTGCAGAAGGACAGCTTTCAAAGTTTAACTTTAGCTGATGGGTAAAGGTATCAGCCATCTGTGAGATGAATACATTCAGCTGGATCAAGTAATCACCATGAAGACCAGGGCTGAGAAGAGTTAGTTGGGGTCACGTGGTTTTAGGACTTTTCCCTATCATCCCTTTATAAATTAACTTTGGATTGCATCTACGCTAGCTGGTTTTGATCTCTAAAGTGTCTGCAGGTTGAGATTAGCTTAATTCTTACCCTTATCTCATGCCTGGTAAAATCAAGACTGCACCTGGAGGGAATGGAAACAGGTATAAAGGATCTGGCTGCTCCAGTTTTGTATTTGCTGAGGCAGGTATCTGATTGTTTTTAATTCTTCACTCTAAGCAGTGCTTATTAATTTAGATTCCCTTTTTTACTGCTATATCATGCCAGAACTTCAATTTGTTGTAGCAGCTTCAATATACTGGTGAGTACTTATTTTTTAAATATTTTAGTGACTGTTGAGTAGTTGTCAACTCTTTGGAATCTTTTTGCAGGTGAATTTCAATATACTTGGAAATGTTCCACAAAATCTGTTTTTATGCCTCTTTGAGTTGACTCTGGTATAATCTTCCTCATGTAGACTTTCTATAGGCTACCTGGTGTACTGGTACTAGGTAATCTAGGAAACTCATTATTTCAGCTATATGTATATATGTAAATGCATTATTGTTTCTTGTAAAAAAAAATATTAGAAAACATAATGTTTTTTGTAACTTAATGAATTATTCTGAAGTCAGTTCCCGTAGAGGAAGAAAAAAGATAGTTTACTTGGCCCTGAATGAACAGTCTCTGTTTAGGTGGTTTATGTGGTTTATGTGGTATTATTACTGTAGCTAACCATGTCCGTCCCTGGGCTCTCAATTTCAAAAATGAACACTTATGTCACTTTAAGTAGTTGCCATGGAAATCCTCACAGCATGAACCTCTTCAGTTAAGACCTTATGGCAGATAACTTAAATTATGTCTATTGTTTCCCTAAACATATCAGGCACTCGAGTGAAAATGGTTTTGCATGCCTTTAAAACACATGCACAAGAACTACTACTTGCTTGTTGTAGCATACGTTTACTAACCTTCAAATCAGTGATAAATTAATGTCAGATTATAATAGTTTGAATTTATTTGAGAAAGCAATAAAATGAATTGGAGAAATCTCTTTTAGTTCTTAATACCTTAAAATATTTTCAGATCAACTCCTTTTTTTAAAAGACTTCTGTATCCTGAGCTTTTGGGAATACAAATATGGGAGACATTACTGGTGTTGGAATGCTCTTCATTATTCTATTATAGGGCCTGCTCTGAGCAGGTATAATCTTTGGTAGGGCAGGGTCTAAAAAATCCCTAAAATATGTGAATGGTCTTTCAGTTTCAATTTGTAACTTTTTTGGTTTTGCTTTGGTGATTAACAATCTAATTTTAGAGATTGCTTTGAACGACACTTAATTTTTAGTTGAATTCCAAAATAATGAGAAAGAAGTCAGTGAACTGAGATCTTTTTTTTTTTTTTTGAAACATTCTTATTATTATCTAGTTCTATCTTCTCCATGTATCCAGATGTTAACATTGACATCTGGAAGCTGTTCCTTTTCAACAGAATGCAGATAATAATATCTATTTCTGTAAAGACTAACTCAGCTGTAATAAGTGTGTTAAAGCAGCAAATGTTTTGTTCTTTTATCTTGAATAAGGTACAGTATTAGAGTGAAGTTATAACCTGTGGATTAGAACTGTCACATTGGAGTGTACCTTGTGTTAAGCAGCCCTCTTTAGCTGATGCAATTCCATCACTGGGTTAAGCTTTAGCTATAATGCCTATGTAGAGAGCCAAATTGTTCTCTGTTGCAGATCAGGGTACTTCCATTAACTACATATTTACTTCCATTAACTACATATTTAAACAAACACAGCTGAGAATAGCATTTGTCCCAATATAGACACATGAGGAAATTAATAAAATGGGTCCAATACAAAATGTTAAGAAATAATTATGGAAAATAGCAGTTTAATGACAAAATACACCGGCTGTATAAAATAATCAGTAACGCAGGGTTTCAAAATACTTTCTACTGTTTCCATGTGTCTTATTTTTAAGTAAGACAAATAAAAGTACTCTTTGTGAAAGGTACTAATATTAGTCCTGCAGGACAAGGAACTTCAAGATTGTTCATGTGATCATACAAATTGTATTTATCTCTGTCCAGCTCCCACTGCAGTCACGTTGATGCCATGGAAATAGCATCTGTGACTAACTTGGTGCCAGCTGCAGCAAAGGCCACTCCCAAATACAAGCAGAGATGGTGCTAACGGTGCGTTAAAGCACACAGATGAGCTAGAACGGAAAAGAAGTTTGCTTTGCCACTTAACAGCTCGACCCATAGTAGACAAAAGGAGTACTTCATTCTCCTGAGCTTTCAGTCTGTCTCTCCATTCACTATACTCCCTTTTAAAATTGAGTCTGTTTAGCTTCCCCTGCCAGACGCTCTGGCACAGTTCCTCAGGCACTTAAATATCATTGTGGATTTGGGCTTCCGAGCCTACATCTTATTTCCCTCTGAGGGGGAGGAAGTTTTGCAAGTAGAGTTAATTTTGCTATAGAGGAAATAAATGCCATGAAACCTTTCTATTAGATTAAAACTGAAATAAAAAACAACCTTTGGCTCTCTGTGAGGAATGCCTGTGAGCTGCATAGCCCCGCTGCCTGGGATGCTGTGAAAGAGCTTGGTTAGGTGGAGCATTTAGTGTAGTCAGCTTCCAGTGAAGCCCAGGATAGAGCTTCCCTCTTGTACGATCTGCTTCTTCTGTCCTCCAGCAGTATGTATGGAGTGGATCCAACCACCAGAGAGCACAGATGTAGCTGCTCCATAAAAGCTTCTGAGACATCCTGTGTCTGACATAAATAAAAATGACCTTTAGTATCAATCTCTATCTCTCTGACTGCCAATAATGGGCTAGTCAAGTTACAAAACGCCAAGCACACACGTTATGCTTGGCACAAATTTCACCAGTATGGGCAAGATACAACTAATTACTGCATAAAAATACTCATAAAGCATATATAGGTGTGTTTGTGTGTGTATATATATGTGTGTGTATTTAAATATATATAATAGAAATAAACTCTATGCAACTATGCAATGGTATTTTGGGGGATGCAGAACACAGCAAGGCAACATTTGCATTATTGTAGTGTAGCAGCCTGATTCTGTTTATATACTGGCATAAATCAGGGAAGCTGCAGCTAAAATGGCAAAGATATAAGTGGTGGCAAATTGCCTTCAGTGAAAAACTGGGTGTAAATTGCCTACCTTATGTCCAAAAGATGGAAGAAATAGCTTCAGACAACTGAACATTGTCATCCATATTGGAAACAGAAGCCAGAGTTGGTTAATTTTAATTTTAAACTCTAAGTCTGATGCAATAAGGCAATCTGATTCCTGGTTCCAGTGCTGTCATGCTGTTTCCTATCTTGGTTTAAAAGTAAAGCTAATCTTGTAGGTTTTGGTGGGTAAAAAAATTAAATGAATTCTTGTCATTCTGTGGAGCTTTTACTCGGTTTCATTCAGTATTTACCATTCTCCTCCTGAAGAGAATAACAAGATGCTGTATAATGAGGGGACCTGCACATTGAATGTTTATTTGCCGCTCAGTAATAAAGCATGTAGAGTTTGAACCATGTGGGTTGTTACTTGCCAATATCAGGAAGCAATCAGTAACTGTTAACATTTTTCTCAGGTTGTCATAAACAAAGCTGATCTATTTGTGGTTCGACAATCTGCTGATGATTTTTTTCCAAAGTCAAAATGTGTTGTTCACCTTCATTTTGCATTGTATGCCAAGTTGCTATAGACAGCTCGGATTGCAAATGTGTTCAGGCGAATAATTACCACTGGAACGATGGCTTTGTGATGATATGTGCATTCTGTCAGTACTTTCATTTTGTAGAATAATATTTTCTGTAACTACGTTTGGGGAGTAGGAATTATCCTCTAGCTCATTAGCAATACTGTGGTGCTTCCTGCATGGTTCAGTTGATCTTGCTGCAATACTGAGGAGCTGTACCAAGAGGGGGTGGAAATGCCCCTGACTGCGGAGCCTGTGACTGGGGTGTTCCTGCAGGACAGCAAAGATTGACTTCCTGCTCCTGGGTGGAGATGGGGGCTGTTCCTGGGGCTTCTGCTTCTTGTGGGACTGCTCTTTTCCTGGGGCTATTGGGTAAAGTAAGGTTACAGATCTCTGGCTGTGGTTTGCGAGAACAGAAAGAGCTTTGCTCAGCTCTTGGCCCTGTGGCTGCTCAGTGGAGATGGATCTCTGCAGCACCCTGAGAGCAGAGCGTGGCATTTAAATGGCCCTCCAGGCATTTCCTTGTGGTTCTGCTATGGACAGCTGTGTGTTGTGTGTGCAATCCTCTGCTCAGCGCACTGATTATTGTGGAGGTGCTCAAATCTGCCTTCTGCATGGAGTCCAGATGCTGCCCTGGGGGTTTTGGCAGAAGAGAGAGATGCCAAAGAGCTAGGTAAGGTGCAATGACTGTATTTCAGGATCAAAGCCCAGTTGTGTTTGGAAATTGTATGCTGAAGCTGTCAAGACTCAGTTCTACACATTGGGATGTGTTTAGCTGCTTTGTTCAGTTGGATTGTCAAATTTATTTTCAAGTCATAAAGCATACAGTTTGAACTTAAGTCTGCTGTGAGTGAAGTACAAGCTTTATCACCTTTGTGCTTTAGTATTGTTTTCTAAGCAAGCTAGTTTCCTTCAAGGGGAAAAACATTAGAACATCATTAAATAATATTTTTTGCTATAGTTGTACAGCACTGCAGAAGTCCTATTTTTGCTCTGACATGTTTATCGTGTGCCCAAATTCATCACTGAAGCTCCCAACATGCTTATGCTCACTTTACTTTTTCATAGCCATGACATCTTTCTCAGTGGCTTATGAGGTTATATAATGGAGTGTTTTTAGAACCCAAATAATTTTTCTCCAATTTCATTGCAGTTTATCTCACAAACCAGGGACACAATTTATTTAGCTATGTAATAGCCAAGTACGTGCACCTATTTAGCAACTCTAAAGCAGCGTTCAAATCTTCCAGCATGTGGTACTGGTGCAACTTCTAATGAATTACCAGGCCAAAGATCTTGGAGCTGTGTTTAACCTAGAGCAACAGCAAATGAGAAAGAATTGTTCTACTACTTGCAGCCCCCACACAGGAGACCTGTCTGTAGAAGGGAACCTGATGTGTGCATTGGGATTGAGTTGCCTAATGACTTTGCCGTTTCAGGGCTTGTTTCTGGAAAGGTGCTGAGTACAAACTGGCTGGCTTTGTGTATATTCGTGTATATCCCTAGATATCAAGCTTTAATCAAAATTCTAGTAATATTAAAACAGAGTTTTTATGCAATTTCACACTTTCTGGACAATCACTGAAAATACTGCTGACTGGATCCAGCATAAGATCTTTCTGTACCAGATAGTGCTAGGATCTGTAGGTCAAGTATTTACTCTGAGCTGCAGGGCAGATATTAATTTTTTCTTCTTAATTTTTACTTTAAAATCAGCAATTTTACTTTGGGTCCATCAGCTGTTATTCTGGATGCTTGGATATTGAAGAGTAGATCTACAAGTACATGTGTAGTCAATCAGAAACAGACCAGGAGGTGATGACCTTCATTAGCCTGAAGCATTCATTCAAGTGCACTCTGGATTATTAACTAAAAATAAAACAAATGAAAAGAAAATCCAAAGCCCTGAAATGTCTGCTGCTATCAACACAAGCTGTTTTTGTAGGAATTTGTTAAATTGCTTAAGCAATTTTTCTTGCTTTACTTATATGCAATGATGGTGGGAGGGTTGCTTTTGGTGCATCTGTTCTATAAAATAAATGCGGCTGAAGAGCTGAAATCAGAGTACAATGACTGCTTTTAACAACAGAATGAAAGCTTTTATTATCTTCATGCAACAAGATAAGATTGGTTTACAGATGTGAGTAAATGCTGTGTGGGTTTGAGGAAAGAGTTTATTATAACACACCTGATTCTACTAGTTTACTGATCCACCTAGTCTAGTTTTCTGCCTCTGGTAGGGTTTGTTACTTCAAAGGAACAAGCAAGATCTAAAAATAAAGCAAGCATGGAGGAAGAAGAGTTCCTCTCTTGACTTTTCCAAGCTGTCAGTTTATGTACTGCAAAATGAAATGTAGTTAGCATTGATCATTATTGTGCCTTACTGTTCTGTGTTATTTAAAAAAAAAATATATAAATAATTGTATAATCTTGAGCTCTGCGGTTGACATGTGATATGTTTACTCCATGATCTGTGAGGGTCATTGTTTTCCTTTTCTAGTTCTCTTGGAACCACAAACATGTGTTTTGCATAAAGTTGCTTTTTATAGGTCTTATTTCAGTATTGTAGAAACAGCTGGTGAAGATTAAGCTTTATTTACTGCACCAGGCTTATTTATCTTTTTTTTTTTTAGTATTATGATTGCTTCAGTTTTGAACTGGTGCTGTTTTATAATGTAACCTTGCTAATCAACATATTTTTGTTATTTTCTCATATTTCAGCTCTTAATAAGGAGGAATATAGACACTATCAATTTATTCCCATAATTCATGTAAATCAGCATAGCTCAAAATAAGAACATAAGTACCCTATCTGGTCAGACCTGCCTAGCCTAGTGGCAATAGGAGACATTAAATAATTTAAATATTTTTTATCTATATTGCTAATTTAAATGAAGTGAAAGACTGTAAGATATAAATTACTGGCTCAATTAGAAGTACTATAATAATGCTTATATCGCTCATTATACCATTTAAATGATATAATAATAGAAGCCAAAATACATCACAGAATGATATGGGGTTGGAAGGGACCTCTGGAGATCATCTAGTCCAACCCCCCTGCCAGAGCAGGTTTATCTGGAGTAGGTTGCAAAGGATGTTGTCCAGGTGGCTTTTGAACGTCTCCAGAGACAAGAGACTCCACCACCTCTCTGGGCAGCCCAGTCCAGTGCTCTGCCACCTTCAAAGTAAAGACATTCCTGCTCATGTTTAGGTGGAACTTCCTATGTTCCAGTCTGTGCCCGTTACCTCTTGTCCTGTCACTCGCCACTGCTGAAAAAAGACTGGGCCCATCCTCCTGACACCCACCGTTTAAGTATTTATAAGCATTGATAAGATCTTATATACATCAATAGTTAAAAAGGAGTGTTTTATCTTTCTCTTCACTGAACTTACCAGTCTTCTCACTGAGATTAAACATTTTAAAGGCACTGAACAATGATAGCCACTCCTGATACCTTACTCAAGAGCTGGTGGGATTGGGCTGCATCAACTTTTCCTATTTGAAGTGAAGGGGAAAGCTCCTGCTGACCTGCAAGATAGGTGAGACTCTGGATGCCTGTAGGTAGACTCAAACTCCTTTGTGTGTGTTTCAAAGCTATCAGTTCAGCTCCAGCTTGTGATTCTGGACAATCCTGCACATATTTAAGGTAATAATTCATTTAGGAAGCATGGTGCAGGTATGGCTTCTGGTCTGTGTAGGCTTTACTGAAATACTGCTTAGAATATATATTTTTATAAAGGCTTTGCTTTTGAGTCTTGGAGAAGGCGAGCAACGGATGGACTGTCTAGGCAAGTCTATAATAATGTTAGCACAATCCTGCCAAAATGTAATAAGTTTATTAAGTAAGAGGTGATACAATATCTGTATGATTCAGATGGAAAATGGGTGCCCAAATCAGGGTGCAGGTACACCTTGTATAGAAAGAACTGCAAAGAAAAAGTCCTGTATATGCACAGGATGTGGTTTTGTGCTGATGCGTTGCCATGGACATGCATGAACAAGCACCTTGTCAACAGGAGTGCATGAGGGCGCTTTGTCAACAACAGGCCTAACTACGCCTCTGCCACTGACTTGAGTCTGAAATCCTTCTTTATGAGGGAAGATTGGTATTGGAGTCCCCAGACTGTGATCCAAATAACTCTGGTGCAAAAGTATGTACTGAGCTGACCACACGTACACAGAAACAGCTAAAAGGACTCCAGGAACCAAACTTGCATCTGGCCAACTTCTGCGTGGGCAGAGGAGCATGGGTGCATCTAATTGTAAAAGTACCATTGTTGGGACAGTTTACAATATATATAATACAGAGGATGAATAAAGCACCTGGAAAAGATTTGCTTACTGATAGGAGCCCCCTGGAACTATTTGAAGAGTTGGAAAAAGGAAGTTGCAGGTTTCTAAATCACAATGGTTAAGCACCATGGAAGGAGTACCTGACAAGTTCTCTCTTTGTGCTCTCGTTTGTCCTCTGGCTAACAAATAATTATTAAATTGGGGCAGGGAGGCAGAGGGAGAAACACAACAACTGAAATAATTCTCAAAAGAGATACTATAATGCAAATTTCCCCCAGTACTTGGTATCTAGGTCTTTTCATAAATCTTCTCATGCTGGTTTGATCCTAGTTCTCAGGCATATTTTTGGGACTGGACACCTCTTGACTAATCTTTAGATGACAGTGGCTCCTCAACAGAAGTTACCTGATGACCTGCTCAGCCCTGGTTTCTGAGCTCTGGCAGTGGTAGAATCACAGATGATGCTTAATACTTCTGGTCTGGTTCTTGCTCAGATTTGAGGCACCTAGAACAGGGCTTGGGTAGAATTCAGAGGTTCAAGCACAATTTTTGATAAAAGGACTTTGGCACAAATACAGTTTGAGTGTAACCTTTATTTTAAATCCTTAAGTCACTAAAGCTGGGAGAGAGATGCCTTAATTTTTATTGTGAAATTTCCATGGCTCATGGTGCATCTTGATGGGTAAAGAGCTGTTGATTATTCTGGATGTTGTTCTACATAAGCATTAACTTATTCTAAGTAGTATACATATTATATAAACAATCCTTTTACTTGAACCTGGTTTAATTTTCTTTCAAATAAGAACTATTGTTCTGTTGTGGTTTTTTTTTTTTTTTTAAATTACTGATTGTAGATTTTGCTGAAACTTTAACTACTTGGGGGGGGGAAGTTTTAATTTGGCACAGCACTTGACTCCACTTAATTTAGTGTAATCATTGTGTTAGACTACTCAAATTTCCAGGCGTTGCAACTAAAAGATCATTAAGAGAATGCAAATAGGTTAAAACTTTGTTATCATCAAAGTCAGTGGGCACAGGAGCTAGGTATAAGGCTGCTTGCGTTTTGGGTCCTGAGCAATGCAAATAGCAATGCAATCTTCTGCTCTCTTCCAGCAGTACCTGAAAAAATAGAAAGAGATATGATCTGATGTGTGTGTGGGGGAACCACAGACTCAAACCAACAACTAAAGACATTGATTCTACTGAAAAGTAGGGGACAACAAACAAGTTCGGTTTTGATTACACTTGTTCTCTTTCCATATTGGTATATCTTGTGATATTTCAGGTAATTACTCTTCACTGTCTCTAATATAACCCAAACATCATGACACGGTGGGGAAGAACTTATATCTACTTATAGATGAGCCCAGGGGGAAGGCATCTAATCTGATTTCACTGATGTGAGGACTGAAACAGAATCACCTCGGTACAGATATTATTTTAATGAAATAAGTATCTTTGTGTTCAATAGAATTTTTCTTGTGGTCATCACTTCTGTATTAGCTGTTTCTGTGCCAGTTGCAGAGATGGCCAGAGATCAATCCCTGTGCAATAGTGATGCATGCAATAAAAGGTGCCTGCTGTACAGATCTCATAAATGTCTTAATCCAATATGAACTGTGCTGGTAGATCTCTGCATGTGCATCATGTCATGGTTTTGAAAACACATGCTCATTGATTAGACTGCAGGACTGGGAATTAATTTAAGTGATTTCACATAAGCAGTAGAAGTAATGGTGAAAGGGGGAGGTGGCTACGTGTTTGGATCGGGTGCAGAGAACGGTTCTGTGCACAGCTGCATGGTTTCAGCTCTTTCAGGAAATGTTTTCGGTGCTGGATGAAAGGTGTACAAGAGTGCTGTCAGTGCTACTGTTTATTAGATTTTTCCTGTAGGAAAGAAGGTTGGCTTTATCATCTGCTTATAATCTGTTGCATTGCATTACCAATGAGTATACATCTTCCTCATGGTGGGCACTTTTATCAGCTTATGCCATGCTTCAAGACTTGGCAAGTACTTTCCATTCTTTCTGGAAACTTTTCACTGTTGGGTTTTTTTTGGTTATTTTGTTTTTTTTCCTTTACAAATAACTCCTGTCATCAAGATTATGAAACAGCCACATGCATCCTACCCCAGGAAGAGAGCTGTGTTCGTAATCTGAACCCCAAACCTTGCTCCATTGATGTTGATGAAGCCTGGTCTGAAGCATAGAGGATCTGCTGTGATTGCCAACTGGTGTATTTGTGCTGTCTACCTTTATGCATGGTCAGTTGCTGGCTGCTTTTTCTTGGTAGTGCTTGTTTTTTTATTTTCCCCAGCTTCAATAGTAAGAGCTGAACTAGAATGAGTGTCTGCCTTTGTTTCCTCCTGAAGAGACTTCTGCTCTGCGAAATAATGGAGGCTATTGCAAATCCTGCATTCACAGATGTATGCTTCTGCACCAGCTGATCCCTAGACTAGGGGGTGAATACACAGAATTTATGTTGTTGGAAACTGGGTAATCACGCATTGAACCACTGTTGTTCTCTACTCACGTAGTCTGGGCTCGGACAAGCAGGCTGTCACCAGCAGATAGAGTCAGGGTTTTACCATCCATGGTCACAGTCGATGCGCCCTCCTGAAGGGAGAGAACAGATAACCAGTTCTTAATTTTCCATGGCCTGTCAGTAGCAGAAGAAAATGCCGCAGGTAAGTATGGAAATCTTTCCTACTGAAAGAGCACTTCAAATCTGCTGTTTCTTGAGGTCTAGCTAAACATTCAGCTCACCTTCCCTCTTGAACACTATTACATCAATAAAAACATGTTTCATTGTTCATTGTTCCCCATTGTAAAGCAGCACCCCATTGCTTCACTCTTGGGGGCACACTGCTACCAGTCTAACCTAGCAAGCTGCCAGTTGGTACAGCTCTGGAAATTAGAGATAACTTCCTGGAGTACTTCAGGCTCCTCTTCTACTTTTCCGATTCCTAGTATCTTTTTAAGTCTTGAAAAGCAGTTCATGAGTCAGCAGGGAGCTGACAGAAATCGCTAACAGGAGTCCATCCACACTGGAATGGACTTGTCAGGATCTTGTCAAGCAGTGAAGTCAGGATCCTGGCAGTGACGAGGTCTTGATTGCATAGGCTGCTGTAAGCTGCAGTGTTAACAAATGTCTTTCGAGATTATTATGTCTTTAATTAGTATTTCATAGTCCTTGTGAATTTCAACAGAACAGGAAGTGATAGAAATATCTGCCTCCCTGATTTGTGTAAATGAAAACTAGCTTTTCTCTGTTTATTCCCTTGGGCTGCAAATGTTTCCTAGAAGCCAGCTGAATGAAGGGCATCTGGATTACCTACCACTGTGCTTTAGTATAAACAAGTTCTCAGTTAGACTTTTTTATTAGCTCATTCTACCTGATTCCAGCTTGACTTCAGTAGGAGGAGAAATGCTTCAAGGCAGAAGTAATAGGTGATGCTTTTTATCACTTGGAGGCATTCTGATGTACTTACAGGATATACCCTAGGTAGGGTATATTAAAATCCCCCACCAAGACATGGACAATGCCAGAATCTCTGTCATCAACACACAACATGAGGAAAAACAGACTATTTCTATGGTGGCAGTAGTTTACAGTTATTTTTCATGATAGTTTAAAGCTGAAGGGGGGTGCCTGTTGATGAGAGGGAATATAATAATTTTAATTTCTGTTGCTGGTGCTAGAAGGCTTTACTACTGTTCAGTCTGAACTGAAACATGCACTCATTGGCTAACAAGTGTGAATTGCTACATACCAGCTGCCATATCCAGATATCTGAATTCTTTTTACTTTTCTCAGTTGTTCCTGGTCCATAAGCTATAACCTTTAAAAAAAAAAAAAAAAAAAAGGGGGGGGGAAATAAACAGAAGAAAAGGAACAGCTTCATCCCAGTGACCAAAGTGTACATATTCATCTTCCTACAGTATTAAAAACATTCTATTTTTACAGAAAAATATTCATGGAAGCTGATGTTATTTTTACAGACATTAAAATTCACATTACGTTTGGTATTCTCATATTGATTCCTACTGATAAAACGGGAACTGATCACACCTGCCACTCCTTATGCTCCTCTGCATCCTCACTTATCTATTCCTTCTGCCTCCTCCCACTCTCAGCTTTGCATCTATATCCTTCCTGCTTCTGTTCTTGGAACAGGCACTTCCTCCTCATGAACTCTGGGCCCTGTCAAGAGCCTGTTGAAGTAGAAAAGATTCCTCCATTAACATTAGAAAAGCTGCAGATTGGACCTTATTTTTCTCATTATCTGCCCTTTCTGTGTTCTTCCTGACAGCCTCACACTCTGTCACTTTGCTGTCAAATGTATTGGATTCTTCAGAGTGCAACTCCAAGTAACCCAGGGAAAGAATGTTTTGTAAACTACCATGCACACAGCACAGATATCAAATAGTGACAGCTTCATTTACACCCAAACTAGACTGTGTTTGACTAAGCTGAGTAGGACAATGCTTTAGCACGGCCCAGGCTCTCTGGTGCTGCCCAGTTCTCCTTGTTTTCACAATTGAGATTTGAAGGGGGAGGAAAAAAGTGTATTTACACACCCAGATTAGATTTGGCACCAAAAATGCTGTTCAAACATATAGGGAAGCCACACTTGTGACTAGTATTTCCATCGAGCTGGTTTTTCTCATTTAGGAAATGTGGATTGATAGGAGAGTGGAGAGAATGAGCTGTTTAAATCCTAAAGGAAATTAATGGAAATAAGGTTCAGATTGACTGGGCAAATGGAAGTATCTGAGCTAGGAAGCTCCTGTCTGCGCTGGTCAAATCAATGGATGAGGACAGGTGCTTCCCAAGGGCAGGGCTGGCTAAGATGGAGTTGTTCTGTAGGGGTGCATAATTTTCTCTGCTGATTACATATTGCTGGATTCACCCAGTCTGAACAGTTGGCACCTATTATCTGTACCTTTAAAAACAACCCCGTCTTTCAGAGAAATTAGACCCCTCCTACCTCTGTTTCAAAGTTATCTCCAAACATACTCAAGGATTTCTTCTGTTTTATTTCCCCACGATGATCATTTAACCAGCCTTGGAAGGAAAATGGCTCCATAACAGAAGTGGAATTTAGTGGGAAAGGCGTTTCTTTCAGGAGTTCATCTGTAAGCAAGGCAGAGGACTATCAGTGATGCTTCCCTTTAATCTTTGAACATTCTGCTGTTTACAGCTTGCGGGGTTCAATTTACAGATATTATCTAGCTAAAAGTGAGCTCTAACAGTAAACAGTTCTAGGGTCGTTATCAGCGCCTCTTATCTGAAGTTGTAAGATGCATGTATTACTTGTGTAGCTTTATGGAGTCGCTTCTTTGAAGCTGCTGTCAGAACTGTTGTGCATCCACACTTGTTAAAAATGCATTCAAACAGTATGCAGTAGACTACCTACTTCTTGCTGGCACATTCTTCATTTTTTTTCAGACCAGCTTTTGCACTGGTAAAATCTGATATATCACCTCTGAGCCGTTGCTGAGTCACCCCTTACATATGCCCATATAAGCGGAATTAGGCCCATAGAACCAGTTCACTCTACAACTTTCACATAGTTAGTACTAGCTTTTATGTTTCTTCTCCCTTATATGTTTTTAAATACACCGACCACAGTGAAGCAAACAGGTTATCACAACCTCAAATTTAATAAAATGCCTTTTTTGTGGTGTTCCTAGGGTTGTAGCTGGATTTAATTTCCCATAATTCTCTCTCATAACCAATTTGATTTAAAATAGCTGGAGGACGGAATGCAGTTTTAGTGTAGCTGGTGAAATTCAAGATTTGTGCTGTGTGTTGCTGGGTATATGAAATTAGTTTTAGTTATTTATCAGCTCACAGTGAAGTGCAGAGACAGTGCAAAAGCCTTGGTGATCCGAAGTAGTTTGTTCTGAGATGCTATGGAGGAACACCCATAGAGTAATTTCAAGTCATAATGCCAAATAGATGCTGGAAAAACTCACTAGAAGGCTGTCTCCCAAATGCATTGAGGTAATAAACTTGCAGCCAAATCTTAGTCTTGGTACTAGTAATAGAGTAGGTCTTTTTAAAGTACTCATGTATTTGTTTTGCAGTGTTGTTCTGGTTCTTTTCTAAAGCTGTATTTCCCTGCTCAGCAGTGTTTTGAATGTATCATTTCAGTTTTTCATGGAAGGCCATTTTGTATGCGTCTTTGAACAATAGGTGAGAAGGTCAGTGCATCCAAGGGATAGCAGTGCACTGAATAACCGACTGCTACCTGAAGGATCATAATAAGCACCAAGTGTCTACATCTATCTCCAGACAATCTGGATGGGGATGCTAAGCCTTTTATTGTGGAAGCAGGTTTTGACATTCAAATTTCTTCTCCATTATACTAAATTAAATGGAAGAATTCAACATGCTTCTGCAAATTATTTGTCTCAGCAATGCCTCTTTCAGGAAATGCTGAAATTTGCAGCAAAAGAAGGAATTTTTTTATTTGAAAGCTTTTTACCTTCAAGACTTTTTTTTTTTAAAAAAAAAGCATCCTACTTTTACATTATTTAACTCAAATACTTGACACACTTTTATTGAAAAGCAAGCTCCTCTGGAGAAATTAAGAAGCACCAGAAGGAAAAAGGAAAATCTTTACATTAGATTTATTCTAATCCGGGACTGGAAACATTAAAAAGATCTAGTCTGAATTCTGTAGTTTCTTGTTCGGTAACACTACAAAGCAGTATTAAGGTAATTGGTGATTTATTTTCACATCTCAATATGTTTGATCTTTTTGTTTTCTTAATTTTCACAGGTACATCAAACTTACTTTGGAAGTAATTAGGAATACTTATACACTTTGTCCTCAAATTATGGATATAGTCAACTTCAGCTGTACTGGAAAGTTGTTTTTTTGCTAGGGTGAGATACAAAATAAAGGTCTAAAATATTATGGTATATATTCACACACAGCAGAGAAGAAGGAAAAATTAAGACATTTTATCAGAAGGTACTCAGTGCAATTAGTATTCAAATAGATTTTTTTTTTTTAAAATACTTTGTTTCATTAATAGTAGCAATCTTTACCTTCTAAAGTAATATAAAGTTGAGAGAGGTCTTTTATCAGGATAAAACAGGTCACTTGAATTTTGAAAAGTCTCTTGGAATACAAGTTACACATTTGTAGGGCTTCCTATGAAAATGCATGTACTAGTTGAGCTAGGTTTTTAAAAAAAAAACAAAACAAAACACCCCCACAAAACCCCAAAACAAAACTAAAACCACAACAAAACAAACACACACCTCCCCCCCAGCCCCTGCCAAACGTGATATATAGCACCTGATGGGGCAAGACACATACTGAGATGCCATGGGTATCCCACTCAGCTCAAAGGGATGTATCTTCTCCATAGGTTAAGAATTCCGGCATCACGGTAACAAGTAAGTTCAGAATTCATATGCTGGAGAATGGATAGCAAAAAGCTGAGTCTCTAGGGTGGGCACTGTGACGTTTTGGGCAAGCAGAACTATGAATGCTCCCCACGAGCTGCAAGGAATTTGGGGTGGCAGAAAAAAAGCCAAAGTACTTGTTTGTGTTTTGACCGAGAAGCAACACAAATCTAACAATGAAAAATAACTATAAACTTCTATGTTTGTAGTTTAACTTCTATGACTTATTCCTCGTAAACATAATCTTGCTTGTTTTCTGCTTTCTAGTGGTTTCTGACTCCAGCTGCCCTGATCAACAGGGACAACACACACGGGACAACAGTTAGCAGTGACCTATGTGTGCTTAGGGCCAATGTAAGGTGCAATATCCTCCTACACTTAACTGGGGAGCACTGTCCTTTCTTGCTTGTGATGAACAGGCACTTTCTAACAGTTTCATTTATTTCCAAGTTAAGGGTGACTTTTTATTTATTTAGACTTTAAGTTCCTCAGTTAAAGAGTTGTCTTTTGACGCTTGTCCTGTCAGTGGGCCCTGGTCTATGATGGGGTTTTAGTTTATTACTGATTTTGATGTTAATGACACTTGCCTGGTGACAGCATAACAGCCTTTGAAAACGAGTCTGGACGAAAAGAACTTTTAGTGTGATCCAGTACAATGTCTGATGTCCCTGTTCATTGCAGGGTGGGGGTGGGGACTAGATGACCTTTGGAGGTCCCTTCGAACTTAAACTATTCTATGATTTGATTATCTGTTACTGCAGCACAAATAAGAAAGCACTGTGATGATGAAGCGTATAACATATGTCTGACATTACTAATAGCCTACTTGACTGAGTCCTCATTTAACCCTGGTACTTATCCCTCGCATGACGCTGAAAGCTGCAAGTGCCCTAGTGCTTGTAAACTTGAGCTAATGAGCTACAATGAGCGGGATCCAATATTTTGTGATCACGCACATACCAGAATTGAAGCCTGGTGCTTCCAAAGAACTGAGTGTTTCTTACTAGGCTAATGGCCTATATTTGCATATACTTCTGCTTTAGTCTGTACACTAGCTTTCAACAATATCTCAGGAAGTGTGAGTTGGTGTGTTTCTGGAGTTCTTATGTTCTAGTAATACTGTGGGACAAGGAGACAACAATTAGTTTAATGACTAAAGGGTAAAAACATGCCAGCAAAATGCAAGAAGATGGCAATTCGAAGCTAGTCAGCTAAAAGTCTTGTGCGTTTATCTCCAAGTAATGTATCAGTAAGTGGACCATCAAATCTAATATTTTTCTTACATGTCCAGGAGATCCATTTAAATAGTTCAACAGTAAAGTCCATTTTTGTAGATTGTTACTATTAAATATTCATATCACAGCAATTTGTTCTTTATGGGTTTTATAGCTCTTTTCAGCTTTAAATTAGAACGTGGAGATATCATGTTAAGCTGAAAAATACATCATGTTTACCAAAGGAGTTTGTAAATATTTTAAAAAGGAAATTACAGGTTTTAGAAGTTGATTTCAGCTAAATAATAGAGACTGTACCGAGACAGCGAATATGAAGCTGTGCAAAAATGAAGAGAACAGCTTGCAAGAAAGCAGTCAGTAAGCATACAAGTAGTTACAGCCTCAACAGAGGCCACCTAAGAAAGAGTCTGAACTTGCTGGGAACACTGTACTTCTGATAGCAATAAAGAGGACAGGCAAAAAGAAGACTGTCACTGGCATACCAGGTGTATGTGGGGTGTACTTCCTTACCCCAAGCTCACATGCTACATGGAAGCTCCCCCTTCCCCACCCCAGTGACGTGCCTAAGCTTTCCTGTCAAGAAATCAGACCATCTCATTCTCACAGAGTGTTTCTTGAGCCCTGTTATCTCCAAGCTCCTCCCACAGCTCTCTTGCAAACCTTGTTTCTTTGAGATTTGTTGCAAAGAAAAAGAGCAATAAAGCACATAAAATACAATATATTGAGACTGTGTTGACTGTGAAACTGATTACATGTTGGCTTTATGAAAAACTGTTTTTTTCAGTGACATGCCATCCTTCATTTCTAGGCAGCACACTCGAGGTGAAACAATCTTTGAATCTTTAAATTACCTTTTATATTCTAACTAATTATGAAAGCCCCTCTGTCCCGTGTCACTGTGCTGCCTCAGAAACAGGCCATCTCTGTGTGCTGTGGCATCATCTCCACAGATGTGAGAAAAGTCCCTTAAAAATGGTGCCTCCCTTGACAAAAGCAGAAGACATCCTTACCCAAAGTGGAGCAGTCAGCTCCTCTTTGTTTTATAATCCTTTAACAGAGAATAAAATGGTCCAGACTAGGGATAGAGAGCTCACAAGTTATTTTAGAATTACATATTAATTTATTTCTGTCCACTTTCTAATCACCCTTTCTAACTCTTAAAGAATACAGTTTGCAGCATTTCATGTATTGCTGGCCAATGCCAACAATAATCTCTGCTCTAGGATGCTTTCTCATACGTGCCTACCTAATTCCTGTGAAAACTCTGCTTTACTCTCAATGTTAACAGAAATGTCAATGAGACTAGTAAGAGTTTAACACCTCTCCAAATAAAACCTGTGGACTGAAGGACATACTTTCAGGCACCTGGGTTTGAAAATAAGCAGTTAGCTCATTCTATATAAAAATCCAGAGTGAAAGCACTGACAGTGACTTATTACTTTGGGGGCAGTTGGTTCATTTCACTGTTGTTGAGTATAGATGCAGAAACATTTAGCTGAAAATGCAGCACTCACTTGTAATCATACCTTTCCCCGTGTAACTGCATTTGTTTTTGCAACATGCCCTGAGAATTGGCATGGCTGCTAATTTATGACTTGTGCCTGTAATTACATCTAGGCACATTTTTCTTCATGTCATTAAATCTATGCTGGAAACTAAACAACAATTTTAATTTTTTTGTCCTAATTGAAACAAAGAGGTTTGATGAAAGCTTTGGAAAATATTTTTGTAATAAAGAAATATAGCCTTTTCAAAAGGTGGTATCACCAGCCAGAAGGAAGGGAATAAATGAGAACAAGAAATTGCAAGAGTTAGGCCATAATTCTGTTTAAAAGTTCTTCATAATATAGCTAGGTCATTGTAATTAAGAATGACAAATTATACGGAGAAGTACTGAGCACTGTTCCACTCCTAAAATCAAGAATCTTAATTTTCATTTCTGAATCTGCCTTTTATATGACTGGGTATTTCATTAATCATCTTTGTGCATAACTTCTGCTTCTACAGAATAGGATATTTCATTATAACAAGCATTGTGAGACCTCACTACATTTGTGAGATGAGGATTTGTCCAGCATGCGTGAGCTATTACTACTAAACTGCCTTTGAAACACTAGTGAGAATGTCAGCCTGACTCCATTAGTGAGTTTTCTGTTTCTGATGTTCCTGTCTGGGGAGTATTTAAGAGTGTAAGGAAGAAAGAACCTGCCTTATTAGAGAAGACGTACCTGCTGTGAAACTGCTCTGAGCTTTAGAACTCTCAAAAATATTAGGTTTTTTTTTCCCACTAAAATCTGAATAGAAAACAACTTTAGGGCATTTCTTCCAATTTCCCTGATAGGTTTATTATATATATTATGTACTAAAGGTCAGTAGTGGCTTGGTTCCCATAGTGAAGCATTAGGAGAGCTCCTGGAGATTACAGTTCATGTTCTGCCTCTCACTGAGGAGGCTCAGCTAAGAATATTGTGGCAGAAGCAGACTTTGTCCTGAAGACTCTTCTTGGATTTTGCTTGGTGAATGTTGTCATTAGCAGTTCTGGGCTCTAGGAGCCTAATGAACTTCTTGGAGCATTCCTGGCTCCAGAGAATGTGCAGCCCACAGTCCTGGCTTTTGGATAATATGCTGTAGTTTGGAATTAAGAAGTTTAGTAGAAGTTTTCATATGGCAAATTATAGCAGCCATACTGCAGACACTGTAATTCTACTTTACTCGCGTATTAAATGTTGCTGACTTAGGTTGGTTCACGTGAGCTCTTCATCTCCAGTACTGGCTATATACTTGGCAGGGAGTGGTGTGGTGTGGAAAGTTGTTAAATATTGAGGGGAAATGAATTAAGCCAGTGAGGGGTTGCTGTTGGTTATACCGGATTGCACGTGTATATTAGATTATTCTATTCCCTTCTTCAACCAGTGTACTCTTTACAGTTCAGGTGGGCTTCAGGAGAGATATGGACATGACTTTAGGTAAGATGTGACAAAGATGGACAGTGTATTTATGTGGGCATCTTTGCCAGAATAGAGACAATAAGGATGATATGAAAAAGCAGTAGATTCAAGTTGTTGACAAAAGTTATAGAGACAGTGTCTTGGAGAATTGTATAATTACTAGACAGTTAAAAATGGTTGAGTCTGTGTTGGTTTGCATACTGTTATGTGCTAGAGACCTCCTGGTTTCTGTTTACAAAATAAATTCCGTAGACAAGCACTCCTTAATACCTTACTGCTCATATGTTGTTTCTTTTAATACAAGTTCTCAAAGTAGAAAGAATCAAGATATTCTAGAAGGAGCAATCTATCTAGATATGTTGGGAGTCCTTAAAAGATGAGAGAAAAGAGAATCAAATATTAAATTTTCTAAAGAGCTTCATAGCAAATAAAAAGTGTTTCCAAAATCATCATTCTTATTTAAAAAAAAAAACCTCAGTGATAGTGTCTTTAGAATTATATCAATGTGCCTACAACAAAAGGCACAAATATTTATACAGTTAAGTTCAAAAGAATGGCCCTATATTTGCTTTAGTGTAAATGAAGACAGAATTTCTCCCTGTCCCTGTTTTTTTTTTTTTTTTTTTTTTTGGGTACTTTTAATTGAATTAGTATTACCTACTAGCCAGTTATCTTTATTCTTTAGATTTTTCTTATTTTCAGTTATTAACACTCTTCTCTTTTGATCTGCTTGTTTGTATACACCAGTGAAACAAGACTGAACAGCAAATACTGTCTACAAGGGTTGCACTGGATTAGCTACCTGGGATGACAGTAAAAAAGCTGATTTTTATAGTGCTGAGCTCACACTCAGAAATTGCCTAATAGCAGTACTGAAACCAGAAAACATTTGTTTATAGACCATACCCTGGGCTGTATAGTGTTCCTACTCCAACTAACTGAAGAAAGCACCCAATTTCCTCATGCTCATTCAGATCCTTTGGTTTTGTCTGCTCTGAATCACAAGCATAGAGCTATGCTGTGTTCTAACGATACTAACCTGATTTAAAGAACAGACTACAAATATCCCTAGATAGCCCTAGTGGCAATGAAAGTTTTGCTTACGAAGTCACTACAGGACAGGTATTTGTATTTAATATCTGTATTTCCACTGACAATAAATCTTTTATGGGAATTAACATTTCATTGACAATTAGAAGTAGGTTAATTAATTTGGGTAAACAAAAACCTGACATTCTTCCTATGCCATTAACATTCTTAAAGATAATTTTTAAACAACCCTAACTTAGGAAAAGTCTTTTCTTGCGCTTTTCCCCATCAAATTTCACATAAAAGAAGCCTGGTTTATTTCAGTGAGCATGGTAGGATAAGCTTTTCAACTTCTGGATACATTTGTGAGCAATGTTCAGCCATCATGGTTTATTACAACCGACGTTTGTCTGTCTGAATGGTCTCTTGTCTTCTTGACTATAAAATTGGGATGAAATGGAAACCTTGAGAGAATCTTGCTGCCAGTAGCATCTTGCTGAAAGTAGCAAGAGTTGTTTTAATAACTGTGATTGCTTCTGTCAAAAAAACGTGTAAAGTAAACCAAATCAACTTATTTTGTGTGTTACATGTTTAGAGTATATCCTAAATATATCACCCTTATTGATAAAAGGAGGGGTTAGTTTTCTTGGGCTTTATTTCTACACATGGTAAAAAAAGAAGCTAATGATTCAGTGTAAAACAGTTCCAGGGAAGATGTCTGAAGGAAGGATTGCATACAAATGTTTCTGATTGTATTTCATCTGATGATATCTGAGTCCCTCTTCTGAAAATGTATCTTCTTAATAGCTACTTGATATACTTTTGATATACGCTTTTAATAGCGTCTTAATATACTCTGAGTACCTTGCTTCAGAGGGACTTGCCCTAGTGTTGGCTGTGCCAGAAACCATAAAGAAATCAAGAAAAAATCTGAACGTAAGGCTTTTTTAGGGGGTGGGGGAGGGTGGGGTGGTGGTGGTGTTCTTTTTTAAAGCAAGTGTAGCTTGATTGATTCCATTTATAGCTTTCCTGTATGAGTGAGCTGCAATCAAGGGTTTCTTTCAAGATGTTTTTCTTAAATTTTATTCCATTTCTCTCTAAGAAGGGAAGGCATTAGTTCTGGTTTATGTAGAGATGAACCTGAGAGTGCTTCAGCTGGCACTTTTAAACTAAGGGGATTCTGGATTTTCAGAAGAGAAACTGAAAGACGCTAAAACCCAGCCCTCTGCATAGGTCAGCTCAAGTCTTGTTGAAATGTGTTTTGACTGAAGCATCATGAGAAACTGGTGGTAGCTTGTTATGTTACAAGTGTCATTGCTGGTGTTGAATTCCACTGCTTAAGAAACAAAAAAAAAGAGAGTTGTTGAGGGAATAAATCCAAAGCAGTATTTCTCTATCAATTGTGTATGACTCCAGAAGGAATATATTACCAGCTTACGCATATCTAAGTCAAAGTTTTTTTATTATTATTTTTTTTTAACACACGTCTCACTGACAGTTACAGGAGCTGCTAGCTAAACTAGCTGTTAGCTAAACTAACTAAAAATCTGGGGTATTTTCCTCATGTATAAGACTTTGAGCTTCTTATTATCCATGAGAACTGAAAATTGGAAAACAGGAGCTGTACCCCAGGCTGAAAGGCTGCCATGTAACTTTGTTGACTGTTTTTTGCTTACAGCAAGAGTTAAGCCAAGAGCATTTCAAATGCTTTTGTCTTGACTTAGGGGGTAATCCAAGAGGAGAATCCATTCAGGGGAAAAAGGCTGTCTTGAGCTCTGAGCAAGCTAACTAGGTTTACTTGCTCTATTTTTGTCTTGAAAAAAACTTTTTTCATCTTTAATGGAAGTCTGTCATGCCTTTTGGCCTTTCTACAGCTTTTGAATAAATTACAAGGAAAAAGCTTCTGTACTGGATTTATCAATAACAACTTTTCAGAGTGTTTAAAAAAAGTTTCAAGATGCATCATAGCTTGTGATTGATTGTCAGGTTTGTTCTTTAGCTCTAATCTTCTGCAAAAATATTAACAATATAAATCTTTAATGTTAATTTTTTCTGCACTGATATAATTTCTTTGTTACTGACATAGAAGCTCTTAGCTGAGACCAGTGAGGGATGCTTATTGGAAATCGCTGTATTGAACAAGGATAGTAAGTGTGAGATTATATTTTTTTTATTACAGCAGCATCTAGAGGCTTCATCTGAAATTATATTTCCTCTGCTAGACACTGCACGAACACACAGTGAGAGACAGTACCTGCCCTACCTACCCTCCCACAAAAAGGACCCAAATAAACCACTAACACCCAAGTATGTCACACAGGTGACATGTTCAAATTAAAAAAAAGATCAAATTAAAATAAACACATTTTGATGGTGTATATAAAGAAAAGTAAGATCTTGGAGAAGACAGCATTTTGTTTGTAAGAAACAGAGAGCCTTTTTTTGAGAAGTACATTTCAGAGTCAAAGAGTCAATGTTAAAAGCTGGTTCAGCTGCAAAGTCTTTCAGGCAGGTCTTCTGGCTGGCTTACCATTTCCTGGGGCTTGGGAGGTTGCTATCCCATACAGAACAACTCTCATGTGAACTTTTCATTTTGGTGACAATGATCTAGTTTACTGTTTTTAAGAAAGGTGATGTTCATGCAAAAAAAAATTATTTCCCTTGATTGATTTTAGGATTTGTGTAAGAACTTTGTTCAATTATTGATTGAGAGGGCAGGCAGTGACAGTTTTATGGTGACTGTCAAGCTGAGAAATGGGATAGATGTAGAAATAATGTTTCATTATAACTTTTGTCTCTGATAGAGTAATTCATAAAAAAAATTGTCTTTCTTAAGACATTTGGGAATGAATATGGAGATTAAGGACAACTGGTTAGTGCCAAAATCTTCTTAAAGAGGGGAACTCAAATTTATCTTTATCTTGTGGCAAGAGCTATAGAATTTCATTTATGGGTGTGACTGAAGGATGATATTCAAGTTTGTCCTGTAGTTGTAAGAGTAGCACAGCTGGGTATTATGGCTGTGCATGTGCATTGCACCTGAGCCATAGACTTCCTGGCTGGTACAGGATGTCCCCCGGTCAGTCATCTGCAAAGATGAGACAACAGACTCTTTTGAAACAACAAACCTAGTTGAGCAATGGAATTGACTGAACTGGTGGCCTTCACAACAGCATTTGGCTAACTGGAGCAGGAGCTCTCCAGGTGTGAATGCCAGGCTGTCCTGGAGATCCCACAGGCAGCTCCTGCTGTGCTTATGCTGATTTGTGTGTGCCCGTGTGTTGATTAAGAACCTGGCAATGTCATGGAGACTCTCCAGGTAGTTCCTGTGGTTGGGGTAATGAAAGGAATTACTTGCCAAAGTAACTTTCATTTACATAATTGGAAAGAAAAACAGAAATTTAGTCATTTGATGTGGAGAGAGTCATTACTGTTCAATCAGATACAATAATTGTTGTAATTCTGAAACTAATTTTCATTACCTGGATTTGGTTTTCCAGTTTGATATTGCCTTGAATTGAAAAACCTGGAATAATAAACATTTAAAACAAGTAGAAAGTCATGTTCACGTTCTGTAGGTTAACAAAGACTAGGCAATAATACTGGCCATTAAGCTTTGTGCTGAGAATGGATGTGCCAGATCCTCAGCTGCTATCACATGCATTCAACAGGGCTATATCTATTTTACTGACAGAGGGTTTGTCTGAAAGTCCTCCAAAATTCATGTCACCAAACAATTGCCTTGTTCACCTTTAGCAACCATTTAACAAATTAATTGGTCAATTGATGATATTCACACATTTCCTCAAAAGCACCTCTCTACCAAATTTGTCACAATCCTGAGTATTCTTGAATAATATTGATTAAAAGTACTTAGATTAAAGCAAGAGTGAAAAAAAAAAAGCCTAAGGCAATTTAGTGTTTTACCTAGTTAACTTAGCATCAGTTCAGTGTTAATTTTTTATTCAATTCTTTTTGCACTTAGCAGCAGTGTGTTTACACTTGTTTAAAAATTATGTTCCAGATAGATGTGAAGAACATTTTATTTTATTTTTTTTTTAAATCTGATTTAATGAGTTTGGGGTACACAAGAGATAATTAAAAATTTGTAGAGCAGCAATTAATTTTTAACAAGTCTACGTAAAATGTAGCATAAACCGAAAATTTACTCTGTAAGTCACAGACAGATGAAGATCTATGAGATAATTTTAACCGTTCTTTTAAGAATTACACATAAAAATACTTACTCTTGAATTATTGGTATAAGTTGAGTGCCAAGATCTTCACAGTGAAACCATTTTTCAAAGAGGACATTAGTTGTATCTCCAACGTAGTATCTGACCAAGTAAAAAAAAATTAGTCAATAATTTTATTAACTAACTGTTCAGGCAGTTTCAGTCTTTTCAAGAAAAGAGCTTCATGAAGTGTATAGCAGTGTGTTATTCTCAAGCCTGGTGTACTTTATGCTGAAGAACGGTTATTTAGGGAAACTTTGTGTTTCCCTGATTAGCTTGACTGGTGGGTGGAGTGGCCTATCGAGGGCCTGTGAGTTTTGTTGCTCAACCACAGATAAGTCACCAAATTCCTTTAGCAAACTTTCCAGATTTAATCCCAGAAACTGATTGGTGCCTTGGGAGCAATAGCTCTCACTTTGGACGTAGTTACTGCAGAAATAACTGGCACCAAATACCATTTCCAGTAACTGCTCCCATGCAGCTATAAGACAAATGCTCATATTTAAGAGAGTTGGCTTTCATCTTTCCCATCCATGGATTGATAAAAATACAAAGGCGTTTATGGACTTGTTTGCAAAAAACTGGTTTTCAGCTGCGTACATGTGAGAAGTGTTGTTGAGCTCACCCCTTTGAAGAGGAACTTAGTGCTTAGAATCATAGAATGGTTTGGGTTAGAAGGGATCTTAAAGATCATCTAGTTCCAGATCATCTGCCTCCCTTGCATTATTTTATATCTTAACAAATAAAGAAATAAATTATGCTGAGATCAATAGGTTAAGGTTGCTGTAATCTATGGAATGACAAGTACAGAATTTACGTACAGATTTTAAAAAGGCTGGATGGTATGTAAAGGGAGTGATGCTCCAGTACAGTCACACATTTTGCGACTGATTGTAAATAGGTCCTATGTGTCCCTTGGGTTATAGTCACTGGAATGTGTGTTTGAAGAGGGGAAACAAGGCTGCTATGATTATACTATGCATATACGTGTATTTGTCTATTCATGTCGGTCTTACGTATCTGTACAAATATTGTCTAGAAGAGCTCCCAAGTCCCTCAAGTTTTGGAAAAAACATGCTATTTAAAAGAGAGTAACATTATTAATGCCTCCAATATGGAAAAAGTTGTGCTACAAGCACAAGTTTTGAGCACAGAGAATCTACAGAGAAGAGAGATGTTACAAATGTCTCTGTGTTAAAGGATCCAACCACGCAGCTAACATCAAACTTAGTTGTTTCTGTACTTGTTTGCTATAGAATTAAGATTAGCTAGTGCATTTTTTTATATACTACAAAGTATGTAATCATTACTTAGGTTGAAACACCAGGGCAGGCTACTTATTCTTCACTTGTACAATAATCAGCATGCTGGGGGCTCTGATTTATGACTGAGGCTTGTAGGCATAATAAATAATGGAACAGTAATGTAATATTAGAATTTGAGTCAGCATACTTCAAAGTTTATTATGACTTCCTCTTATACAGTCTTTGCAGCAGGTGGCTGGGAGTGAAAAATGTTTGAGAAGATTAGAGGTTCTGGTTGTAAATCCCCATCTCTCCCCAGAGCACACAGAGAAACAATGCAGGTTCAAAAGTATGACATGATTGTTCACTTCCAAAACTTCAGGTGTCTTTGTTCATCATGTCAGTGTGAAAACAAGGGCATTAAAAACCCTGAAGTGATTTATTTTCAGGCACCTGATTAGATATTTTCAATTAAGAGTGTGCTTTGTTAATTCAATTATTTTTTCCACCCGCAAACCATATGGTAGATTTTAGTTTAATTTCTTCACAAGAGCATGACTATATTGGAGTGCAAATCCCTAGACCTACCTGGGATCCCTAAAAAGGCATTCAGTATCTAACTCACAGATTTTGTGTACAAGATAAGTAAATTTAATTAACTTTTAAGTAAAATAAACTATGTTCCTTTATTACAAACAAACATTGCTATCTGAATCACTGGCCAATTGTTTCTAGCTCAAAATATCTTTTTAATAATGTAAATGCTCATGATCCATAGACCTGCTATAAAAGGAAAAAAAGGGACAAGTGCATAGATGAACAATGATTTAAAAGAACTGGATTTGTCTGTAGTTTAGAATCCAAGCAGATGTTATTTTAAATCGTCCCTTTCTTACTTTCTTAATTCTTTCTTAACCTTTTTTATTTGAATGAGAAAGCACCCCTTTCCAGCTCCATGTATTTGCAATCTTCCTGCTGTGACACCACCCATGTAACAATCTAAAGTGTAGGCAAAAGAAGAAACCCAGCACATTAAAGATATTACCGCAGTTTTGGATCTTTAGAAATTACATGAATGGCTGTAAACTCTTTGGTCAGTCATAGCTGGTTAATATCAAAACAGCTTTTCTAACTTGGTTAAGCTACTGATGTGACTTGTGTTCTTAGACTTATGAATCCTGTATGACCACAGGACAAAGCTTAGTCCTGCTCCCACTAGAATACAAAGTAAACCTCTCATTTCTTTGAAGATGTTGTTCTTGTAAGGCAATAAAAACTAGGCAGAGGTGTGTACAATGTAGAGGGGTTTGTGTTAAGAAGATTGACTTTTGTTTCCAGCTTCCCACACGCTTGCCAAGAAAGCTCTTCTTCATCTTTCTGCTTTCAGTGCTTACAAAGGAATTAATGTTCTGCTTGCCAGAATTGATAAATATTTTTTGATTTGTGTTGTTACAGAGCTCTGAGATTTTTAAAATTTAAGGCAATACTAGTAGACAATACATAAGTAGGTAATCTATAACCACAACATGCATTTAATATATTTCAACAAGTTCCTGGTTTAACTAAATCAAATGCTAAATGAGATCTCTCTTTGTGTGTGTATAGATAAATAGATGTGTGGATAAAATTACTACAAAATTGCTAGGGTGAATCTGATAAATTATCAGGAAAGCAAAATACAGCATTGTATGGACATGAGAAATTAGTTTATATTATGATTCCTAACATATTAGCCAACAGTTTATACTTCACCTGAGCCCATCAATTTCTGTCTTTGATCTTTCCCTCTCAATCACAAGACCCACAGTGTTGGCGTATCTCTGAGGAGAGTGAGGTATCCTAGCAGGCAGGAGGAACATCTGTTCAAAGAAACAGCAAAGCATCACGGTCAGGAAGTCTTTGTTCTTTGTGTTGTCTTTCCCCTCTGCGCCCCAAACTGCAAAATCCTCAGCTCCTTGCCCCATTTCTCCCCTACTCTTTATTGATCCTGTGTTGCTTCTTTGCAGCTGCGCTCACTTTGGTACCAACAGTCCAGCAGATACTGTTTCTTGCTTTCTCAATGAATGGTGACCATTGACTCTGCAATCAGCAGTGCCTTTACGACAGTCAGGTGCTCTCCTACCTGTTTGATCATCATTGCTAGACATAATTGAAATGAAAATCTAACCAGTTACTCATCTGGAATGTATAAATTTACTGCAATTTCTGAGTAGCAGAAATGGAAACAAAAAGTGATTTTTTTTTTTTTGTCAGCTCAAGGAAGTATCTAAACTAATCAACCACATGTATCCATACAACAGAGTGAGCACCTGTGATTGCATGATGAGGAGTGTTATTCTCTCCAGAAATAATTAACAAATATGAGGGGCTACTTATGCAAATGACAAAGGCAACATTTGGTTGGGAGAAGTCTATTACTGGAGTATGAGAATAAACCTTTTTCTAGCAGTTATCTGACTACGTAGGAAGCTGGTAAACTGCAGATTTCTTAGCTAAGTTTGGGCAAGTCATTACAATCCTTCTGTCTGCAAAGCAGAGCTAATGATAGTGCCTCACCAGCACTAGTGTCAGGCTTCCCACTAAGGATATTGTGTGCTCCTTTTCATTAATGCTTCTGGTATGTGCTAAGATCTCAGCTGGATGTACTTCTCCAGGGTGAAGTGTATTACCAGAATCTCATCATCTATAGGTTTGAAACTGTAGCTCTGTTTCTTCACTGAAAATGTTGTAATGCTTCTAATGACATCAAGCAACTGGGTGTAATACGTGTCTTCCATTTTAAAGGCTGGCCCCACTAGATCTCGTAACCCTTTCAAAGACTGAGTCTAGTTCAAGCTTGTGACAATAATAATAATGAGTGGCAGTTGTAGCACATCTAACAACTTGTAGTAACACCAAGTAAAACACCTAGTCACACTCTTATTAAAAGCACTGCAATCTATGCTTTAGCAAATCTACTACTGTAAGGAAAAGCAACTGAATGTGGCTGCATGCATTGTATCCATAAATTGCTCTCTTAAAACTGTTCTCATATTGTGGTGGTTGCGAAGGCTAGCTGGGAGGGCTAAAGAAAGAGGCTGAAAATAGCTGAATCTAGAACTTTCTAAGTTCTAGGCAGTTCACTTAATAGTGAGTTTGGGTGGGTGGCCGGTATGTACCTGACAGTGTGTAAATAAAACACTGATCCTTAATTCACATAGCAGATTCCATGCCATGCAGGGGAACAGGAACTCCTCTCAGTATATTCCTGACTATCTGAATGGGTATCCCAAATACCCAGACAGAGCGTTATCTGTTACTGTAATCATGAAGTGTTGAACACAGTATATCTTATATATATATCTTAGTTTGCTGTTAATTACATGGAATTTGCTCTGCTGCATTCAAGATTTATTTTTTTCCTGATGCCTTCTTTTGCAGTAGGGATAAACTGATTTTAAAATACTTCGTAAAATATTCATTTAACCTACATATGTACAACAATAACAGAAAAGCAACTCTGTATTACCTCCCCTTCTCGGATGACAACGTCTTTTTGTTTCCCATTTTCAATTATCTTCAAACACATATCGCCTTTAACCTGGTAAAAAAGCTGAAGGAATAGGAAAATAACATTAAAGCAACTACTCCAAAACATTCTGTACTTCATATTCTGTTTATAAAGGATACAGGTACAAATACATTCAGTCTGTAATTGCAAATATTTAGGGATTTTTTTCCAACAGTAACAGACTTCCAACCTTTGTTGCTTTTGAAAATGTTATCTAATATGTATTATTTCCATTATCTTACATACATTTGACAATCTAAGAGGTCTGTAACTGCTTATAGAGCTATTCTGTGAACCCAGTGGAATTCCATTGTGCTGTCTTTACCCCTGGAAATTACTCTTTGTAGGGCTGGGATGTTATGGTTCAGACTTCCGTTGATTACACTGTATATAAAGCTTCATTTCAGATGTAGCAGGGTCTTCACTGTTACAAATTAAATGTCACTTGTCCAAATAAGCTCTAAATACACATACACAGGTTTTTGGGGTGTGGTTTTTTTCATTTTTTTAATGGAGATTTTTCGTATGGGAATAATTGCCCATTTGGAAGTTGTTCTGCTTTATTTCTGTGTGTATACCCTCCAAGCTCAGCAACAACTGCTCCTCTTCCTACTGTGTGTGTAAAAAGGATTACATTTGAAGCATGTATAAGGATAGAACCACTGAACCCATAACTCTGTCTTCAATGACCTTTCCACATCTCTGTTTTCAGAGTAGCTTTGTGGGGGCTCTGAGGTGCTCAGACCCAGCCTCATGTTTCATGGCAGAACTGTGCTGGGATCTGTAAGCAGATCTCTCTTTGACCTGGAATAATGGGCACATTTTTCCTCGTTTCATATAATACAGGACAACAATACTTCAAAAAGTCAACTTTAATTTTCTGCCACTCTCTGCCAAGCTTCTGTATGCTTTCCAGGTTCTGTTTGTCTATCTAGAAACTAAACAGATTAATTATCTAATTGCTGGTGCAGCTGAAATTGTAGGAAACCTGATTAAAAGTTAGAACTATAATGAAAATAATTTTATTTATAGTGATTCACTACAATTTTAGCAAATTGGAAAATAAATAAGGGAAATAAAAAACCACCGAAGCATATAAAAAAAGACCTGAACCAACAGTAGAAAAGATTAATCAGCTCTTTGAATCAGAATTATTACCATGATTATTACTAATATTATATCCATTATATTTTGAAATATTAATACATGCTCCTGAGAATTAAAAAAAAAAACCTCTATGAATGTAAGACAGAACAACTATGCTGCCAGGGGAATGATACATTAGAGAGAACTGAAGATGCACTCTGAGGGCTGGGGGCTCTTACAGGAGTGAAAAGTTCACCTTGTGCCTTATCACCATTGATAAATGATAACTCTTGTCTAGATGGCCACAGCGTCAGGCTACTTATCCTCCTCGCACCCCATTTCCCCATGTTCTTTTCCTGTCATTTTCTTTGGTGTTACTGAATGACCGTATAAAATGCTCTAGTAGCCCTCATTACGGAGCACATCGGGCAAGGCTAACTGTGCATTGTACAACATAAAGTGATTTGAGTGGGGAAATGATGTCTCCCTCACTTCAAAAAAGACTCATCTGAGACCATAAGACCTTGATGGATTATCACACAGGCCATCGATAGTATGGCACTGGTAATGCTGAAATTGAAATACTCTTTTTGAAACGTCGAGCTTTGGAGTGTTGTCTTCCCCATAACTTCCAAGGGAGCTATTAGTGAACACATGTACAGTACATGTGGAAGAGGAAAAGGGTAACAGAGACAGAGATTTATTCTGTTTGTGCCCATGAATCATGAAGCTAAGCAACTTTCTGGTCATGAGAGACTGGGGAGGGGAAAGGGGCCATCCAGTTCAATAGCTGAGCATCGCTATTATAAGGAAAGATTCTGAACCCTGAATTAAAAGAATTGTTTTGCAGTGGGAAAGGAGGAATGAGGTGGGCTACACATTGTCAATAAAAGTGCTTTTCTGAGTGAATTTAAATAGTACCTTTCACTATAAATTATGGTCTATTCTTCAAAACTCTTTTTTGAAAAATGTCTGCTTCAGTCATCCATAAATCATCTGATGTAACTATGATTAATACGAGTGGTGGTAATTATTGATTCTACTGCTGTGATTATATTATCCTCTGAACTTTTCTCAAGAAAACTGTCAACTGTTTTCTCAGTGAGTTATAGTCCATGCCCATTTCACAGGACAGTTTGGCAATAAGGTATTGTACTGTCTTTTGGATGGAATGTTATTTTTTTCTAAATGCTGACTGAACTTTGCATTCTGGGCAAATCTAGCCTCTTCCTAAGTATCTCCTGAAAAAATCAAGGCCTGAATAAGGAAGTACTGGGGTGTGTGTGGGGGGTGTGCATACACGCATATGTATATACATATATACACAAATATGTACGCATATATAGATAGAGAGTAAGTCAATAGAGCTCATGCCACCTGAAAATATAAACTTTCCTAGTTGGTCTGTTTTTACTGGGATGATCTGGTATCCATTCTCCACGGTAGTACTGAAAACTGAGGAAATGTATAACATTGTCACTCTATTAGCATCTTATTAATGACAAGGTCCCATGTTACATGTAATATATATATCTATCTTTGCAAAAAAGCCTAGATTTCTACATTGCTGCTGCATAAGGGGTCAAAATCGGACATGAATTTGTCTTTCTGGGTGAAGAATGTGGCTCAAAGAAGAAACAAAGGTTGTTTATTCTTTGTATTCATTGCTAAATGTTCTTATTGTTTTTTTTTATTTTATTATTTTTATCTCTCCTTTTCTTCCTTTCATTTTTACACACTTTTGCCTTTCGTTTAGCTTTCCTGCTTACTACAGAGCACCTTCTTGTTAGAATTACACTAAAAACATCTCTCCTTATTAATTCACACCTTACCTCTAGAAGTTGAGACACCTAGAAGTCATTCTTTATGCTAAGCATAACATTTTTTCATAATATTGCTCAATATGATTAAAACTGCAGTTATACGTACGAAAATGAAACTGAAAGTCCCTTGACAGTTTATTTTTTGACTCATTTAGTTTTCCTTAACTCTCTTTACTGTAGGAGAATTATATTTTCTTTCCTTACTCTGCTTCACTCTTCTTGATCACGCTTCAAACCTGATAATACTGTGTTAAGCCGCAGTGAAAGGCAGCATGACCAGTGCTAAAACATTGTCAAGTCTGTAAAAGGGTATTTCACTCAATTATGCAAACTTGTAAAATAAATTATGCAGGCATTTCTGGAGAAAAGAGGTTGAAGTGCAGAGAGGTGGGAATTCACTGTTCCCTTCAATGGAAGCTCACTGAAGCTGCTGGTAGGAATTCATTTCAACACAGTAGTAGAAAGTGTGGATACTACCTTAAATAGAGCACTATCATCCCCACCATGTTAACATGGTGAGAATTGTATTGCTCCTTCATCCAGGTATGTGTATCCTAGCAGAGTAAAGAAGGAAGCATGTAGTAGGGGAATAACATGGTATTTCTAACTGGTTTGCATAGGCCAATTAAAAAACAAGTCTATTTTATTTTATGTACAGCAATGTATGTAATTTAATTTACATCCACCTTTAATATCAAACTATGCCTAGATGTAGGAGCCCAGAGCTCTGTAAAGGCTTTTGTAGCTGAGAACTTATTCAGGGACCTGTAAAAACACCTGCAATTTGCAGTGTACTTTGAGTACTGCTTCTGAAAGTGGAACTTGGGGTTGCTCAGCCACTTCTGGGATTAGACCGTGATTTGGCATATCCTGGCTTGTATTGCTTGTCAGATTGCTAAATGCTAGATTAATTTGCAGAGCAAATCAAATTCTGATGTGGGAGTAGAGCCTGGGTGTTCTCCAGACTTCAGCGGTGAATGATGTATTTGAGCACAGAAAAACAATTTTCACTCTCTCATCCCAAGGTTTTTCAGCCATCACGAGTCTGAGAGGCAAACATGAGAAAGGTAGAGAAAATTTCCATAGAGAAAACTGTGTTGTGGGTTTTGTTTTTTTTCCTCTACTCATTCACATGTCATCTGTGAAACCTGAATACTAGCCAAGACTCATCCCAATGACTTTATGCAGCAAACTTATTTCTGAAGACACAGTCTGTTTCTGATGCAAAAGGATCATCACTCTTATTACTTTGTAATAGGAGCTTTGTTTCTTATTAAAATATACAGAGTTTTCACCAGATAAATGTGGGGTTGTTTAAATTTAAAGAAGCTAAAGGTTTTCTCTTGCTTTGCTGCATCTCATGTTCTCAGTTTTATTTGGGAGATAAGCACCACAAAACTACCCACTGGAATGTTCACCTTGCTCCTCCTCCTCCTCAGGCATCCACTATCCCCATACAATGCAAAGGGAAGATTGAGCTGCTAGGGAAGGGTTTCTCAAAGACATGCTGTCTAGAGAGCAGCAGACGCTAGAAGAAGGAAGGGGTCAGGCTTCATTTAAGCAGGTAATTCAGTCAGAAACTGGAGCCAAGTCTCACTTGTAGTGTGTGTGTGTGAGGGGGAGAAAAAGAGAAACAAAATGCAAGTTAGAAAACTCAGATGAGCTGTGGCAGATGTGACCGCAAATCTGTATCGTGTTTCAGAGCAAGACATTACTAGATCTCAATTAGACCTTGTAAATACACAAGAAGCAGCTGCAGAGGTTGGTCAAGATGATCAGAGGAGAGGAAATTTCTGTTCTGAGGGTCCTCTTTAGGACTGCAGTGTAAGGGCTCTGATCTGTGGAGCTGCATCAGTACTTGGGTGGCTGTATCCAGAGGAAACAACCTAGATGCTGAGTGCAGGAACTTAGGGTAAAATACACACAGCACAATGAGAAGCAGATCATTTAAACCCAAGCAGAATATTGTGCTGATGCAAATGTGTTGCAGGTGGTAGACGAAAAGGCTGATTTGAATTTCTCTGCATGGAACGGCACTGTTTTATGTAGACTCGACATTAGAATATAAATTGTTAAGAAATTTCAAGTCAGCTAGTTGAGATTTATTGTGTTTAAGTGGTGAAGTGGGTAAAAAGACAGGAGTCTAACTACTTTTGTGATCCTGGATTTAGCTCTTAGCATATCTCACTTTCCCCCAAAGCAGCCCACACGATGCAGAAAATAAAATCCAAAATTGGTTTTACTATAGCTAAGCTTTATTATGATCATGTTTTTTATCTGTCATTAACTCCCCCCAAAACATACAGTTTTTGCTTGCCTTATTTCTTGAAAGTTATATAGTGAATTTATAAAGTAAGACTAGATGTTCCTCCCCCCCTCCCCCTCAGGCTTTGCAGTGCTGAAACTCAGAAATACTACTGTATGACGAAAAATGTAAGAGACAAAGGTAGGTCCAGGACTGTTCCCTGGTACCTGGAATACATCTGCTGCCCTGCAGCCATGAGGGGTTGAGCATCATGGCAGGGCTGCCGCAGAAGCTTTCAGTGGTCTCATCAAGTTGACTACATAAGAATTGTAGCCACTAGTCTATGTAATCCAAAGCTCTTTTGGCAAGTAAGGTACATGGGAGTTAACGATTCCTATGAAAACTCACAAAACTAGCTCTATAGCACAAACACTTAACTTTTAGTGCATATTAAGGAAGTCTTGTATCTCTAGCTATATAGGCGCATTCTCACAGCAGGTTTTTTCCCATGTTTCAACAAAAGATGCATTTCCCAAAGCAATTCAGTTTCACTTTCGAGAATGAGTCTGATTTAGAGGCAGAGAATATCTGGGTAGATGTCTGTTGACCCTGTCTCTGTTCTGATGGAGAAGGGAGGAAGGGGGAACTTAACATTTACAAACAGGAAAACAAATGAACATGAGATAGTGGTAAAGTCAAGCCAAAGAATGTGAATCATTTCTCTCTTGTAAGGTGCAGCTCCTTATAAACCTGTCCAATGGAAAGCAAAGTCTCGGGTATGAGGCAGCGCAGAAGGATGGCAAATAAGCAGTGTTCAGGAATTAAGAAGGAAGTGAAGCAGTGCAGAGAAAACTAAGAAGGAAGAGAATGTCGAGTTACATATTCAGGAAATTCCTGCTTGTTGAGAGAAGAAAAAAAAATTGTGCAAGACTAGTTGTCATTTTAGCCTTAATGACTGTTCAGGAGACAATCCTAAAAGGCTTTGAAGAGCGTCCAAATCAAGGCTCTGTTTTTTCTCATAATTAGCCAGTCAGAACTGATCTTCCTGATACACCTGCACATTAATGGCACCAGCAGAGAACAGCCGGAGGATGCTCCCAAGCCCTTGTCTCTGCATGTGAACCGCTCGCTGCTGGAACTGCAGGCTGACAAGCGCAAGTTGTGCCACAGGACACACTATAAGCTGTGCTTGATAACAGGCATAAAATAATGAGTGAACAGATATAAACAATCCTAAACTTAACTTTCTCTTCTAAACCAACACTTCCTCGCTATCAGAATAATATTAATAGAAGAGCATCAGCTAAACTTGGGTAAAGGACTTGTGGGTTTTCGCACTCATGATTTGGTCTGTTAACAGTACGCCTGTATAGTTTTCAAATTGTCATTCAGAACCATAAATGACCTTTTGCCTGCAAAAATAATGAGCTGAACATGGCTTTGAATGTTTGTATTTTCAACCCCAAGTCTAATTTAGGAATGTGCCCTTTTACTAGGATACTCTCTGTCTCACAATTCTTCTCTAATGAAAAATGTGGATCTAAATCAGATCACAGGAAGGTGCAAATGTGTATGATAAAAAGCAATGGTAAAAAGCAACGTATGAGTATGTTGTACCTCTAAAAAACTGGACAAAAATGGCCAATATGTTAATAATGCTTCTGTTGTGTGTATTACCAATTTTACTATCTGATAGGAATTTTATGTTTCCACTTTTGGCTGCTGAGTAATTATGGGAAATGTGCTAGGCAAAGGATGATGTATTGATACCTAAAAAATCTCGTATCCAGTTGGATTAGAAATAATTTACTATACTGTTGCATACTTATATAAATTATGCCTTTATAAATATGGCTAACTTTTTTTGCTGTTGGAAAGTCATACAATGTGTTTAGGATTATTAAAGGTAGGCCAAACTCTCTTCAAATACAGGAACCTCTTGCAAAATAAAAGAAAAAAGAGGTAATTATATTAATCTTTCATTTTTGGGGAAGGGCAGGAGGAGATAAATTTTTAAAAAATGAAACTGCACAGGAATGGGTCGGGGACGAAGGATAATCCAGTATGAACTGGGAGATGCAAGGAGAGACAAGATCATAAAGAAAAGAAAAAAAAATACAATATATTTAATATTGTAGTGCAAATTACAGTACCAGTTAAACTTCAGCTCCTTTTTGTGTGTTTCTCTCTTAGTGTGTAGCTCTAATGTATTCTTCAGAGCAAGAAAATAAATTAATTGTGTAAGACCAAAAAGGTTAAGTTACAGAAAAAAAGATTTGGAATCATTAACTTCCGTATGTACCTTCATGTACCTCCATTTGATGCTTTGGCAGACCTTGATGTCATTGACCTCAATAACAAAATTCATTACTCATTTTTAATCTAACATATAATACTGAACAATATACCGTAACAGCAGCGTAAAGGTTAGATATTCTTCTCAGTGCTTTCTGAGCAGTCACACTACAGACATGCTCGCTCCTCTCCCAGGAACTTAATCACGTTGACAAAACCACATTTTGTTTTCCCCAGCAAAGTACCTCTGGACTTTCCTTGTAAATATATGATGGATGCTAAATTCTTCTGGTGAGCAACAGTCTCTGCACACGCACTGCCATGAGACCCGGCTTGCCTCCTTCCCAGCCCAAGCCACCTGCCAGCACAGTCCAGAGCGTCGCCAGAGCTGATGAGAAGGGACATAATGAATGGAGTGTGTGGGTGACCTGGAGGAACCTGTGCCCACAGCTGCAGGTGGGCTGTGAGACCGTGGTGGCAATGCAAAGCCGGCAGAAGTCTGACAGCGATAAGGTAGCATCTGCTCTTTCAGAGCTGTATGGTTATAATGACTACAAACACCTGCATGGCACAATTATAGCAGAAAATTAATGAAGGCTGTTGTGAAATGGCTGAGTTAGTTTTGTGAGAAATGATTCAGTGGTAAGTAAACACTTTTTTTTTTTCTTTTTCAAAGGATTTATTGAACTTTACTCACTTCTGCATTGAACTACGTAGATCCTTAAGCTCAGGTTTCCAAAAGTACTTAAAATTAGTGGCCAAATTTTGTTGGAATTACATGAAATTAAACTGCTCTGCTGGGAAGCAAGGCAAATTCTCTCCCATCATTAAATCCTTACTGCTTGGCCTCTAGTGTCCCCTTTCCCTTAGGGTTCCTTCAGAGCCAGTTGACTCAGATGAGTCCTCAGGCCAAGCAAACAATTCCATGAAAAAGGCAATAAACAAAGTAAGTGCAAATTGTTACATTATCCTAGGTTCTGCATCTGGCACAATGGCTGCTCAGAGCTCAAAGCAGCGGGATGGCTTTCTTTTGATGCAGAAGATGTTCAGTGAAAGGGACTGATCTGAAAAATATTTAGAGACTCTATTCTTTAACCTTCCAAATGTGGATGAAAGGTGAAAACACTAATATTTTTCATAAAGTCCAGAAAAATACAATTTCAAGCCAATCAGTCAAAATATTTAATTTTGATTTCTGAATTTCAAAGTTACTTTTGAAATATACATCACTCTTCTGCAACAAAGTATCACTTTATAATGATCATTACCTTTCCAAAGTTTTGTTCCAAAATGTTTAAATGAGACATTTTAATGTGTCAGAACACTTTCTCCAGTTTCCTGTTGGAAATTAATTATAGCAAAATAGATCTGATCTCCTGTGTCTTCAAAGGAAATGCACAGATGGTCTATGGTTCTAGTGAATGATTCTGTTTAAGTCTTTGAATAGGTCTAATAAATACAATATCACTGAGCCTTGCATTGCTAATGTGTAGCTGTAGCTGCAAAAGCAGCTGTATTTTAATCATTATAGATCAATTAAAACAGCAAAATATAAACAGCCTATAGGTTACCTCTTCTCCTTCTTCAATATGATAATCCTTCCTTTCATTTGGCCCTCCAACAAACATCACATTTAATTGATAGCGATGCCTAGAAAAGAAAGTGACATTTTAAATCTATCTCCATTCATGATGCTCTTTATTTCATGTAATTTTTTGGTTTATTTAATTCTTTGAGGTCAGTGACTCTACGAAACAATGCTGAGTGACAAGTAACATCCAGAATGAGAACTCAAAAGACTTTGGGTGCACGTCTCCGCTCTGCCGCTGTCCTGCCAGGTGACCTGAGGCTGGCTACCTCCCTCCTGTGTTTCAGTGCCTCCAGGTATGAAAAAGGGACATTGACAGTTACCAACTGTGGAAAGAGCTTTGAACTGTAAAGATAAAGGATGCTAAGTGACAGGAACGACAGGAAAATGTCTTTACAGAATCCTGATCTAATCATCTCAGGTTGAAAAGGTAATTAAGGTGAAAACATACTTTTTTTTTTTTTCTTTTTTTTTCCCCCGTTGGTACAATTACCAGAGATACTGATGGTAGGAATTATCAGCTAATTTCTCTTCTATTTATACTGGTTTCGTTAAGGTGGAAAAACGTTACAGCGGTTTCATTGCAGTGATGGCTAATTCAGAAAAGGAGATTCAGACCCTTTTAAGAGCCCAAATAAGCACTTGTCTCAGCTGCCACAAAGAATACCCATCACCCCAATTATCTATCAGTCCACTTAAACTAATAAAGAGGTAAGGTAGCATGTTTTCATTTGCTGAATAAAACAACTGTAAATTAGGCCTGTTAGCTGTGATTCAAAATTTGATCTTAAGCTCTTTTTAACATGTAAACTGAGGTGTCTTGATTTCTACTTTTCAGTGAGAAGATTCTGGGCAATAACAGGAGATCCCAGTAACTTAGAGCCACGCTCCCTTGCAACACGGGGAAGAACAATGCCTCTGTGTCAGCACCTCATAAGCCTTAATTGAGAGCAGATCAGTTCTGAATAGCTGAACGTACATATTTGAACTGCTACCATTATCATGTTCACTTTGAAGAATATTTAAATAATAATGAACACCACAGTAGGGAGTAGTAAAACAGAAAGAATAAGTAAAAGTGACAAATTAGTTGGCCAAATAAAAGTCTAAAGAGTTACTTTAGATTATAATTCTTAAATTGATTATGTTCGCCATAAGAAGCTGTATACATTATAGCACTTGGCTTCATGCCCATACCCTAAAATAAGGAACTGAAATCAGAACTGTTTGTACCATACAGATTTAATATTTGTTTTCAAGAACACACTGTAATACTCCTGCATTAATGAACACTTGTACTAAAGAAGGGCAGGAAGACCAAAACAGCAATAACATCGCTAATAATTAATGAAATACATTCAAATCAGCCCTGGAAAATAAAATAAGAGAAAGGCAATCTATGGGTATTTTGTAGCCTACTATTAAGATGAGTTGGCTTGTTTGTTGTTTTTTTTTTTTTTTTTATAGAAACCCATACAGTTTCATTCTTAGTTCAGTAACTTAAAATGAAAATATTGCTCTAAAAATCACTCTTGTTTAACTTTTTCTTTGGCAAATTTACCATTAATTCTGTTACACTATGGACTGAGATGGGTTTTATGTAATAAACAGGCAACTATGGGTTAATCATTCCTATCATTAACAGTTATATAATGACACCATCAAAAAATTCCAGCTATAAAATACAAGCAAGTACTCCAATAGGTTTGTTTGTCTATATTGCTAAATAAAATTGTCTGGTTAATATAGTTGCATTAAGTTAAAAGGAAAAATCATAAGGAAGGAAAGCAGCTTCGGTTAAAACTGCCAAAATGCACTTAGAGTATCATAATGGTTTCAGGGGTGTGAAAATTACTTGATTGCACTATTTTTAGAATGAGTTGCTAATCAGTTGCCTAATATGTTTTATATACACTTTTATTTCTCTTCTTAACCACATAAAGAAAATGGCACCAGCAGGCAGCCTTTCAAAAATGTCTCAAGACCATGAAGAACCAGATAGTCCATGACCACAGTTAGGTCTCCTTATGGTAAGTATCATATTCTGAACTCAAAGAAGAGCTTTCGAAGTGCCATAGCTACCCTGCAAAAATCAGCTGTGCCAAGGGTTCTGATTTTGCACTAATTGCTCATTGTTGAGGTTAAAAAGCACTTAAACTTGCAAGACAGTGACATTAAAATACATCTAATTAAATTGCAGCTCTTACACTGTAGCCTTTTCTTGACTTAAAACTTTAAACAAGTGATGATTCAGGAACTGAGGTTTTGTTTTGAAATCCCAAATTGGCATTTAAAACTTTTGATCCTCTTAAGTGTATGGAACAAAACTGAATAAATGCTTGAAAGCCATAATAAATTTGGACACCAAATGTCCTACTGATTTGCTGTAAGACCTAGATTTTAACCATTAATTCTCTCTTGAAACACAGGATCATAAGTTACTTAAATGTTTTGAGGTGGTTGCCTTCCAGTGATGTAGATGGCAGTGAAAAAATTGCCTTATACATCTCTACTCAGCACATAAAGGATCAAAGCCTTTAGACAAATGTTGGAAATTTATTAGTCACTTCTTGGAAAATCACCTAAAACCTTTTTGGAAAATCATGAAAACCTTTAGATAGCACAAGGAGCAGGTGGTGAGAGATTCAGAATCCATATAATAGATGGCTTTCCTCTCCTCCACAAGATGAGGCTGTGTTGGAAAACTGATTTCCTTTTTTTAATCTATGCAATTTTTATCACAAAAAATGTTCCTTGTTTCACTGTTGCTTCTTGCAATGTTTATGGGGAAGACTTGTCAACACTGAGTATTTAGGGATCTATGCAACTGTCTGGCCACTGATAGATGTCGTGTTCCAGAGTTACTTCAGGATTACAAAGAACTGCTGGTAGGAAGTGCAGAAGAGTGCACTAGTGACAGAAAGGTTCATCTTACTGATGCAGAAAGAAAATTATGAATATTCCACATACTGTAAAATACTAAAATTTTACTACTATCATTGGTAAGCTTTAGAAATGCCTATGCTTCACAAAATGCTTCATAAATCAATTTTGAAAATGAAAGAAATGACAACACTCATAAGGAAAAGACACTTTCCTCATTCTTTCCCTCTGTGAAAACTATTGTAGTTATTCAAGTTTCATAATTTCTCCATTAAACGCACAACTGTAGTTTCAACACAGTCATCTCAGTAAGGATGTGGCCTTTACCTTGTTTTTCTCTTGCAATCATTACTTTGAAAAGTAACCCTTGAACCTGCGAATGGAAATTAATATCACTGCTCCAGTGCTGCCCCTTCAGCGGTTGATTAGAGGTAGCACTTCAGAGTTGGGAAAGAGGCACATTCTTTAGTGCATTTTTAATGATTAAAGTTGCAAAATAAGATTTAAAAAAAAAAAGAGTAAGAAAAATGCTTTTCATTTTCTTTATAAAACCTGGGTTTATACCAGTCTTTACAGAGAATCCTTTCTTAAGAAAGCCCTCTGTTATAGAGTTTTGGACAAAATATATTGTCCTTGACTTCACTGACAAAAGAAATCCTTATTAATGTTGTGACTAGAAGATGCCACACATCTACATTGACATTTTCTCATGATTACTGACACTGAGAATATGCATGCTATACAACTGTATACTTTTTCTATACACACAACTGCTCATACTGTTTTCTTATATTAGCTGTCTCATTCAGAGCACGGTTTGCAGCTCTAAGGTGCCTCCTCAGCCTCCCGATGAACAGAGGTTCCTACCCTGTCTTGACAGCTCTGGAAATGCCCTGGAAACTTGCTCCTCCAGCGCCTCTGCCCTTCCCTTTCTCCTCATCTTTCAGTGACACGTCCCACTGTTTTTGATCGCTCCTGCAGCTTTGGCTCCTCTGCAATGTTGGAATGACTCTCAGCAGCTCTAGTAGCTGTTTTAGGCGGTAATTTGGTAGCGTTAATCTGTTAGCTAAATCTTATCATTTGTGGGTATGATGTCATCTCCTCTGATTTCTATGAGTTCATAGTCGCAGGGCCTGACACAAATTCCCTCAACTCAGTTTAACTGATGATCTTTACAGCTTCTGCAGGGTTAATACAAAATGGATGTCAGTCACTTTCTGTTCTTCAAAACAGCACTCTGACTGCAGGCTGAGAGGAACTCCATCCAGTTCCTTACTAATCTTTACCACATACGCATTTTAGCATTTTCCGCTTATAACTAAATATTTCTGTATCTGAGAACTGAGTTAGAAAAAATAATCTTCATTTACTTACATAAGCTTATTGCACACAGGTGGCAAAAAAGCAGCTTTGTTTTCTTCTATCCATTTTCTTACATTTACAAGGAGCTCCATGATCCACCAGGTATGAAACTTTTGACAGAGATACTAAAGTTTGCGGAGGGCTCTCTCCGTGGGCAAACTGCATGGAACTATCCCCAGAGCTCAGGGGATTGGTTGGTAGAAGAGGTGTCTTCGGCTTGAGCGTCCATGGGGTCAGGTCCATCAGCCAAAGGTTACTTCATAAAGAGTACTAATGCTCTAGCAGCTTAGCTAATAATTGACTAGTGCTTTTAAAATATATATTTTCATTGGAGATCCATTCTGCCCACAGGAAGTTTCTTAATTCTCTTTTATGCATCAGCTGGAGTGTTTCTGTTCCTTCTCTACAGAAATTGCCTTGTTACATAGGGAAACTGAGAGTTAGAAAAATGGGCAAGACTTGGGCATGCACAGCCTTCGAGTCTAATACAGAAACAGGTTTCAAAGCTAAATGCAAATTGAGAGGATTGCTCAAATTTTTAGTAACATATAATATATATTAAAAAGAGGGGTTTTATACACGCATAACTATATATAGGTTTTTCAGGCTTGAGAATAAAGCCCCATTTCCTTTCTACATCTCCCCTCAACCTTGTTAAGATCAATGTTTGGGGAAGTGGTGTTTAAAAATATTGGGATCTTCTTCTGTCAGATAACAAAAGCAAAGATATCTTTTGCATTTGTAAAACCAGAAGCAGTTGTCCACAAATGCTCATTTTAATTTGATGTACTCTTTGTCAGTGTTACAGCAGGGCTTGTTAGAGAGCAGAACGTGCTTCTGTGATGCCCTTTGGGAAAGCACAGCATATTGCCATCAAATTATCAGCCAAACAGGAAACTGAGAACAACCAGACATTCCAGATCTGTATTAGTCTTTATTCCCTCAGTGGTTTCTGCTCAACATTTACATCGTTCACACATACGATTGCTCACACTGTTCCTTGCCACCCTCATTTTTTAATAAGAAAATGTATAAACATGTATTTTCAGACTTGAAATACATTAAATGGGTGGTAAACAAAAAAAACCTAAGACATTAAATTTTTTTGGCATTTTTCAGCTCCCCTTGACATAGTTTAGTCTTCTGATTATATCTACGCTGTGCTTAGTGGGTGAATGTCCATGAGTGTAAGGTTATAACATGATTTGTTAAAGTGAGTGGTACATCCTCATGGTTTGCACATGAGCAGTGCAGCTGCTGGACTGAAGAGTCAGTTTGCTGGGACAGTACAGAATTGGGTGTTCTTTAGCTTATACCATTATAATTTTGCAATGGAAAAATGCAATGGAATGGGAGTTTGAACTCATACCATGCTCTTCCAGTATGTGTAAGGGTGAGTCTGTTTTATCTTCATCTCTATTACTTCTTTGCAGTGTAGTTTAAACAAATTACATAACTGATCAAAAGAAATCCATTTATTTTGGGATAAAAGGATCCACGTGTAGATTACAGCTCCACTACATTAGTACAATCACAATGGGACTGGCAAAAATTTCCTCTGAAGTAAGCCCAAATAAATTATTATTTCACTCAAATCATGGTGTGTGTGTGTGTTTATAATTATTTAGCGTGCAAAATTTCTACCACCAGGATGGCTGTGGTGAGACACCAGTGTATAGCAAAGTCAGTAGGCTTTTTTGGATCTACAGACAGGAACATTTAAGTGCTTTTTCTACTGTAGAGTGGCTAGCACGCTATTTAGCTGCAAAGGAAAGAGAACTTCTACTTAAAAGAAACTTTTACTTAGGGGATTGTGACCCAGCCTGGTGGCACCAGGAGAACTGAAGACAACTCTAACAACCATGGTTTTGTAAAGCTCTGTCTCATCGTCACTAAAATGTATTGCAGAGCAGGACTCCATTTATCAAGCATGAAATCCAAGAGATTTTACAAAGCCACAGCAGGAAAAAACACAGATTCTGGAATTGATAGAGCCAAGCCTTGTTCACCACAACAGTAACGTGCCAGTTTTAAATGCAAGGATATTGTTTGCAACCCCTACTCTAATCCCTAGTCTCCACTTTTTCCACTAGGCAGAATACAAGGTACTATTACCTGCAGAGAAAACCATCTCAGTTGCAGGCTGATAAATCCATTTTGTGGCTAAAGTGAAGTATGAAAACCCGACAGCTAGGCCTACTCAGGGAGGAAACGAAGTTCATTTATAAAATTCACCATTACTGAAGCTGAGGTTATTATCACAGGGTAGCATTTTCTGCAACCTCCTGAAATCAATAGGTTTTGAAAAATAGAGTTAATGGCCTCTCCATGTATATAACAGGGATCAGGGAATATTGGAATATTGCTTCTCTTTATTTTTTTTTTTTTTTTTAGGAGGACTAAGAAATGGTCTGTGTGGCCTGGTTCTAGGCCATGAAACCCCATTTCTATGAAATGCATTGGAGAGGCAAAGAAAAGAGCTGGCGTTGCAATTTCTGTGAGACTCAGGTAAATATGTGCCTTGTGACCTGACTGGGGCCTGGCTATTTCTTGCTAGTGTACTCCGCAATGACTCTCCACATCCATCAAAGCCCGTTCCAGCAGCTGGGCTTTCTGCTTTCGCTTTCAGTTCTAGGCAAAGGTAAGGACTCCATTTGTCAGCGTTTGCTTCGATAGAGGTGCAAGACTACTGAAGCACAAAACAGCTAATAAAAATAATCCATCTTTTGCATTCAGGGTGCAGGAAAAAAGTGGTGGTGGAAAAAACTCGGTTCAGGACAGCACTTACTCTATTTTTATCCTTTCCTCAACCACCAGACCTATTAGAGGCTTAAATTTACTAGCTGGTATTCAGCGAGTAGCGTATGTTAACAAAAAGCACATAAGCTAAATGTTGTGTTTGTAATCAGAAGAGGTATTCAAGTTCATTGGCCAGGATTTTTATCTCTATTAAAGTGATACTTGGTAATTTTTCTGTAACTCCCTACATTAATTTTTTTTTTTCACCTAAAGAACTAGTGATAAAGACCACGAATGGTGTAGAGCCGCTGCGAAGGGGCGAGGGAAACTGCCTATAAAGCCAGGTAGCATGGGTGCTGCCTGCTCCGCTCTGACCATTCTACTCTTGAAAGCAAAGAGCATTGTGAAAATTGGCTCTTAAGACTTGGTTTTTTTCATACTTAGTGCTAAGAAGCATTGCAAAAAATCTTCACCAGGAGAGGTTCGAATTCACCAGCAATTTGAGGACAAAATCCTTTTAGTTTCATTTCAACTTTGCCTGTCTGTCCAGGTGCAATACAGAGACTGATTTATCTAGTTTGGTGTTAAAATAATGGAGCGACACTGAAGTGATAATCTGTAGATTCTGCAAGCAGCAGGAAGCAAGTAACTTTCTGCAGCATTAGGACAGCTTTAACTTCTGCGCTTTATCTTTTCCTATTTTTTTTTCTTAATATTGTGAAGAAATGGAAAAACGAAGACGTAGATATGACCATATAATCTATTTCACCTGGTTGAACGCGCTTCCTATTTTTGGTCAATTCTGTGCTTTTTCCGTTTCTTGAGAACAAATACAAATGAAGTAGTTTTTTAAAAAAAATTAAAAATTATTTATATTTAAAGACCTTAGTTGCTTAAAACAAAAATTCAGATCAGTATAAAACTACTACTTGAACTCAAGTACAGTTATGCTCCCACAAACTAATTCATGTCGCCAGGGCCTCAGTCTCTGTGGAGACAAACATAAGCAGCAGGTTAATCACATAGAACAATAGAAGAGCTGAAGATCCCACAAAAACTATCAGAATCTTAACTGTTATCACTGTTACTTTTATAGGAAGGCTGATTAAAATACAAGCAACAGTGATTATGATCTATATGAACACCAAAATTAGACTGAGTCCTCACTCTTGCCTGAGTCTAAGGTTAAACCTGCAATAAAGAGCTTGTCTTTATGTTCACAGCTTCAGCCTTGATTCTTCCTGATATTCTTTATTTGCCAAAAAAGCACTTGTTTGGATTAAATTATGTTCACAGCAATCTTTGCGTGGTACAGAATATTTTATTTTCTAGTGTAATGATGCACTGCTAAGGATAATGAAGGCAGCTGCCATTTTCTGGTATGCTAGCTAAGCCTATACGATGGAAAATTTCAGAAATGAACCGTCACCTTTCTCTTTTTCTCCATGCCAGTCACCTTCATCAATAGTCTGATACAGCAATTGCATGTGACTTCACCTATCCATGGGGTACACCACTGAAACATATTCTAAGTGATGCCCACGGTAATAGTACCACCAGCAGAATGACTTTCCTGACAAGAAACACCTTGTCTCCATTCAAAACAGTCTTAAAAGCTTTCAGCTCATTTATGGGTAAGAGCTGGGAGAGGAGGTAATGAAGGCACACACAACTGGCACCCAATCTGCTATAAGTAGCTGGGAGATCAGTGCTAGTTACTGAAAACTGGCTAAGGGCCTGTCACCTGCTGCTGGGCCACCAACAGTTCATTTTTAGAAGCCATGGAAATTCAAGCCCTGTGTAGGACCACCCACCCTGTCATGAAATGCCCAGAGCTTGTTGCTTTGCCCACAGTAGCTATAAAAAGGGAAATGCTCTGGTACCTTTGTCTGACAGAGCCACCTAAGGAAAGTAGTTCAGCCTTCCAGTACTTGAGGGGGGCCTACAGAAAGGCTGGGGAGAGCCTGTTTACAAAGGCCTGTAGTGACAGGATGAGGGGCAATGGCTTTAAGCTGGAGGGGAGCTGATTTAGATTGGAGATTAGGAGAAAGTTCTTTACTGTGAGGGTGGTGGAGCACTGGAACAGGTTACCCAGGGAGGTGGTTGAGGCCCCATCCCTGGAGATATTCAAGGTGAGGCTTGATGAGGCCCTGGGCAACCTGGTCTAGTTGGGAGTGTCCCCGCTGACCGTGGGGGGGTCAGACTAGATGACCTTTGGAGGTCCCTTCCGGCCTGGATGATTCTATGATTCTATTCTGTGACTCTATGAAAGTAAATACGGTGGCAACACCTAACCATGGGTGGAAAACCAGAAAGAGTATGTCTCCATCTCAACTGTGTTAACAGTGTTGGAGCATTGCTTAGGTTTAAATATCTGCTGGTGCCAGTTATGTTTACCATCTTCCTGCCACATAAAGACAGATCCAACTGCAGAATAAATCCAAGTTAGGGGTATAGTTTAACAATAAACATATGCAGCAAGTCTGTGTGTTTTCTTCTAGTAACTGTTTCTAAGCATATACTACATCATGTGTACACCGTGTTGTTTCCATGTGTAAGTCATGCTAGCTTTTCAGATCTATGCAGCCTTTTCTGATCAGAACACCTGATTCCATCCTTGAATTTTAGGAAACAGCAAGACAGAACCTTCAGGTATTGCAATAAGCAGTTTAGATCCTGTATGTGTTGTCTTTATATTATGGATGTAGTAAGTATGGTCAAGTAAGATGAAGTCAGTCCAGAGGTAAAGTAAGCCCTCATCGAATTGTCCATACAGGATAAACCCAAGTAATTCTGGTCATTTCTATTAACCATCATTCATGAATAGTTTTATACAATTCCTTTTAACCTGTACTACTTGTTTTGCAAGTGCCAGGGCACCCCTCGCGTTGCATGCGACGGTGGTGGCGTTAGCTGGCGGGCTGCAAAGCACAAGGCTGTGCAGCTCAGTGATACCGCAGGGATAATAATTTAATGTACTGGCAGTATTTAGTTGATTTTCTCCCTGGGTTGGGCCTGAGCACTCAGACGGGTGTGTGACCTCCCCACCGACGTGAATCACAGTGAGGGTGACCTGGGCGGGCCCAGCGGCAAACGCCTTTTACCAAAGGCCGCCGGCAGCCCCGGTTCCGCACGGCCTGCCACCGGGACCTGTCTGTCCCGTCCCGCAGTACGGCCCGGCGGGGGCCGCCCCAGCCGCCACCAACGTCTGGGGGGCGGCAGGGGCTGAAGGGAACCCTCGGCCGCTCCCGCTCTCCGCTCGCTACCCGCGGCGGCCCAGCCCGTGCTCGGCCGGAGGCTGCGCAGCGGACGGCGCTGCCCGGCCAGGCCCCGCCTTCGCGGCGGAGGGGGCCGGGCTCTCCCCGCCGCCGGGGT
>NW_015090922.1:9668351-9684343 GCF_001431845.1 Calidris pugnax
CCCCGCCGGTAACGGCGAGAGTGCGGCCCGGGCAGAGAGCCGGGCGGGCCCGGGGCCACTGCCCAGCGCGGGGTGCAGGCGGGCGGCGCGCCGCCCTTCCGGCGGCGGGGCCGGGCCGGAGCTTGGTAAAGCGTTCGGGAGAGCTTGGTGTCAGGGCTCCAGTGGCGCAATCGGTTAGCGCGCGGTACTTATACAGCAGTACAAAGCCGAGCAATGCCGAGGTTGTGAGTTCGAGCCTCACCTGGAGCACACAGCTTTTTTTGGGAGGGAAAACGGGCTTTTTTGGGACTGGGCCGCGCTCCCGAGGAAGAAGAGAAAAAAAGTCGACGGAAAAATTATACAGCCCAGGCAGCAGCGTGGGCCTCCACGCGTGGATTCCTCGCCGCCCACGGGCCTGTGCCTGCCGGGGCGCGGCGCTGTGGGGTTTTTAGCGTGCTGGGGGCGGGGGGGCACCTCGCTGTGAAAAGTCCGCACAACACAAAGGGAGCACACGCCGGGGCTGCCCGTGTTGGAGTGGTATATGTTTGTATGTACACATGGGTATGGGCACACATACCAACCGCTGTGTGGTATTCTCAGAGCAGCTTGTCAGTGTGGAGTAACGAGCACTTCCCAGGTAAAAGCTGCTTGTGTGAACTTGCTGGAAATAAAAGTTATTTTACACGGTGTTATTTAACGCAGAGCCCTACAACTGATATCTCCCCCCCCTTACTTTGCCTCCTTTGGCAATGACCATCTTTGTAACTGCTCATTACCTTGGTAATGCTTCACAAATGTGTAGGCCCTAGCAGGAAGGTAAATACAAATAATTTCAGATTTCTTTTCACAATTTGAGCGGCGACAGGGCCACGGGAAGAGGGCAGCTTCCTGGAAAAGAAAGCTGGGGGACGCTGCCTGAATGTTTGCTTAGGCCCAGGTCTTGTGACCACGCGTGTTAACGTCTAACATACTGCTGCAGCAGTGCAATTTATACTAAAAAGTTCAGGAAGACCCTTGAGATCATGCGTCCAGAGGTGACTTTGTTGCCCAGATCAGCCCCTTAATGTCTGTACAGCAGGCGTTAACTCCCCAAAGTGCTACTTTTAAGGTTTTTAATCACCACTTCCTACCTATTCTAGTTACCGCTTTGTCCCCTCTGAATTTTGCATTAACTTCATTGATTTTGATGAGGGTAAGGTCATGCCTGAAGCATGCTCACTATCATTATAAGGACGTCTAAATCAACAACGGAGATGTGTAATATATCAAAGAGCAAATAAAATTCATTCTTTGCTTGGAGTGAGTTTTGTGTTCTCTCCATCATGCCAGAGTGCCATGTCCCAGTGCCGAGGAATACAGACAGTATGGAGGCATGTTTGCAGAGCTACTGGAAATAGTATAAAATGAAAATGCTACTTTGGTGTAATTGGGGAAAAAAAACAAACAACCTAGCAGAGGGAGCAGGACTCCATTCCCCTGCCAGAGACCACTTTCTTCATGAACTGCGTGGGGCTGGTGCTGCTCCCTGTGGCCTCTCCCCTTCCCTGTGTGCCTCCAGGAACCTGTGCTCCCTTCCCCAAGGAGGAACCAGCAGTCTGGGGCCTTGCTTTGGTGCGGTGGGGGGCACGAGTGTGTAATTTGTGCCAAACGTGAGGTGCACCACGAAGCAGATGTTTGTTCCGTTCACAGCTTTTTTGCGACTTGTCCCTGCCATGCCGGACAAACCCGAGAGCGGTCCTGGGGCCTTCTTCTCAAGACCTCCTTCATGGCTCTGCCTGGCTTTTACTCCAAGATTATTTTTGTCTTGCCTCTGGGGGGTAGAAAAAGAGAAAAAAAAAGACCGAAATCACAGTGTGAGATGACACTTGTTTGCATTCCTGCCACAGAGGCCTTTCCTCCTGACGGACTCCTGGGCCTGAGACCAGAGAGAAACATGTTCTGAGGTAGGGATTTCCCACTGAAAATCCTGCTAAGTCAGGACAATTTCTGGGAATTTACTAGAAGTTGCTGTACAACAAAAGAGTGCTATTTATCTAATGGGTATTTACAAAATAAAGTGAACCCCTGGCAAAGCATGAAGGCTTCCTGAGGGAGGCAGGGCTGTGACAGAATCCGCCCTAGGCCTGGGGAGGCCTCGAAGAGCCTGAAGGGTGCCATGCATAGAATCATAGAATCGTCTAGGTTTAAGGTCATCGAGTCCAACCACTAACCTAACACTGCCAATAGCACCACTAAACCATGTCCCTCAGCACCACGTCTACACCAGGGATGGTGATTCAACCACTTCCCTGGGCAGCCTGTTTCAGTGCTTGATAACCCTTTCAGTGAAGAAATTTTTCCTAATATCCATCCTAACCCCTCCCTGGGGTGCAGCTTGAGGCCATTTCCTCTTGTCCCATCGCTTGTTACTTGGGAGAAGAGACCAGCCACTACCTCGCTACAACCTCCTTTCAGGTAGTTCACAGAATCAGTCACAGAATGGTTGGGGTTGGAAGGGACCTTTGGAGATCATCTAAGCCAATGCCCCTGCTAAGGCAGGTTCACCTAGAGCAGCTGGACAGGAATGCATCCAGGCAGATTTTTAATATCTCCAGAGAAGGAGATTCCACAACCTCCCTGGGCAGCTTTCTAGTTGTAGAGAGCAATAAGATCTCCCTTCAGCCTCCTTTTCTCCCAACTAAACAACCCCAGTTCCCCCAGCAGCTCCTCATAAGACTTGTTTTCCAGACCCCTCACCAGCTTTGTTGCCCTTCTCTGGACACGTTCCAGCACCAAAATGGCTTTCTTGTAGTGAGGGACCCAAAACTGGGCACAGTATTTGAGGTGGGGCCTCACCAGCGTGGAGTCCAGGGGGACAATCACTTCCCTAGTCCTGCTGGCCACACTATTCCTGACACAGTCCAAGATGCTGTTGGCCTTGGCCACCTGGGCACACTGATGGCTCATATTCAGCCTGCTGTCAACCGGTGCCCCCAGGGCCTTTTCCACCCATGAGCTGAGGTTTTATTTCCTTCCCCTGTTTTATTTCCTTCCCCAGGGGGCTGCTGTGGGGAGCAGCTGTGCCCAGGGAGGGACCAAGGTTTGGGCCTTGGAGTGGTTTCTCCAGGGTGTGCGAGGAGCCTGTCCTTGCGTGGAGCTGAGCTGGGGCTGCCATGGCATTGCCATTGTGCCCTCACCAGCTCTGACAGGGTGGAGTGCCCTGGGCTGTTGCTTACATTTGTAACTTTTTCCTGGAAATCAGATGTCTTACAGGCATATGAAAAGAAAGGATGTGGTTTTGTTTACACTAAGGTATTTTGTTATTGGGCTTTTTGTCATGAGTTGTTGGTTAATGGTTTAATGCTAGTTGGCAGTGGCTTATACATAATGTGTATATTTATATATGTAGATATACCAATATATGTATGTGTGAAGATACCTTTACACCATTATGGCAGAGCTCCCAATGTCTGTGTGCGAGTGCTGTCTTATTTTCTAAATCTGTAATGTACTCAGATGTTGTATTTAGAAAACACCTGTGTGTGAGCGATGCAACATGCCAGCTGTGCTAGTGTGATCTAGAGAGAGGTAACCCATCCTTCCCCCTCCTGCCTCCTCCCTGATTAATGATGTGGTTCACCTGTGCCTCGTTTTCCTTTGAAAACCAACTGCCAGAGGTTGTTGTCTTCCCTCTGAGCTGCTGCCCCACGTTCATCTGTGTCCTCCCTGGAGGTGGCTAGGGGAGCAGTCTTGGGGCTGCTGACAGCTGGCAAGGGACTTGGATGAGGCTATAGGTGCTCCTGGAAGTGCCCTTGGGAAGTAAAGGTTTACTGATGGTGAGTCTTCCATCTGTGTGGTTTATCTAGGAGTCTGCCTCTTCTAGCCTATGCCATGTTCTTAATTTGTGTATTTGCCTGGTGTGGCTGGCATGCCTGCGGGCCTGTACCTCCCTAACTCCTCTTCAATCTTTCCTAGTTCTGTTCTAAAAAAGCCCCTCTTAAAATTTGTGTTGCTCTTCATTTAATGTTGAGTATGGAGTGTGTGTACTCTATGGGCTTATTCTGGCTGCTCTGAGTTCACCCTGACTGTGGAAAGAAAAAAGGCTTGCTTGTAGACACAGAGAAACTTTATATGTGTGTTGCTTATTGCTGGAAAGGGAATTTACAAAGATCTGGCCATTGCCTGATCTTGGACAATTAATAGTAATCAAGTTAGGGAACAGGTTTGTGTTTATCCCTATATGATCTTGCTCAAACAGGGAGTCCCACTGGAATAGGAAGATGCAGATCTAGGAGAAGGAAAGAGAAGCTTGTGCAGGGGAGCCCTTCCTGAAGTTTTATTTCTAAGAGTGGCAACTTATGTTTCTTTGAACGTATCAGTCTGGAACTTTCCATGATATTGGGGCTTGCATACCCTAACGAATGCCTATAAAAGCCTACAATAAAGGCTTGGCCCACCTATTTGTTTTTAAACTCAAGTGATAAATATTTTTATTCTTAATTTTACAAATAGTAAAGTCAGTAAGAGTCTGTTTTTCATAACTTTTCCAATAGGTGGCACTGTCGGCCCACAAAGCAAAAAAGAAAAACCGAAGCAAAAACATTTCCAGACATTCTAAAAATAGAAATCACTCGCCAAATGCTCCGCTGTGCACAGCGGAGAACAATAGGCAAAAATTCCAAGGCTTGCTTAGAAAACAAAGTCCACTGGAGGTATACATGTGTTTGGGTTTTGTTTCGGTTTCACCCACTTCTCTTAGTAACATCTTGAGGACCTTTCTGAAATTAAAATCTATTGAATAGTTGTGTTTGGAATAACAGAGGTGGTTGGGGTGTATCGTGTGTTTTAAGTCTGTATGAATTCAGTACTGTGTCCAAGTGCCAGTATAGCAGGCCCAGCTTAGAGTCTCTTGAACAACATTTCTAAAGAATAGCTGGTGTTAAAGGCTTTTGTGCAGCGTTGCTTAAGGTCCAGGTGGCTGCTTCCCAGCGAGGGTGCCCATGCTATAAAGGTATCAGGCTTGGAAGCAGCTGCTGGGAGGAGAGGAACAAAATGTAGGTGCTTGAAAGTGGTGGGGAAGGACTGTTTTAAACCAAAACTCAAGCTTCCTTGGCAAAGAGAAGGGCTGAAAGATGAAGGGGATAGTTGGGCTCATACAGGCTGAGAGAAGGAAGCGAAGTTAGAACAACTTGTAAGATCAGTAGAAAAGCAAGCTCAGAAAGAAAGAATTCATGCATTGGTCTCTGAAACTGGGAAAGTGGATATTACAAGGAAAGAGAAAAAAAGAGAAAGGGGGGGAGAGAAAGAAAGGAATGGAAGGAGGGAACAGAGGGAGCAGGTAGAAGAACAGCTTTTTAAAAAAAAAAGTAATAGTAGATTTGTCTGTCTGGCTATAGCTACATGAATGTGCTGCTTAGGTCAGTGAAAAGCAAATGCATAAGTGTTAGCCAGTCCAGCCAACCTAAGATGGAGCTGCTGTAGAAAGCAAACTAGCCAGTACATTTTGCTTAAGCAAGGACTGATTGCAAGAGGCAGGTTTTTCCTCTCTGTGTGTTTTGAGTGGTTACTTTAGTGTGGCAATCTAAGAGACCCCTTGGTCTCTCTAGGGATTGAAGCTGGTGTTGGGAGGGATAGAGAGCTCAGCCTTATGGTTTGGAAAAGGAAGGAAATGGACAATCAGTACTGGATTTTGTTCCCATTTAATTTTCTTGCTTATGCTGAGTTTGCTGTGTTAGGTTCTGCTTTTAAGGTGGAAAAAGACTCTTGGTTTCTTCAAATAGTTTTGGTGAAGCCTAAATATTTGGAAACTTGGAAAAGTCTCAAAACATAGCAAAACAAACTAAACGAGACCCAAGGAAAGAACAAGATGTGGAAGTGGCTGAAATAGCAGGGGATAGTCAGGGAGTCTCCAATTAAAAAAATTTTGGAGGAGGTATGCTCCCTTGAAGGAGGCAATTGACTCTGTACTGCCTGCTTTAGTTGAGAGATCTTTATACGCAGTTATATAGATTTATGGTAGTGTTAAGAAATACTTCTAGAAATTTTACTATGAAGTTCCATGTATGAAGATTGTGGAGGAGGATAAAGCAAAAATTTTTAAACAATTGTCTTCTGAAAAGATTGTATAAAAGTCTTAAGAGCCAATTGTATTGAGGTCATGTGGCTATAGGGTATGACTTAAAGACTTAGATGGTTTTCTGAAGAGAAGCTGTCAAATTACTCATAAACATGAACATCCAGAATTATTTGCAAGGTCTCAGAGTCAGTTGACTTCGCTGCTTGCATTTGCTTTCCATGTATCCTGCCCATTGAAACAGGGATGAGAGTTGGTTAACTATACAGCTTAATTTTAAGCACTATTTACGTGCTGTTTAAAGGAGGAATTTAAGGAAGAATTTAAAGAAGGATATACATTTGTCTTTAAGGAAAGTCACATCAGACCTGTCCCAGTATGTATGAAAGCTATTTAATATTAAAAAGCTGTTAATAATGCAATTTTATGAAGCTTTGCTAGTGAGTTGCACCCTGGAAAATGGCTTTGTCATTTTTCCAAAAACTCATACGTTGTTGCAGGAAGCTGAAAATGTCTTAGAAGTGAAAATAGGAAACGGATGCTGGATTTGCAGGTGCTTTCAGCCAAAGTGAGTGGGGTTGTCTCTGTATTAAGTGCCCAGATCCAGGCTTGGGGAGTTACTGGTTTTTGCATGCTGTGGGCTGCTCTGCCTCTCTCTCCACTGACCTTGCTTCTGCCCCACCTTGCTCCTCATGGAGGGGCTTAGTCTCAATAGATGGCACTTTGCTCAAGTGCTCTAAGGGTTTCACACTGCAAGGTGAGGTCTGTGCTGGTCACTTTGTTTCAGTACATCCCTGTGGATAGGAGGTGATGTGCTTCCCGGGGCGGCTCAGGAGGGGCTGCGTGGACGTGGGTGTCTGTAGGGTGGTAATGGCTTGGGCCCACTCAGTGGCCAAGTCCTTTGTTGGATCCAGCTCTAACGCTTCAGGAGTACTGGTTCCTTCCCGAAGACTTGCAAAGTGAGTTAAGCTTGGTGGCTGTGTCCCACTGAAATCAATGCCATTAAAAAATGCCTACATTCAGATCAATTCAGATTTATAGGTGTTTGCGTATGTATTTAAGTCCTTAATAGCTTTGAAAACTTGACTGCTAATACTGAACAGTTTGCAAGGCTTATAGTAACCTACATCTGTTAAAAATACTGCTGTGGCTGATGGGTGTATCTGATTGTTTCTGTCATTCTCATTTAGCTATTCTGTGCCTGCGGTATAACCTAGCCAAAAAAATACTTACTGCTCTTTATTATGATAAAGGAAAAGTTTGATGTGCCTGTGGTGTTATTTCTGAAGTTCTTAACATACAATATCTTTGAAATTTTTTTTTCTGGAGTCAGAGACTTCTGTATCATTGGGGGTACTAGAAATTCTATGGTGTATCTTTGTGTTTGAAGGCAAATTTGCTAATAGAGAATTAGGGTACTTGCCTCATTTTTTTTAGCCCTTTGACAGGACAACACTTGGCCAATTTTTCAGAGGTATTTAGGGATGCCTGCCCGATGTTGATGTTTGTCTACCTGTTTCTAAGCATATGGATTTTTAAAGAATATCTGTTGCAAATGTAATGTGTTTGAAGTATTCTTGCAGGAGTAGCCTCTGTTGTCTAAATACCTCTGAAAGTAAAAGCCAAACTGTCAAGGAATCAAGATTGAGGTGACTGTTTTTGAAATGTAGTATTAATATATAATACAAATGGGTGCTTTTTCACCAGTGTCAGTGAATTTGCTTCAAGTTCCATAAGAGGATAAAGATTGGCCCAAAGTAATGGGAAGCTTATGTCTGGCTGTGAGGAAACCAGGAAATTCATGGGCTTAAAGTATGACCTACTGCAATATTCAGTATGTGTGATTTTTGGCATGATTCGGCAGTAAATAGTAGTTGAAAACAGAAGCACAAATTACAGGGTAAATAATTCAGGCAAAAGAGAGGCCTCCTGCTTATGCATACATAGAAAAGGAAATGGAAGTGGGACCACAAAGTACAATTGCTGGGAAGAAGAGCAGCAGTTTGGAACATCCACAGCTAAAACTGTGGAAACAATCCTTCTGGATGACACCTGAAGTCAGAAGGGCATAATCATCTCGTTTGTATGTATGTGTGTGCACTGCCCAGTAAACTGTGTGAAGACTGCTACGCTTGGCAGGCATCATTTTGGAGGGGACTCTCTGTTCTGCGGCTGCTGGGTTGGAGGATATAATCAGCATAATGCTGCTTTGGTAGATGATCTAATAAACGTCTGTGACTTGACTTTCAAAAGTTGGTTTTTTTTTGGTTTTTTTTTTTGGTGGTCACGGGGCTATAGATGCATCAAGCACTAGAAGGAGAGAACTTCTTATACTAAATTGTTTTTTTCATCTTTGACTTTGCATTTTGTTCTGTATTTAAATAGTTTTGGCTGCTGACATAAAGCAGTGCTTGTCTCCTACTCTACACATAGAGAGCCACCTAAGCTATGTTCTTGCGTGAGATTTGGTATGATAACGTTTTACTCTTCTGGCAAAAAACAGAGCCAAGGTAGTCCCAACAGATGTGGTTGGCTAGCACTGTGGCTGAGTGATCTGGCTTCTGTTTTTTTCATTTGGAGTAAGGTGGGCTTTCAGAAATCAACAGGTCCCTTCCATGGGTGAGGTGCAAATTAAGGCAAAAAGCTGGATGAACCGTTAGCACAGTAACTTCTCTAGCTTGGGCATCTTTTAGTTGCTCTTGGAGGTTAGGTTGCCTTGGCTTAATGTGTACCAGGTTTTTCATGGTGAGGAGGAGGGGAATTACTGGTGTGTGACTTCTGCTGTGCCAGGAGCTGAGGAGGATGGCTAGCAGCGTTGATCAGGTGTGACCCATGGTGAGCTGTTGCTTCAAGATTGCTTCCTTGTGCAGTGTGATAATTGGAAAATGATAATTCCTTACTGACTCCAGTGAATACTGGTTTGAAATGCAAACTGGACTGTATTTAATTTTTATATGGAATTTTTCTACTTACTAAATTACTTGTTTTCTCTGGAAGCTAATCCATAGGATAATGGGGTGGAAATTTCTGTAGCTTACTCCATTAAATGGCTGCTGGACAATGTAAGAAATTGGGGCTTAAGGGTCAATTTGGAAAATCTTAGACCAGAAATTTCTAGTAACTATTGTGGTTTGGATACAATTGAAATTAGAACAATACATCTAAATTCAATTGTACTTGTATTGGCTAAGTAATAATCTTAGAGTAGATGTGAACAACACATGTTGGAGACTAACAAGCTGTATCCTGATAAACTTACAACTGATAGAAACAAACTGGTGAAAAAAGTGGTAGTGATCATAAGGTATAAAACTGCTGGTCCTAGCTGGCCCACTCAATAAATAGTCCTGAAGGAATATTAGCAGCATTAGTAGTAGTAGCATTTAGCCATCTGGCTTGGCTTCTCTGGGAGGTTTAAAAAAAAACAACACAAAAACCCAAACAAAAACCAATCAAAAAAAATACCCCACCAAACCCACTGTTAGTGGAATTGCATCCACTGAAATTATAGGAGGCCCTGCATTTCAGTGTTGCAGTTGGATCTGCAAGTGCATCCTGCACTTGGATCTCATGTGATCTTTTGATTTGATAGGGCAGATGTTTCCTTGATTTTTGTGAACTACCAGTGTTCCATGAAGAGCAGTCACTTCAGGCTACCATGCATCAGTCTAACCATGCTGGTAGTCTGAAAGAAACCTTGAGGTGGCTTCAAACCTAAGAACCTTTGTCCTGTAGCACTGGTGGCTCCAGCTTCAAGCTTGTGTTGCCCATTGCGCTGTGGACAAAAAAAAAAGCTGGTTTTGTCTCTTGTGTAATGAAAACTAGTGTCTTTACTGTTTCTTTGGCTTGGAATTGTAAACATGAGTGATCTGGCAAAAATGCTTCTTGCTCATTCTTTACTGAGTGGGTATTTATGAGCTACTCTGAGTAAGTCTTTGGTACCGCTGCCACTGCATTTCCCACGCATTCTGTTTGTGTGTTGTTTTACTGATAAACTCTTTTCATCTTGTGGCTGTGTTAAACACCATAGCTTTCACAAATTACCAACTTAAGTGTAAAATGTCTGCTTACTACATCTAATTTTTTTGACTGACATTTAATTTTTTCCTTAAGATTTGGCTGCCTTCATCTTGTAAGAAAATGAAGCTATGGATGAATGTTTTAATCTCTGAGCAAAGGCTTTTTTTTTTTTGCCTTTATGCGATTGGCTTTCTGGGCTGCAAGCACACATCGCTGGCTCATGTTGAGCTTCTCATCAACCAATACCCAGAAATCCTTCTCCTCAGGGGTGCTCTCAATCCATTCTCCATCCAGCCTGTATTTGTGCTTGGAATTGCTATGACCCAGGTGAAGGACCTTGCACTTGGCCTGGTTGAACTTCATGAGGTTTGGACCTGCCTCTCAAGCCTGTCCAGGTCCCTCTGGATGGCATCCCTTCCCTCCAGGGCGTTGACCACTCCACACAGCTTGGTGTCATTGGCAAACTTGCTGAGGGTGCACTCAATCCCCCTGGCCATGTCACCAACAAAGATGTTGAACAGTACTGACTCCTGAGGAATACCACTTGTCCGTGGTTGCCACTTGGACATTGAGCCATTGACCACAACTCCTTGAGCGTGGCCATCCAGCCAATTCCTTATCCCCAGCTGGTCCATCTGTCAAATCCATGTCTCTCCAGTTTAGAGACAAGTCCTGTCATGCAGGACAGTGTCAAATACTTTATACAAGTCCAGGTAGATGGTGTCAGTTTCCTTTTATCAGTGCAAGTGATGCAATGTGAATCCATCATAATTACTGGTGAGCTGCACCGAATTACATGATATGATTGAGGCTGAATTTTTCCAATGGATTTTATTGACGAAAGGAGAGATGGTAACAGAGAGGCAGGCTGTGTAACAGTGCTGACTTGATGAGTTTGTTTGTTCTCCTGTGTATAGAAGAGACTGATTTCTTCTGTTCAGTGTTACCCATTAGGTTGCTTACAATCTGTTCAAAGTGATTATCAACTACTATTCTAATACACTAGTGGTGCTCTGTTCTTGTTTACTTCAGTGCAAGGCATAGATGAATCAGGCTTGTACTGTTAAGCATCTGTATCTGGTAAAGCAGTGGCTCACATCCTTGATTTGCTTCTGCTGATAGAAATTGAGGTCCATGTTCACTGAGCTAAACTGGATTATTTCACGTTTATACTGGTGAAATGGGAACAAAAATATCTGGCGTGTGCTTTAAGTGTTGTACTAGGATAAACTCTTTAGTCTCATTTATCTGAGAAGTGCTAATCAAGCAGTAGAAGACAGGGCATGAATATCAGACTGCTTCATGGGTAGCGGTTGTGCAAGACAGACCATACTACGTGAGAGCTCTGTATGCATAGCTAAATTTAGTTACCACAGCTAATGTAGGTCACAGTGAAGATGACATTGTGGTACTTTCACATGAGTTCCTTTTTTTTCTTTAGTGGCTTTTGCAAGGCAAACAACTTTGGTTTGGCCCACAGATGAAAAATGTCTTTTCTTGGCAAACTGGATATGAATTTTGGCAATTACAGCAGGCCATATCTGTCAGACGAGAGGACAACGCATTATTCCATGACTAGATGTGGGTAAATAAAAAACAATTAAAAATATAGACTCCTAAGTTTTCCAACATGTCTGCCACCATTGGGTGCAGCCCTGGTAACTGGAACAGCAGCCAAGCTGCTGGAGGGGATGGTGTCCACCCTGATGGGCAGCTTCCCTTTGTGCGTAGCCAGAAGAACCTGCAGGCTTGGATGTTCTACTCCAGAGTTGTTACTATGCATGAAACATTACTTTTGGGGCCTGCTGCTGAGACGGGTAACCTTCTGCAAGGCTGTGGTGCTGCATTGTAGGCAACACATGAAAACACGTGGGTTATTACCAGGTGTTGGGTGGCCATCCAATTAGAGCTACTGTACTTGACTACAGTTGAACTTGTATCTGTATGTAAAAAAGCTTGATCCAAAATTATTTGTTACTCTTCCTCAAATTGATCAGGTTAAATAGGTCAAAATAGCTTTGAATATTCGAAAGCCTGTAGCTGAATCTCTGGAAATACTAATTAGACCACTAAGACAACCAATTTTCAGCAGATGGCAGCATTGCACTCTGTAACTTCATTTTTTCAGTGGTGGTTTTGCAGTTCTACTACTTAAGCTGATAGGAGGCTGCCAGCTAAGAAGTAATGCAAAACCACTTCTAAAATGTTTTGAAATGCAGGTCTTAGTAGATTATGATAATTGGGTATTGTTTCAGACTCGGGGTTTCCATATGGAAAATGCCATTGTGCTGCATAATAGAATACACTAAAAAGCAATGTGAGTACACCTAAATCTTACGTTAATTCTTTAAGTAATTGCTTTGAGACAGACAAGGCTGTTTGATAAAAGTGTTCTTATTTGTGAAAACACTAGCAAATCAAAGATGCAAGAGTTCAAACTGGAACCATGTGTGTAGAGCTGTAAGTGACTTCCTGCATACTATGTCTTTTAAGGCTGCAACACTCCCCCATTCTTTAGAAAAAGACATGCTGACTTTCCTGATCGTTTTTGCACTATACTTTTTAGACAACATGCAGCCTGATCGTCAGAGCCCATAACTAGCCAGATGTACAAGTGGACATACCCTCATTAAGTTTTCAAATGTTGGAAAGTGTTCAAAGGTTCAGATGCAATAGTTACTTTTTGTCTGTGAGAACTCGGTTAAGAATATTGCATTCTATTAAAGCACATGCTTGCTTATACATTCGATCCGGTCAATTTATAGCAATTATGGCAAAATTGGAGAGGTTCTCCCCACTGCCCCACTTCTCCTGTTGATTCATGGGAGTTCTATGGAGGAAATGAAAGCTGTTCCTGCTACTAAAGGAAAACACTGATTTCAGAGACCTCTTCAAACTTTTAGTTCCAGGTAGGCATCTGCCTGTGATATATTACTATATACATAATCCTAAACTGTATAAGAGATTTCTCTTTTTTTTTTTTTTTTTGGTATTCTCTTAGGGAGAACATAAGGATATTCTTAGGTTTGGCACAAGATCCACTTTGAGAGTACTTCATTACAACCAGCTAGCACTGATGTAAATGGCAACACAAAACACAAGGCAATAATAAATGTAAACTAGGTCAATCATTGCAGCCACTCAGAAAGAGGTTAAAAAACATACTTCTCTTGCAGATTATGCCCCTGGAACTGTTGGATAGAAGCAAGTATCTGGGTATCACTTAAATTAGTGGTGTCTTTAGGAAGCTTTATGCACCTACTTCAGAGTAAATGAAGAAAGCTTCATTGTTTTCCTCTCCTTTATTTTTTTCTTGCAGGACAAAAAATAGTATAAGTAAAATCAAAGGTCAGGCTGAATCGCTTGGGTTGCACTCTGGGACAGTTCTGCCTTTTTTCTACACAAGAGCACCACAATGAAAATTTTTAATTATTCTGGTTTTTGCAGTAAAAGAATATTGCAGGTGCCAGATCGTTTTGCTGAGATGAATGAATAGTTGTTCAGTTATACGCTGTCAGGATGTGACTGTCTCAGTATTCTGGAACAAATTAAATATATGCAAATTTCACTTGAATTGGTGAATTTCAGGAATATCATCAGCATGGGAATTGGTATTTTGAATTGAAAGAGCTCCCCATACTAGTCACATCTTCAGAATATGGTCTGGAGGTCAGAGCAGTCGAATGTACTTTCTTTTTTTTTTTCCCAAACCACATAAAAGTATTAGTGAACAAAAGTTGTGTGTTATGTAGTAGAAATCTGTGGCAAGGGAGTTTTTGGCCTACTTGGACTTCCATTGCAACTTGAACAGAGTAATAAAAATTGGAATTAATTTCCTGTCTTTATCAATGGTTAAATGGAGCTTGCATAAGCCTGTTTAAAACAAAAAAACCAAAACAAACAAACAAAAAATCTTGATTAATGTTGCAGGAGGAAGTACTTTGAAAAGATAAGCAAACTTCATATTTTATCTTTTGAAGATGCATAGAGACTAGGATTCACAGCCCTGTGTGCATATATTGTGAAAATTTATTATTAATTATCTTTCATCTGAGTGACATTTTAAAGCTTTGGCATAAAGATTTTGGATACTTTGAATAGAGTCATCCTTTAATTTTTGCCCTCTACAGTTAAAGTCAGTATTGTTGTATGCTCACGCGAGGGAGAAAAGAGGGGCAGGGGAGGGGAAAGGAAGCTCTTAACTGTATCTGCCCCTCAAAAAATCCAAATAAATGTCAGGAGATTTTTTTGGTCTAGGAATTAAGTCAGACAATCAGTCTCCCATATCTCTTTGAGTATTAAGTTTGTGAGATAAGTCACTCCTAAAACAGCATTCACAGATCATTTTGGACTGTTGAACAAATTTTTTTTTTTAAAAAGACACAAACACACTTAAGAAAAAAAAAAACAACAAAACAACCAAAAGCCACCCTCATACAATAAAGAAAAAAAAACCAACCAACCCAAAAAACTCCCAACCAACTACTGAAGTCAGGTTTCACCTTGAGAAACTTGTCCTCTCTTCCTTTACTGTGTTGGAATGAGTTCTGGGGAGGGCAGCTACTTTGGGTGGCTTCTGCTGTTGGAATTTTGTCTGGGAGAATGTATATTGGTCTGGTTTTGCAACAGCATTTTATATCAAGAAGAGTTGCGCTGCAGTAACAACAGGTTTAATGGTGTCTTAATTCCTGGTGTCACTTCAGTAACTCTATAGAGCGTGTCCTGGATTTGAGATAAAATCTTAAAGATGAAAATAATCTTCTAATCTGTAATATCCATTTGTGTGCTTTTTCAGATTTGAACAACAGACTTGCTTCTCATCTGCTTGAACGAACATGTTTTCATATTTTAATGAAATACTGGATTTTGTGACTCTGGTCTTCTAGGGGATATTATAAACTGCTTAAATAATCTAGTTTATCTTTGAGAAACTGAGCAACACTTCCTGTGAAAATGAGCGTGATGTGTGAATCTACCAGTTCCCCATGTCCCCGTTGCAGTTGACATGGTTGATGTAGTAATTAAGGACTGATCCAGATGACTTTAGATGATGCTCATCATACGGTGTGGGGAGTTCTGGGTGTGTAACAATGTGGAACATTGGTGGCTCAGCGTTTAGGGGTTATGTACTCTGCATATGACAGGAGATGCCATGAGTTTCCTCTTTAATACTCCTAATGAATTAATTTGTAGGGTGGTTGTTGCTTTTTTTCATAGCAAATAAGAAGGTAACGAGTTTGATCTTTGTTTGCTAAAGATCTTCTTTCTTAGTCTATTATACGTGATTGTTGCCTACCTTTCCTGAATACATAGTAAGTGCTCTTCATTTACATGTTCAAGAAAACAGAATAAAAGATGTTTTTTCATGTGTTACAGCTCCGTATTTGTTATTTGCATATTGTATACATTTTAGAAGGGATCTATTCAAATTGCTGTGTAAACATTTCAGAAAGACTCCCTTGGGCTCTGTTGTTTGCTTTTATAGGGCGGATAATTTAAGAATTGTTTCTTTTTAAAGGATTAACAGCTTTAAGAAAGTGCTTTCTAAAGAGTTGCTTTTGTTTTCAAAGTGGGACAAAGTCGGCTGGCAGACTGGCTTTCAAAGCATCTCAGTTCTGGTGTACTTTGAAACTTGCCTAAAGAAATGATTTCCTGACTTGTATAGCCAAGGTTTCTTCTTCAGAATACGACTTTAAAAAGCCTGCTAGGAGGACTGTCTCTAGTGTTTGGAAAAAAGGAGAGATCCTTATAGATGCTAAAACTGTGAACCGAGATAGAATGTTAAACATACATAAAATTACTAAAATTGGACAAATACATTCACAAAACTCAAGATCTGTTTTATCTTTCCAGAGAGAGGGAATTATGGCATTCTGGGATTTTTTTATTGTTGCTGTGTGATGTGTGTTTAACAAAAGCTGTTTAAAGACACAAGGAGGAA
>NW_015090922.1:9688125-9910850 GCF_001431845.1 Calidris pugnax
CCCCGCCGGTAACGGCGAGAGTGCGGCCCGGGCAGAGAGCCGGGCGGGCCCGGGGCCACTGCCCAGCGCGGGGTGCAGGCGGGCGGCGCGCCGCCCTTCCGGCGGCGGGGCCGGGCCGGAGCTTGGTAAAGCGTTCGGGAGAGCTTGGTGTCAGGGCTCCAGTGGCGCAATCGGTTAGCGCGCGGTACTTATACAGCAGTACAAAGCCGAGCAATGCCGAGGTTGTGAGTTCGAGCCTCACCTGGAGCACACAGCTTTTTTTGGGAGGGAAAACGGGCTTTTTTGGGACTGGGCCGCGCTCCCGAGGAAGAAGAGAAAAAAAGTCGACGGAAAAATTATACAGCCCAGGCAGCAGCGTGGGCCTCCACGCGTGGATTCCTCGCCGCCCACGGGCCTGTGCCTGCCGGGGCGCGGCGCTGTGGGGTTTTTAGCGTGCTGGGGGCGGGGGGGCACCTCGCTGTGAAAAGTCCGCACAACACAAAGGGAGCACACGCCGGGGCTGCCCGTGTTGGAGTGGTATATGTTTGTATGTACACATGGGTATGGGCACACATACCAACCGCTGTGTGGTATTCTCAGAGCAGCTTGTCAGTGTGGAGTAACGAGCACTTCCCAGGTAAAAGCTGCTTGTGTGAACTTGCTGGAAATAAAAGTTATTTTACACGGTGTTATTTAACGCAGAGCCCTACAACTGATATCTCCCCCCCCTTACTTTGCCTCCTTTGGCAATGACCATCTTTGTAACTGCTCATTACCTTGGTAATGCTTCACAAATGTGTAGGCCCTAGCAGGAAGGTAAATACAAATAATTTCAGATTTCTTTTCACAATTTGAGCGGCGACAGGGCCACGGGAAGAGGGCAGCTTCCTGGAAAAGAAAGCTGGGGGACGCTGCCTGAATGTTTGCTTAGGCCCAGGTCTTGTGACCACGCGTGTTAACGTCTAACATACTGCTGCAGCAGTGCAATTTATACTAAAAAGTTCAGGAAGACCCTTGAGATCATGCGTCCAGAGGTGACTTTGTTGCCCAGATCAGCCCCTTAATGTCTGTACAGCAGGCGTTAACTCCCCAAAGTGCTACTTTTAAGGTTTTTAATCACCACTTCCTACCTATTCTAGTTACCGCTTTGTCCCCTCTGAATTTTGCATTAACTTCATTGATTTTGATGAGGGTAAGGTCATGCCTGAAGCATGCTCACTATCATTATAAGGACGTCTAAATCAACAACGGAGATGTGTAATATATCAAAGAGCAAATAAAATTCATTCTTTGCTTGGAGTGAGTTTTGTGTTCTCTCCATCATGCCAGAGTGCCATGTCCCAGTGCCGAGGAATACAGACAGTATGGAGGCATGTTTGCAGAGCTACTGGAAATAGTATAAAATGAAAATGCTACTTTGGTGTAATTGGGGAAAAAAAACAAACAACCTAGCAGAGGGAGCAGGACTCCATTCCCCTGCCAGAGACCACTTTCTTCATGAACTGCGTGGGGCTGGTGCTGCTCCCTGTGGCCTCTCCCCTTCCCTGTGTGCCTCCAGGAACCTGTGCTCCCTTCCCCAAGGAGGAACCAGCAGTCTGGGGCCTTGCTTTGGTGCGGTGGGGGGCACGAGTGTGTAATTTGTGCCAAACGTGAGGTGCACCACGAAGCAGATGTTTGTTCCGTTCACAGCTTTTTTGCGACTTGTCCCTGCCATGCCGGACAAACCCGAGAGCGGTCCTGGGGCCTTCTTCTCAAGACCTCCTTCATGGCTCTGCCTGGCTTTTACTCCAAGATTATTTTTGTCTTGCCTCTGGGGGGTAGAAAAAGAGAAAAAAAAAGACCGAAATCACAGTGTGAGATGACACTTGTTTGCATTCCTGCCACAGAGGCCTTTCCTCCTGACGGACTCCTGGGCCTGAGACCAGAGAGAAACATGTTCTGAGGTAGGGATTTCCCACTGAAAATCCTGCTAAGTCAGGACAATTTCTGGGAATTTACTAGAAGTTGCTGTACAACAAAAGAGTGCTATTTATCTAATGGGTATTTACAAAATAAAGTGAACCCCTGGCAAAGCATGAAGGCTTCCTGAGGGAGGCAGGGCTGTGACAGAATCCGCCCTAGGCCTGGGGAGGCCTCGAAGAGCCTGAAGGGTGCCATGCATAGAATCATAGAATCGTCTAGGTTTAAGGTCATCGAGTCCAACCACTAACCTAACACTGCCAATAGCACCACTAAACCATGTCCCTCAGCACCACGTCTACACCAGGGATGGTGATTCAACCACTTCCCTGGGCAGCCTGTTTCAGTGCTTGATAACCCTTTCAGTGAAGAAATTTTTCCTAATATCCATCCTAACCCCTCCCTGGGGTGCAGCTTGAGGCCATTTCCTCTTGTCCCATCGCTTGTTACTTGGGAGAAGAGACCAGCCACTACCTCGCTACAACCTCCTTTCAGGTAGTTCACAGAATCAGTCACAGAATGGTTGGGGTTGGAAGGGACCTTTGGAGATCATCTAAGCCAATGCCCCTGCTAAGGCAGGTTCACCTAGAGCAGCTGGACAGGAATGCATCCAGGCAGATTTTTAATATCTCCAGAGAAGGAGATTCCACAACCTCCCTGGGCAGCTTTCTAGTTGTAGAGAGCAATAAGATCTCCCTTCAGCCTCCTTTTCTCCCAACTAAACAACCCCAGTTCCCCCAGCAGCTCCTCATAAGACTTGTTTTCCAGACCCCTCACCAGCTTTGTTGCCCTTCTCTGGACACGTTCCAGCACCAAAATGGCTTTCTTGTAGTGAGGGACCCAAAACTGGGCACAGTATTTGAGGTGGGGCCTCACCAGCGTGGAGTCCAGGGGGACAATCACTTCCCTAGTCCTGCTGGCCACACTATTCCTGACACAGTCCAAGATGCTGTTGGCCTTGGCCACCTGGGCACACTGATGGCTCATATTCAGCCTGCTGTCAACCGGTGCCCCCAGGGCCTTTTCCACCCATGAGCTGAGGTTTTATTTCCTTCCCCTGTTTTATTTCCTTCCCCAGGGGGCTGCTGTGGGGAGCAGCTGTGCCCAGGGAGGGACCAAGGTTTGGGCCTTGGAGTGGTTTCTCCAGGGTGTGCGAGGAGCCTGTCCTTGCGTGGAGCTGAGCTGGGGCTGCCATGGCATTGCCATTGTGCCCTCACCAGCTCTGACAGGGTGGAGTGCCCTGGGCTGTTGCTTACATTTGTAACTTTTTCCTGGAAATCAGATGTCTTACAGGCATATGAAAAGAAAGGATGTGGTTTTGTTTACACTAAGGTATTTTGTTATTGGGCTTTTTGTCATGAGTTGTTGGTTAATGGTTTAATGCTAGTTGGCAGTGGCTTATACATAATGTGTATATTTATATATGTAGATATACCAATATATGTATGTGTGAAGATACCTTTACACCATTATGGCAGAGCTCCCAATGTCTGTGTGCGAGTGCTGTCTTATTTTCTAAATCTGTAATGTACTCAGATGTTGTATTTAGAAAACACCTGTGTGTGAGCGATGCAACATGCCAGCTGTGCTAGTGTGATCTAGAGAGAGGTAACCCATCCTTCCCCCTCCTGCCTCCTCCCTGATTAATGATGTGGTTCACCTGTGCCTCGTTTTCCTTTGAAAACCAACTGCCAGAGGTTGTTGTCTTCCCTCTGAGCTGCTGCCCCACGTTCATCTGTGTCCTCCCTGGAGGTGGCTAGGGGAGCAGTCTTGGGGCTGCTGACAGCTGGCAAGGGACTTGGATGAGGCTATAGGTGCTCCTGGAAGTGCCCTTGGGAAGTAAAGGTTTACTGATGGTGAGTCTTCCATCTGTGTGGTTTATCTAGGAGTCTGCCTCTTCTAGCCTATGCCATGTTCTTAATTTGTGTATTTGCCTGGTGTGGCTGGCATGCCTGCGGGCCTGTACCTCCCTAACTCCTCTTCAATCTTTCCTAGTTCTGTTCTAAAAAAGCCCCTCTTAAAATTTGTGTTGCTCTTCATTTAATGTTGAGTATGGAGTGTGTGTACTCTATGGGCTTATTCTGGCTGCTCTGAGTTCACCCTGACTGTGGAAAGAAAAAAGGCTTGCTTGTAGACACAGAGAAACTTTATATGTGTGTTGCTTATTGCTGGAAAGGGAATTTACAAAGATCTGGCCATTGCCTGATCTTGGACAATTAATAGTAATCAAGTTAGGGAACAGGTTTGTGTTTATCCCTATATGATCTTGCTCAAACAGGGAGTCCCACTGGAATAGGAAGATGCAGATCTAGGAGAAGGAAAGAGAAGCTTGTGCAGGGGAGCCCTTCCTGAAGTTTTATTTCTAAGAGTGGCAACTTATGTTTCTTTGAACGTATCAGTCTGGAACTTTCCATGATATTGGGGCTTGCATACCCTAACGAATGCCTATAAAAGCCTACAATAAAGGCTTGGCCCACCTATTTGTTTTTAAACTCAAGTGATAAATATTTTTATTCTTAATTTTACAAATAGTAAAGTCAGTAAGAGTCTGTTTTTCATAACTTTTCCAATAGGTGGCACTGTCGGCCCACAAAGCAAAAAAGAAAAACCGAAGCAAAAACATTTCCAGACATTCTAAAAATAGAAATCACTCGCCAAATGCTCCGCTGTGCACAGCGGAGAACAATAGGCAAAAATTCCAAGGCTTGCTTAGAAAACAAAGTCCACTGGAGGTATACATGTGTTTGGGTTTTGTTTCGGTTTCACCCACTTCTCTTAGTAACATCTTGAGGACCTTTCTGAAATTAAAATCTATTGAATAGTTGTGTTTGGAATAACAGAGGTGGTTGGGGTGTATCGTGTGTTTTAAGTCTGTATGAATTCAGTACTGTGTCCAAGTGCCAGTATAGCAGGCCCAGCTTAGAGTCTCTTGAACAACATTTCTAAAGAATAGCTGGTGTTAAAGGCTTTTGTGCAGCGTTGCTTAAGGTCCAGGTGGCTGCTTCCCAGCGAGGGTGCCCATGCTATAAAGGTATCAGGCTTGGAAGCAGCTGCTGGGAGGAGAGGAACAAAATGTAGGTGCTTGAAAGTGGTGGGGAAGGACTGTTTTAAACCAAAACTCAAGCTTCCTTGGCAAAGAGAAGGGCTGAAAGATGAAGGGGATAGTTGGGCTCATACAGGCTGAGAGAAGGAAGCGAAGTTAGAACAACTTGTAAGATCAGTAGAAAAGCAAGCTCAGAAAGAAAGAATTCATGCATTGGTCTCTGAAACTGGGAAAGTGGATATTACAAGGAAAGAGAAAAAAAGAGAAAGGGGGGGAGAGAAAGAAAGGAATGGAAGGAGGGAACAGAGGGAGCAGGTAGAAGAACAGCTTTTTAAAAAAAAAAGTAATAGTAGATTTGTCTGTCTGGCTATAGCTACATGAATGTGCTGCTTAGGTCAGTGAAAAGCAAATGCATAAGTGTTAGCCAGTCCAGCCAACCTAAGATGGAGCTGCTGTAGAAAGCAAACTAGCCAGTACATTTTGCTTAAGCAAGGACTGATTGCAAGAGGCAGGTTTTTCCTCTCTGTGTGTTTTGAGTGGTTACTTTAGTGTGGCAATCTAAGAGACCCCTTGGTCTCTCTAGGGATTGAAGCTGGTGTTGGGAGGGATAGAGAGCTCAGCCTTATGGTTTGGAAAAGGAAGGAAATGGACAATCAGTACTGGATTTTGTTCCCATTTAATTTTCTTGCTTATGCTGAGTTTGCTGTGTTAGGTTCTGCTTTTAAGGTGGAAAAAGACTCTTGGTTTCTTCAAATAGTTTTGGTGAAGCCTAAATATTTGGAAACTTGGAAAAGTCTCAAAACATAGCAAAACAAACTAAACGAGACCCAAGGAAAGAACAAGATGTGGAAGTGGCTGAAATAGCAGGGGATAGTCAGGGAGTCTCCAATTAAAAAAATTTTGGAGGAGGTATGCTCCCTTGAAGGAGGCAATTGACTCTGTACTGCCTGCTTTAGTTGAGAGATCTTTATACGCAGTTATACAGATTTATGGTAGTGTTAAGAAATACTTCTAGAAATTTTACTATGAAGTTCCATGTATGAAGATTGTGGAGGAGGATAAAGCAAAAATTTTTAAACAATTGTCTTCTGAAAAGATTGTATAAAAGTCTTAAGAGCCAATTGTATTGAGGTCATGTGGCTATAGGGTATGACTTAAAGACTTAGATGGTTTTCTGAAGAGAAGCTGTCAAATTACTCATAAACATGAACATCCAGAATTATTTGCAAGGTCTCAGAGTCAGTTGACTTCGCTGCTTGCATTTGCTTTCCATGTATCCTGCCCATTGAAACAGGGATGAGAGTTGGTTAACTATACAGCTTAATTTTAAGCACTATTTACGTGCTGTTTAAAGGAGGAATTTAAGGAAGAATTTAAAGAAGGATATACATTTGTCTTTAAGGAAAGTCACATCAGACCTGTCCCAGTATGTATGAAAGCTATTTAATATTAAAAAGCTGTTAATAATGCAATTTTATGAAGCTTTGCTAGTGAGTTGCACCCTGGAAAATGGCTTTGTCATTTTTCCAAAAACTCATACGTTGTTGCAGGAAGCTGAAAATGTCTTAGAAGTGAAAATAGGAAACGGATGCTGGATTTGCAGGTGCTTTCAGCCAAAGTGAGTGGGGTTGTCTCTGTATTAAGTGCCCAGATCCAGGCTTGGGGAGTTACTGGTTTTTGCATGCTGTGGGCTGCTCTGCCTCTCTCTCCACTGACCTTGCTTCTGCCCCACCTTGCTCCTCATGGAGGGGCTTAGTCTCAATAGATGGCACTTTGCTCAAGTGCTCTAAGGGTTTCACACTGCAAGGTGAGGTCTGTGCTGGTCACTTTGTTTCAGTACATCCCTGTGGATAGGAGGTGATGTGCTTCCCGGGGCGGCTCAGGAGGGGCTGCGTGGACGTGGGTGTCTGTAGGGTGGTAATGGCTTGGGCCCACTCAGTGGCCAAGTCCTTTGTTGGATCCAGCTCTAACGCTTCAGGAGTACTGGTTCCTTCCCGAAGACTTGCAAAGTGAGTTAAGCTTGGTGGCTGTGTCCCACTGAAATCAATGCCATTAAAAAATGCCTACATTCAGATCAATTCAGATTTATAGGTGTTTGCGTATGTATTTAAGTCCTTAATAGCTTTGAAAACTTGACTGCTAATACTGAACAGTTTGCAAGGCTTATAGTAACCTACATCTGTTAAAAATACTGCTGTGGCTGATGGGTGTATCTGATTGTTTCTGTCATTCTCATTTAGCTATTCTGTGCCTGCGGTATAACCTAGCCAAAAAAATACTTACTGCTCTTTATTATGATAAAGGAAAAGTTTGATGTGCCTGTGGTGTTATTTCTGAAGTTCTTAACATACAATATCTTTGAAATTTTTTTTTCTGGAGTCAGAGACTTCTGTATCATTGGGGGTACTAGAAATTCTATGGTGTATCTTTGTGTTTGAAGGCAAATTTGCTAATAGAGAATTAGGGTACTTGCCTCATTTTTTTTAGCCCTTTGACAGGACAACACTTGGCCAATTTTTCAGAGGTATTTAGGGATGCCTGCCCGATGTTGATGTTTGTCTACCTGTTTCTAAGCATATGGATTTTTAAAGAATATCTGTTGCAAATGTAATGTGTTTGAAGTATTCTTGCAGGAGTAGCCTCTGTTGTCTAAATACCTCTGAAAGTAAAAGCCAAACTGTCAAGGAATCAAGATTGAGGTGACTGTTTTTGAAATGTAGTATTAATATATAATACAAATGGGTGCTTTTTCACCAGTGTCAGTGAATTTGCTTCAAGTTCCATAAGAGGATAAAGATTGGCCCAAAGTAATGGGAAGCTTATGTCTGGCTGTGAGGAAACCAGGAAATTCATGGGCTTAAAGTATGACCTACTGCAATATTCAGTATGTGTGATTTTTGGCATGATTCGGCAGTAAATAGTAGTTGAAAACAGAAGCACAAATTACAGGGTAAATAATTCAGGCAAAAGAGAGGCCTCCTGCTTATGCATACATAGAAAAGGAAATGGAAGTGGGACCACAAAGTACAATTGCTGGGAAGAAGAGCAGCAGTTTGGAACATCCACAGCTAAAACTGTGGAAACAATCCTTCTGGATGACACCTGAAGTCAGAAGGGCATAATCATCTCGTTTGTATGTATGTGTGTGCACTGCCCAGTAAACTGTGTGAAGACTGCTACGCTTGGCAGGCATCATTTTGGAGGGGACTCTCTGTTCTGCGGCTGCTGGGTTGGAGGATATAATCAGCATAATGCTGCTTTGGTAGATGATCTAATAAACGTCTGTGACTTGACTTTCAAAAGTTGGTTTTTTTTTGGTTTTTTTTTTTGGTGGTCACGGGGCTATAGATGCATCAAGCACTAGAAGGAGAGAACTTCTTATACTAAATTGTTTTTTTCATCTTTGACTTTGCATTTTGTTCTGTATTTAAATAGTTTTGGCTGCTGACATAAAGCAGTGCTTGTCTCCTACTCTACACATAGAGAGCCACCTAAGCTATGTTCTTGCGTGAGATTTGGTATGATAACGTTTTACTCTTCTGGCAAAAAACAGAGCCAAGGTAGTCCCAACAGATGTGGTTGGCTAGCACTGTGGCTGAGTGATCTGGCTTCTGTTTTTTTCATTTGGAGTAAGGTGGGCTTTCAGAAATCAACAGGTCCCTTCCATGGGTGAGGTGCAAATTAAGGCAAAAAGCTGGATGAACCGTTAGCACAGTAACTTCTCTAGCTTGGGCATCTTTTAGTTGCTCTTGGAGGTTAGGTTGCCTTGGCTTAATGTGTACCAGGTTTTTCATGGTGAGGAGGAGGGGAATTACTGGTGTGTGACTTCTGCTGTGCCAGGAGCTGAGGAGGATGGCTAGCAGCGTTGATCAGGTGTGACCCATGGTGAGCTGTTGCTTCAAGATTGCTTCCTTGTGCAGTGTGATAATTGGAAAATGATAATTCCTTACTGACTCCAGTGAATACTGGTTTGAAATGCAAACTGGACTGTATTTAATTTTTATATGGAATTTTTCTACTTACTAAATTACTTGTTTTCTCTGGAAGCTAATCCATAGGATAATGGGGTGGAAATTTCTGTAGCTTACTCCATTAAATGGCTGCTGGACAATGTAAGAAATTGGGGCTTAAGGGTCAATTTGGAAAATCTTAGACCAGAAATTTCTAGTAACTATTGTGGTTTGGATACAATTGAAATTAGAACAATACATCTAAATTCAATTGTACTTGTATTGGCTAAGTAATAATCTTAGAGTAGATGTGAACAACACATGTTGGAGACTAACAAGCTGTATCCTGATAAACTTACAACTGATAGAAACAAACTGGTGAAAAAAGTGGTAGTGATCATAAGGTATAAAACTGCTGGTCCTAGCTGGCCCACTCAATAAATAGTCCTGAAGGAATATTAGCAGCATTAGTAGTAGTAGCATTTAGCCATCTGGCTTGGCTTCTCTGGGAGGTTTAAAAAAAAACAACACAAAAACCCAAACAAAAACCAATCAAAAAAAATACCCCACCAAACCCACTGTTAGTGGAATTGCATCCACTGAAATTATAGGAGGCCCTGCATTTCAGTGTTGCAGTTGGATCTGCAAGTGCATCCTGCACTTGGATCTCATGTGATCTTTTGATTTGATAGGGCAGATGTTTCCTTGATTTTTGTGAACTACCAGTGTTCCATGAAGAGCAGTCACTTCAGGCTACCATGCATCAGTCTAACCATGCTGGTAGTCTGAAAGAAACCTTGAGGTGGCTTCAAACCTAAGAACCTTTGTCCTGTAGCACTGGTGGCTCCAGCTTCAAGCTTGTGTTGCCCATTGCGCTGTGGACAAAAAAAAAAGCTGGTTTTGTCTCTTGTGTAATGAAAACTAGTGTCTTTACTGTTTCTTTGGCTTGGAATTGTAAACATGAGTGATCTGGCAAAAATGCTTCTTGCTCATTCTTTACTGAGTGGGTATTTATGAGCTACTCTGAGTAAGTCTTTGGTACCGCTGCCACTGCATTTCCCACGCATTCTGTTTGTGTGTTGTTTTACTGATAAACTCTTTTCATCTTGTGGCTGTGTTAAACACCATAGCTTTCACAAATTACCAACTTAAGTGTAAAATGTCTGCTTACTACATCTAATTTTTTTGACTGACATTTAATTTTTTCCTTAAGATTTGGCTGCCTTCATCTTGTAAGAAAATGAAGCTATGGATGAATGTTTTAATCTCTGAGCAAAGGCTTTTTTTTTTTTGCCTTTATGCGATTGGCTTTCTGGGCTGCAAGCACACATCGCTGGCTCATGTTGAGCTTCTCATCAACCAATACCCAGAAATCCTTCTCCTCAGGGGTGCTCTCAATCCATTCTCCATCCAGCCTGTATTTGTGCTTGGAATTGCTATGACCCAGGTGAAGGACCTTGCACTTGGCCTGGTTGAACTTCATGAGGTTTGGCCCTGCCTCTCAAGCCTGTCCAGGTCCCTCTGGATGGCATCCCTTCCCTCCAGGGCGTTGACCACTCCACACAGCTTGGTGTCATTGGCAAACTTGCTGAGGGTGCACTCAATCCCCCTGGCCATGTCACCAACAAAGATGTTGAACAGTACTGACTCCTGAGGAATACCACTTGTCCGTGGTTGCCACTTGGACATTGAGCCATTGACCACAACTCCTTGAGCGTGGCCATCCAGCCAATTCCTTATCCCCAGCTGGTCCATCTGTCAAATCCATGTCTCTCCAGTTTAGAGACAAGTCCTGTCATGCAGGACAGTGTCAAATACTTTATACAAGTCCAGGTAGATGGTGTCAGTTTCCTTTTATCAGTGCAAGTGATGCAATGTGAATCCATCATAATTACTGGTGAGCTGCACCGAATTACATGATATGATTGAGGCTGAATTTTTCCAATGGATTTTATTGACGAAAGGAGAGATGGTAACAGAGAGGCAGGCTGTGTAACAGTGCTGACTTGATGAGTTTGTTTGTTCTCCTGTGTATAGAAGAGACTGATTTCTTCTGTTCAGTGTTACCCATTAGGTTGCTTACAATCTGTTCAAAGTGATTATCAACTACTATTCTAATACACTAGTGGTGCTCTGTTCTTGTTTACTTCAGTGCAAGGCATAGATGAATCAGGCTTGTACTGTTAAGCATCTGTATCTGGTAAAGCAGTGGCTCACATCCTTGATTTGCTTCTGCTGATAGAAATTGAGGTCCATGTTCACTGAGCTAAACTGGATTATTTCACGTTTATACTGGTGAAATGGGAACAAAAATATCTGGCGTGTGCTTTAAGTGTTGTACTAGGATAAACTCTTTAGTCTCATTTATCTGAGAAGTGCTAATCAAGCAGTAGAAGACAGGGCATGAATATCAGACTGCTTCATGGGTAGCGGTTGTGCAAGACAGACCATACTACGTGAGAGCTCTGTATGCATAGCTAAATTTAGTTACCACAGCTAATGTAGGTCACAGTGAAGATGACATTGTGGTACTTTCACATGAGTTCCTTTTTTTTCTTTAGTGGCTTTTGCAAGGCAAACAACTTTGGTTTGGCCCACAGATGAAAAATGTCTTTTCTTGGCAAACTGGATATGAATTTTGGCAATTACAGCAGGCCATATCTGTCAGACGAGAGGACAACGCATTATTCCATGACTAGATGTGGGTAAATAAAAAACAATTAAAAATATAGACTCCTAAGTTTTCCAACATGTCTGCCACCATTGGGTGCAGCCCTGGTAACTGGAACAGCAGCCAAGCTGCTGGAGGGGATGGTGTCCACCCTGATGGGCAGCTTCCCTTTGTGCGTAGCCAGAAGAACCTGCAGGCTTGGATGTTCTACTCCAGAGTTGTTACTATGCATGAAACATTACTTTTGGGGCCTGCTGCTGAGACGGGTAACCTTCTGCAAGGCTGTGGTGCTGCATTGTAGGCAACACATGAAAACACGTGGGTTATTACCAGGTGTTGGGTGGCCATCCAATTAGAGCTACTGTACTTGACTACAGTTGAACTTGTATCTGTATGTAAAAAAGCTTGATCCAAAATTATTTGTTACTCTTCCTCAAATTGATCAGGTTAAATAGGTCAAAATAGCTTTGAATATTCGAAAGCCTGTAGCTGAATCTCTGGAAATACTAATTAGACCACTAAGACAACCAATTTTCAGCAGATGGCAGCATTGCACTCTGTAACTTCATTTTTTCAGTGGTGGTTTTGCAGTTCTACTACTTAAGCTGATAGGAGGCTGCCAGCTAAGAAGTAATGCAAAACCACTTCTAAAATGTTTTGAAATGCAGGTCTTAGTAGATTATGATAATTGGGTATTGTTTCAGACTCGGGGTTTCCATATGGAAAATGCCATTGTGCTGCATAATAGAATACACTAAAAAGCAATGCGAGTACACCTAAATCTTACGTTAATTCTTTAAGTAATTGCTTTGAGACAGACAAGGCTGTTTGATAAAAGTGTTCTTATTTGTGAAAACACTAGCAAATCAAAGATGCAAGAGTTCAAACTGGAACCATGTGTGTAGAGCTGTAAGTGACTTCCTGCATACTATGTCTTTTAAGGCTGCAACACTCCCCCATTCTTTAGAAAAAGACATGCTGACTTTCCTGATCGTTTTTGCACTATACTTTTTAGACAACATGCAGCCTGATCGTCAGAGCCCATAACTAGCCAGATGTACAAGTGGACATACCCTCATTAAGTTTTCAAATGTTGGAAAGTGTTCAAAGGTTCAGATGCAATAGTTACTTTTTGTCTGTGAGAACTCGGTTAAGAATATTGCATTCTATTAAAGCACATGCTTGCTTATACATTCGATCCGGTCAATTTATAGCAATTATGGCAAAATTGGAGAGGTTCTCCCCACTGCCCCACTTCTCCTGTTGATTCATGGGAGTTCTATGGAGGAAATGAAAGCTGTTCCTGCTACTAAAGGAAAACACTGATTTCAGAGACCTCTTCAAACTTTTAGTTCCAGGTAGGCATCTGCCTGTGATATATTACTATATACATAATCCTAAACTGTATAAGAGATTTCTCTTTTTTTTTTTTTTTTGGTATTCTCTTAGGGAGAACATAAGGATATTCTTAGGTTTGGCACAAGATCCACTTTGAGAGTACTTCATTACAACCAGCTAGCACTGATGTAAATGGCAACACAAAACACAAGGCAATAATAAATGTAAACTAGGTCAATCATTGCAGCCACTCAGAAAGAGGTTAAAAAACATACTTCTCTTGCAGATTATGCCCCTGGAACTGTTGGATAGAAGCAAGTATCTGGGTATCACTTAAATTAGTGGTGTCTTTAGGAAGCTTTATGCACCTACTTCAGAGTAAATGAAGAAAGCTTCATTGTTTTCCTCTCCTTTATTTTTTTCTTGCAGGACAAAAAATAGTATAAGTAAAATCAAAGGTCAGGCTGAATCGCTTGGGTTGCACTCTGGGACAGTTCTGCCTTTTTTCTACACAAGAGCACCACAATGAAAATTTTTAATTATTCTGGTTTTTGCAGTAAAAGAATATTGCAGGTGCCAGATCGTTTTGCTGAGATGAATGAATAGTTGTTCAGTTATACGCTGTCAGGATGTGACTGTCTCAGTATTCTGGAACAAATTAAATATATGCAAATTTCACTTGAATTGGTGAATTTCAGGAATATCATCAGCATGGGAATTGGTATTTTGAATTGAAAGAGCTCCCCATACTAGTCACATCTTCAGAATATGGTCTGGAGGTCAGAGCAGTCGAATGTACTTTCTTTTTTTTTTTCCCAAACCACATAAAAGTATTAGTGAACAAAAGTTGTGTGTTATGTAGTAGAAATCTGTGGCAAGGGAGTTTTTGGCCTACTTGGACTTCCATTGCAACTTGAACAGAGTAATAAAAATTGGAATTAATTTCCTGTCTTTATCAATGGTTAAATGGAGCTTGCATAAGCCTGTTTAAAACAAAAAAACCAAAACAAACAAACAAAAAATCTTGATTAATGTTGCAGGAGGAAGTACTTTGAAAAGATAAGCAAACTTCATATTTTATCTTTTGAAGATGCATAGAGACTAGGATTCACAGCCCTGTGTGCATATATTGTGAAAATTTATTATTAATTATCTTTCATCTGAGTGACATTTTAAAGCTTTGGCATAAAGATTTTGGATACTTTGAATAGAGTCATCCTTTAATTTTTGCCCTCTACAGTTAAAGTCAGTATTGTTGTATGCTCACGCGAGGGAGAAAAGAGGGGCAGGGGAGGGGAAAGGAAGCTCTTAACTGTATCTGCCCCTCAAAAAATCCAAATAAATGTCAGGAGATTTTTTTGGTCTAGGAATTAAGTCAGACAATCAGTCTCCCATATCTCTTTGAGTATTAAGTTTGTGAGATAAGTCACTCCTAAAACAGCATTCACAGATCATTTTGGACTGTTGAACAAATTTTTTTTTTTAAAAAGACACAAACACACTTAAGAAAAAAAAAAACAACAAAACAACCAAAAGCCACCCTCATACAATAAAGAAAAAAAAACCAACCAACCCAAAAAACTCCCAACCAACTACTGAAGTCAGGTTTCACCTTGAGAAACTTGTCCTCTCTTCCTTTACTGTGTTGGAATGAGTTCTGGGGAGGGCAGCTACTTTGGGTGGCTTCTGCTGTTGGAATTTTGTCTGGGAGAATGTATATTGGTCTGGTTTTGCAACAGCATTTTATATCAAGAAGAGTTGCGCTGCAGTAACAACAGGTTTAATGGTGTCTTAATTCCTGGTGTCACTTCAGTAACTCTATAGAGCGTGTCCTGGATTTGAGATAAAATCTTAAAGATGAAAATAATCTTCTAATCTGTAATATCCATTTGTGTGCTTTTTCAGATTTGAACAACAGACTTGCTTCTCATCTGCTTGAACGAACATGTTTTCATATTTTAATGAAATACTGGATTTTGTGACTCTGGTCTTCTAGGGGATATTATAAACTGCTTAAATAATCTAGTTTATCTTTGAGAAACTGAGCAACACTTCCTGTGAAAATGAGCGTGATGTGTGAATCTACCAGTTCCCCATGTCCCCGTTGCAGTTGACATGGTTGATGTAGTAATTAAGGACTGATCCAGATGACTTTAGATGATGCTCATCATACGGTGTGGGGAGTTCTGGGTGTGTAACAATGTGGAACATTGGTGGCTCAGCGTTTAGGGGTTATGTACTCTGCATATGACAGGAGATGCCATGAGTTTCCTCTTTAATACTCCTAATGAATTAATTTGTAGGGTGGTTGTTGCTTTTTTTCATAGCAAATAAGAAGGTAACGAGTTTGATCTTTGTTTGCTAAAGATCTTCTTTCTTAGTCTATTATACGTGATTGTTGCCTACCTTTCCTGAATACATAGTAAGTGCTCTTCATTTACATGTTCAAGAAAACAGAATAAAAGATGTTTTTTCATGTGTTACAGCTCCGTATTTGTTATTTGCATATTGTATACATTTTAGAAGGGATCTATTCAAATTGCTGTGTAAACATTTCAGAAAGACTCCCTTGGGCTCTGTTGTTTGCTTTTATAGGGCGGATAATTTAAGAATTGTTTCTTTTTAAAGGATTAACAGCTTTAAGAAAGTGCTTTCTAAAGAGTTGCTTTTGTTTTCAAAGTGGGACAAAGTCGGCTGGCAGACTGGCTTTCAAAGCATCTCAGTTCTGGTGTACTTTGAAACTTGCCTAAAGAAATGATTTCCTGACTTGTATAGCCAAGGTTTCTTCTTCAGAATACGACTTTAAAAAGCCTGCTAGGAGGACTGTCTCTAGTGTTTGGAAAAAAGGAGAGATCCTTATAGATGCTAAAACTGTGAACCGAGATAGAATGTTAAACATACATAAAATTACTAAAATTGGACAAATACATTCACAAAACTCAAGATCTGTTTTATCTTTCCAGAGAGAGGGAATTATGGCATTCTGGGATTTTTTTATTGTTGCTGTGTGATGTGTGTTTAACAAAAGCTGTTTAAAGACACAAGGAGGAAAGACAAGGTTTGTAGGCAAAGGCTATGTCACAGTTGGGCTGGTACAGCTGGTAAAAGCAGCCGAGATTCCAGGTACCCAAGGCCAGGCACCTGCATGAGTATGGGAAGTGTTAGGCTTCAAAGCTAAATATATGGGGGAATGCGACCGATTGGATCATGTCTGTAAGAGGGACCATCTCCTACGTCTGGAGCAGAGATGACACTTGAGACAGAGGGGTGCTAACGAGGAGGTAGCGAATTCCACGTGGGAAAGGATTCTGACATGTGAAAAGGTGTATGGTTTCTGTTTGGGAATGGGGGAGAGGCTGTATGTGGGAAAGCTGAGGAGATGTGTCACACCTTCACTGAGTGGGATGTTTAGTATCCAGTACAGCTGTGACTTTCACTTTCCAGGATAACTCTTTTATGAAGTAGCGTGAAGTCATGATGTCATATATAAATCAATTCATGTATTATAGAATGAGGAAATCTGAAGGGTTTTTAAAACATCTATTTCCACTCTTAAGTTTGGTGGAATCAAGGAAATGACTTATCCTGTTTTATTTGCAGCAAAAAACCTATAATAATCATCACTGATGGAAGGGTCTGGTTTGGATTCTGGTGTTGTGTACAGAAATGGTCTCTGTTTCACTCTCATTGAGAGATGAAGTACAAGAGTGTTTCATATTTCAAGTGGGAAAAGAGTTAACTACTAGACTAGATCAACTTTTAAGTGATAGCTTTCAGCTAAAGTAGGAGGTCAGCCTTGTTTCTGAGCTCCTCTTATCTGCAGACATTTTCTATGTGTTGGCTCTGTTAGCTCACTGCCGTAACATCCCACAAATATTTAACAGATTTATCTTATAGCATCCCTTCAAAATAAAGACATAATATTCCTTTCTTGCTGGTAGATAGTGGGGGGAAAAAAGCAAAGGGATCTTTGTGTCTTTGAAGTCAGATATTTAGCATATTAAACTTTTCTGGGAAAGAACAGAAGCATTATAAAATACAGTATTTGCTTCAATGCAGGATTTTTTTTCCTACTACGTTTTTAAAATCTTTTGGTTTTGTTATGCTGCAGTCTGCAGTTGTACATAAAAGTTGCAGTGGGAATAATACTTATATATAATTAGATAATATCTATCACTCTAAAAGCATAGGTTTTAAAATTTGTACTTGGATGAATGCTTGTATTTTCTGAAGCATCCCAGTTACCAGCAGGAAGGCATCTTTACGGTGAAGACTCAGCTTCTAAGTGAGAAAGCGGAACACTCTGCTGTCTCATTTGTGTAGCATGAAAGCAAGGAGCATGCATTTAAAGTGAATGGCTCTGGAACTTGGTTAGCCCTGCATTTTAATGTGGTGGTTTTAATACCTAAACTATTTGTTTTCAAGTCTTAACAAAGCCACGTGTCTCTTATCTAAATTCAGGCAATGTGAAACTCTTATCATTCTGACTCTGTAGAAATATGAGGCATGAATATGGGAACTTAAAGCTTATCTTAATAGTGAAATTGTAAATTGGGATGGTGAATTTGTAATAGTAGATACTGCTCTGTTGCTGATCTTTCTTCTTTCCTTTTTTTCCCTTGCTACATCCTTCAGTTGCATCAGAGTAAATCATTGTGTAGAGAACCTTGTGGTAACTGTGCAACTTTCAACCCTCATTGCAATTCATACCCGTATTCCCTTTTCACGTAAATAAAATTTTAAGCCATTGCCATCTGATAGCTGCTTGAGATGGCAACTATTTTACCCTTCCCTGTAACTGAAAACAACAACAAAACCCCTCCATAAACCTTAAGGAATATGTTCCCTGACAAACATGAGAGCGTTATGCTACCCCTGTGACAGTTTTGATGTTTAGTTCTGACAATTCAGAAATGGACAATGGGAAGTGCTGCTATGGAAAGATGTGCAGATCTGAAGCCCCAACAAATCTTGCGGCTGCGTGTATCTGCAGAGCTGAGGTGCTCTCAGAAATAGGAGTGAGGACTCTCTTCTGCTTAGTGAAGCAGGCAGATCCAGCTGGCCTTCAGAGAAGTTGTGGAGTTTTTCTGTTCTGAGTCTCACTCTTTTCTCCCTGCAGTTAGAAATCAAAGTGGATGCCATAGTGATTGCTGTGTAATTCTTGCATTTGCCACAGGCCTGTCCTGCAGATAGGGGAACATATGGGGGCTAACCTACAATTAATATTTTTTTTTTTTACCATATGGCTGTTAAGAGGGAAATTAAATCATCATCTTTGACTGGGATTATTATGCTTTTTTCCAACAGAATTAAAGCAACTTCTCAAGATCTAGTCATTATCTTGTTTCCAAGGCACATTTTTCTTTTCTGGTAGAGTCTTAAACACCACACAGCCATTTTTATACTTTCAGTGTATGTTACTGGATTTGCCAATGCATGCACTCCGCACTCTGGTGCGTGGTGGTCCTAAGATATGTCTTTTCTCTGTGTTTTGTTTTGTGGTTCTTTTTCTCTTTTTTCCAGTTTAAGTATACTGATATATAGTTTGAAAATTCAGAAAAGGAAAAAGAGCTGATGATTCAGATTCTTAATTTTAGTCTAAATTGGTGGGATGCAATATATATTTGAATCTCTTTAGATTTGTGTGTGTGTGCCAGTCATCTTACTTTAGTAAATGGAAGAATCTAGCTGAAAAGTGGAGCCCACTATTATACAAGTTTATTATTCTAGGTAATCCATAATATAACTTTGATAAATCTAATGTTCGCTCATCTATTCTGTGGACGGTGGTACTCATTGCAAGACTTATTACTCTAAGACATTTAGTTTTATGTTGGGATTTTATCAATGTAAAAAGCTCCTAAAAAACCTAATAAATCATGATTTGAGGTAATAATCCATCCAAAAGATTAGAAATGAAATTTGCACATTTCCAGTCTCTCAGAGAACTGATAATCTCTTACTTGACACTATCTTTTACGTACTAGAAGAAAATCTTTAAAAGGCCAGTTATCCTCTGGCAGAGGAGTAGGTAAGATATTAAAATAGGCTAACATAAGCCAGAGCTGGCAGTGATTTAGACTTGTGGTAGGTAATATTTATGAGAGTTCACAAATGTCTAATCAGCCCTGCCAACTTATTACTTATCCTTTCAGTCCTTACAAAATTAAAGTTGTTTCTTCAATGTTCTGGCATTTATGGCCTATACAGAAATGCTCATTTCTGTTTATTTTTACAGAAAGCAATTTCTCCAGCTTCCATGAGAGAATGATCATGATGGGATTAGAGTTTCTTTTCCGAATTGTTTTCTTTCCAAAATCTTCCAGTTAAAATTACAGAATGTTCTGGTTTTCAGTCTTTTGGTCTTTTTCCCCCTTCCCTCAAATGATTCCAAGCAAAACTTATTTTTGCATTTCTGTTTTATGGTAATGCTAATACTGTACAGTCTTTCTGGCTGTACAGAAATCATCTTTTCAGCAATGAGCCCAGTGATGTCTAAAACCCAAATTCATGGAAAATTCTGCTGGAAAGCCTGAGAGGTCATGTTTCTGGTTTCTGCATCCACTGGCGGTGTTCTGTGGAAAGCTCAGCAGCGCATCTAACAAACTGCTTTACTGAGATGAAATAGAGTTAACAGGATGTTGGCCTTACTAATAACACTTTTTTCTTTATTTTCCTAAGTTATTAATTTGGATTTATTTTATAAACTCTTCAAGCTAGTTAATGGTCCTGTGTTGAAGGCCTAAGGGTTGGCAAGCAACTGCTATGTGGCTATTCACACTGGCTTTGGGTCTCATTCCCTGGTCTTCCTACAGAACTGGTTTCCTTAGTATAGCCTCTCTCAAGAGCAGAGTAAGCCTTAAATCTCGTAAAAGTCAACAGCACCCACATTTGAAGTTTTTTAGCACCAACTGGAATCTCTGGCACTTCTACAGTAGTTGTCAATACCTGTCTGCTCTAAGGTTTCTAGATATAGATTGGTAGCTTAAGAAAGAAAACTTAAGTGAATTAAAAATGTGAAACTCTCTCTTGGAGAATGGTTGGATACTGTGTTTTCATGCAATAAAGTAGTGAGTAAATTCTCTGTATTTATTAAATGTGTGTGTGTGTGTAAAAATAAAGCCTATAATTATATGGCCAAGAAAGAGCTTTTGAACTTGATGTATTTCTAGTCATGTCAGCTGTACATTGGGTTGAGTTTCCAGTACTGCTGTAACGTATTTTTTAAGGGCTGGAAAGAAATCAAAATGATGCTCTTTACAGACAACTTGGTCTAACCAAAGCAGAGCAAGCTGGTTTAGATTCAAATTTTACTTCTTTATCTTCTTTCAGAGCATCATGTTTTGAAATACAGTCTATATTTGTGGAAAACTGGTAATTCTCTTTCTTTGGTACCACCGTATTGACCGTAATGCAATTATCCCAGAGAAATTATGGACAATGCAGACTCTCAGTCAGACTTGCTGCTAATCTTGATGGAAAACAGAGGGACAGACAATAAGCCCTTTCTTAGCCTGCAATATTAATTTTCTTATGCTTTTTAACATAAAAAAAGCTCTGAGTTGGAGTGATTACCTTTGCTATGAGAGTCGGACAAAGTTAAAGTTGTATCTGTTTTACTTTAAATAAAATGAAGTGTTGAATACAGCTTTGTGTTAATTTCTGCCACAAGCACCATGCTAATAAGAGGAAGCAAAATGAAGACCAAATATTTTATCAACTTAGACATAGGACTGATGCAAGGAGGAGACTGGCTTAAGGTAGCTGGGGGAATTAAAAGAAATAAAGGGACGTCTAGTTAAAACTTGATGATCAGATAAACTCCAGTGTCTGTTCTATTGAAGCCTATGACGTGAAACTGTACAGATATTTCTCAATATCTTAGGCAAAGGGAGAAAAAACAGAATGTGCTATTGGATTCTTCATTTTCTGTGTGTACACACTTAAATATCTCCTTAACTTTATTTCTATTCTGCAGGAGAATAATGAGTGGCACTTGAGCTGGATAGGAGACAATTTTCCCATTTAATGAAATTTTGAATCTGTAAATATTTAAATGTCTTGGTCTACTTCAGTTACTCCCAAGTACTTCTGTTTCAGTTAGTGATTTTTACTCTTATCACTTACTACAGTGTTTAAACTTGAGACTTGTGTAAACAAGGATTTGTTTGAGAATGACAAATCAATTGTCAGGACTTTTTTCTCAATTTGAGAAGTCAAACTATTCACATGCAGGTGCTTTTGATGAAAACTATTTTATCCTGGTTTGTGATAAATCAGCAGTTCAGAGAAGCGAGAAGGAACCTTGTATTTCACCTTAAACTATTAAATCTAGATGTATAACAGAGAACAGTACTTACCAGATCTATGAATTACAGGTTTAAGTTGGTTTTTTTTTTCCTTTCTTCCTCCTTGGCTGTAAAGTCATAATGACAAACAGTGTTATTTCCCTTCTCGGCATATGCCGCATGCTGCTGGAAAATATGCAGCAGAATGTAACATTAACGTTTCCCTGACACTTCTAAAATTAAACAAAACCTTCAGGGGAAGGAAGCTTCATGTTAATTTATGTATTCCTCAGCTTTCAGGCTAGGGAGTTAGGGTGGACACCACCCATAGCAACTACTTAAGCTAAAGTTATTTCTAGTTTAATAGGATTACAAAGTCAAACCCGATGAGCAGGAGGCTTGAATGGTGATTTTAAAAAACCATGGTGAATATGGATTTGTCTCTGTGTTGATTATATTCTCCAGTATTCTGTACTTTTAATATTATGAGCCTCTTGAATGGCTATTTTAAACACTGGTAGTATATGGATTATGAAACACAAATCTTGTATTTATTTCTTAATGGGAATAACTGCCAGCAACTTTGGATGTTCCTCAAATAGCTTGGCAACTCAAAGCCTGTAATTTTCCTTATTCAATTGGGATGACTGGTTTGTATTTCCTCAGCCTGGGAGGGTGGACTTTCAGGCTTGCTGGCTGTAAATCAAGACATATAGTGGGTCACTTTGAAAGAGAGGGAGCTAGGAGAAAGTCTCTGAGCAGATTCATCGGTTGTTGGTGTGGGTTTTTTGGCTTGTTTTCTGGTGGTGGGGCTGATGGGGTGGGTGCCCATTTTATTAGTTCTTATGTCTGCTGATGTAGGTCTGAAGAGAGGGGTCTGTAATTCATCTTATACTTGGACCTTATTACGTATTTGGACTGAAGACACCACAGAGCTGATCCTCCATTTTTAAGATACTAAATAGCTGGAAAGAGTAGTTATTCTACATAATAAATTTATATTTGACTAATATGGTAAACCCTGGGCTATCATGTTTCACTCTGAGAAATATGCTCCTTTGTACCATCCTCTACTGGCATGCATTCATTTTGTGTGAAATCTTATGTTTTAGTTTCTTACATTTGCTGAAGACAGACCTATGCATGAGTGAAGAAGGTACCTGTCAGAACGCTGTCAATGAAAGTTTCTTTGTGACCTCTTCAGTTGTGGCCCACCCCTTCTTGTGGTCTGTAACACTGACTTAATAGAGTTTGCAGGGTTTTCTGAAGAAGTCGTACTTCTCACTACAGCAGGACAAATGTATCTTCCTCCCACCCCTTTTAGTAGCTTGTAGCAGCAAGAAACTAGGCTGTCTTGAAGGTGGAAGGGGTATTCCCTGGGAATACAAGCCAGTCACCATGGCAGAGTAAGAGCAGTTACACTTTGAGCAGCCCAGTTATTTGAAGTGTATCCAGATTTCGCTCCTGTGAAATCTTGTGTTAACCTAAATGTTCTGCACGAGGAAAAAAAACTCCAAGCTGTGTATATTCTGCTGAGAACTTGGCACAAAATTTCTCTTTGTGGGTTTTACCACTATGTGCAGTAACACAACATCCTAGCTCACGCTTTCTAACTTCCAGTCCCCTTTCCTGTGATTTTTCTCTGCTTTTTTGCTGTAGTAGTCTTTAAATGTACAATGCATGAAGATAAGGTCTAAAATATTTTGCCTTGCTTCTCCTAGCCAAACACACTTATAAGGAAGATATTGGACTTCAAGTTTGTTCAAGTCTGCGGAGACATACAAGGTACTTTATGTCACAGCTACTATTCACGTTTCATCTTTTCTTCCAAAATAAATTTGGTTTAGGCTGCACATGTGTCTAGCATTCTTTCCTTTAGGCATTGATTTCTTTGAAGATATAATCACAAGGCTTTGGGTAGTGATCCTACTCTTTGTGTAGAGATCACACCTTGTTGATTAGGCGTTAAAATCTTTGCTGACCTTCATAGTGCATGAAGAGAAGTTTTTGTTTGCGAGGTGTGTAACCTGATGGCATATTTTGTGTCCTTCCTTAATTCCAGTTTTTCTGGGAAGACTCTTTCATGAATAATGAACAAGCTATGAAATAGCCAAGAATCATAAATTACCTCAAAGGAATCGTAGAGCACCATGGTACATCAAACAAATTTTCAGTCAACTCTGTCTTTGTATAAGCAATAGTGGATGTTTCATCTCCGGTGTACTTTTGTTCTAAATTTAGGGATATATTCTTGCATTGGTATATGTGGAAATTTTTCATGTAATTTCTGTTAATGTTAACGGATGTCAGGTGGGATCCAGTAATTCCATGGCACAGCTAAAAAAGAATAGATCCCTTTAGTTTCTTAACTTGGATGTTGAATTTTAGCAATAGTCATTACACGCTGTGTCAGCCAATTTCAGTGCCGATGCCAAAGGTTCTCAGCCACAGAGGTAGCCTTGAAGGTGATTTTCCTGAAGTTCAAAGCTCCTGAAACGTTAAAAATAACTTTCCAAGCAAATTATGCAGTAATGGCAGCGTTCCGCTATCTCTCCTGCGTCACTTGCTAGTTACCCAAACGAAAGAGGAAGAGGGTGGCGAGGAGACGACCGCAGTCCCACAGCAGCACACTGTGTGTCTGCCCAGAGCTTTCCCATTCACAGTGGTGTTGGCGCCCCTGAATTTGCGACGTGCTAACGGTACGTGCTTCTGGTCTGGCATGCTTCGTGAAGGGATGTGGCAGCCTACCGCAGGGGAAGATGCCTTCTGCTAGAATTACTTGTGCCTTACGGGCTGCCAGAGAAGCCACTTGTGAAACCAAGCCTCTTGCAAACTGGCTGTGAGTCACGTAATGGCAGAACGCTCATGTGCTTCGTGATTCAGGTGTTTCAGGCAGACGCAGTGAGCATCTGCCTTGCTGAAATATGGTAGGGTATGTGACAGCCCAGGTACAGAGGTACTCGCATTTGGGAAAACTGGGGTTTGTGTTGAAATACCTCTTCAACATATTTAGGCAGTTCCCTAACATAACAGCTTTAAGCTGCTCTGTATCTCAGAGCAGTAATGTCTGTGAATTTGCTCTGTATCCAGACCGGCAGTGCTGTTAAGGCTGTAAGAGCTCACCAAGTGCCATCACTGTAGAATAAAAACACCAGAACTGAACGTACCCATGGAGAGAGGCTTCCGTTTCTTCTGCCTGTGAAAGCCAGGCCCCCGTCCTCCCAGTGCTGCATAAATGTGAACTTTTGGAGACAAGAATTATGAAATGAATTCTAGAGAAAATCAGGGAGACAGTAGTCAGTGACTGAATTAACGTGTGCCTCAGGGCTGCAAGAGATAATGTATGGAAAAATCTACCTGTCAACTTTGTAAGAGCAAGCATAATTAAAAGGAGAATATTTGGTACATTACCTAAGCTTGATAAGTCAAGTCTATATGTAGTAATTACTTTTCAAAATACAATTCTGCAACTTACAATGTGGATGTTCAGTGTATCCAATTAAAAGGGGAAGATGACAGTAGGACCAAGTGAAGGTTAAGGGCTGTGAAACAATGTCTGCAAAACATTCAAATAGGTTAGAAAAATGAAGCACATAATCATGCTGAAGCATTTTCAGAATGTAGCCAATGTATTTTTAAGCCCTTTGGTACACATGCAAGATTTGTAACTGTAAATCTGCATAAATTGTATCATTCTTTAAGTGTTTACAGACTGTCTGTGGCTCTAATTATTAACCTCAGTGTGAAATTAGTTTGTTTTTAATGCTATATCATGGTCTAGACTGGGTCTGGTATATCAGCACACTGCAAATACTGAGATCTTGATAAAAATGAACCATCAAAGTTACTCAGATTTATAATATTCATTTATGTCTACAAATGAAAACTGAGTTTGGGTTGTGCAAGACTTGCTGAAGGCTTGCATGTTGGCACTCACTCAGTACATTAACATAAATACATTAGCTGCTGGTTTTTCAGTTTGAGATCACGGTTGCACAAATTGTTTATAGACTTCTCCATATCTATTGGAGGGGGTGTATGGGGGGGGAAACCAGCAGTTGGCAGTTTCAGTGTTCTTGCTCACTAGGCTTCATATCATCAAGAGTATGATTTAATATTGCTTCCACTGTAGCAAAGCAGAATGAGTTTAGAGACCCACAGAAAACATGCTCAAGATCATTAATTTTACTTGAAAATATACTTTCCATGACAATGATTGTAAGCAAAGGAATGACAAGGCTTCTGTTTTGTGTGTGTGAACAATGCTGGGACTTTAGGAACTCATTTGAATTCTGAAATGAGTTAAAATCTAAATTATATATAGACAATGAAGGGAAGAATGACATTTCTTAATGCAACTTCACTGACTTCAGGTCAACGTCTTTAAGTCTCCTATTCATGCTCAAGTCATTAAAATTTTGTTGGATGATTTTTTTTGTTTCATATAAACCTATTAATAAGTCCGCTTGCTCACTCCACCTCCTGAAAACTAAACACAACTAAACCTGTAAAGCACACAATGAGTACCCAAAGATTTATTTTACGAGTTGAATCCAGCTGCACTTTTCAGACTTCTTTTTTTGCCACTCTGCACATAAGACTGACTAGGACTTGACCAAAAAGTCCTACAATAGGAGACACTCAATCTTCAGTGTTTGATTGCTGAAAGTTGTGATCTATTTATAGATGTTGGAAAATAGGGAGATGAGAAAAAGCCTGAAAAAAGTGTTATGCCACTGGAAGAAAAAAAAAGGTGTGATAGAGAAATCCTAGAGGTGGGCTTTAGAATCTTCAAATGACAATAAGCACAATTCACCTAAACTAAACTGACCTGACAGGTCAGGAAACCTGCTGAAGGCTTCTAATGTTCCCCCACCCTCCATGCCCTCTTTCCAATCTTAAGCTTTTTTCAGTTCTGCAGAAGAATATTTTAAATGAGAGCACAAAGAATATTTTGCTCTGTAGCATGGCTGGATTAGAGATTTCAGTCTTCTAGATCTTTGTGTGGAGCTTTGAATGGGCATTGCTTTCCCAGTATATTTGATACTTCTGTCTACTCTGAGAAGTTTTGTTCAGCTGAGAAATAGATTCAAGACAATTATAAAGGAACTTTCTTTCTAAATGCAAGAAGGATTTACTTTGTTTTCTATTCTCTGTATGGTTAAGTAGGAGTTAATTTGGTTTTGGGTATGAACAGCACCGGGATTGTAATGGGCATGCACTTAGACTTAAGCATGACAGAAACCTCTGTTTATTTAAGAGTACTTTGTGTTCATAAGGGCATACTTATCGCACTAGAATTTTTTCATAGAGAGCAAACCAAGTACACGGATGGTCAGGTGCTAATACTGAGGGGTGACCTGCAACAATATCTGCATCTCCCACCTAACAATGAAGAGATGGATGTGAAGTGTATAAGGCATACCATGTTGGTTTAAGAGTGAACTTGGTGAAAGCTGTGCAAACACAGAAATGTATGCTAGATTTTTTTTTTTTTTGGAAAAAAAAAAAAAGAGGGTGGAAAAATCAACTTGCTGCTATGTAATTAAACCAAGGTTCAATAGGATTTGTAAAGGTACTTAGCACTTTAAAATCAGCAGCCTTCATATTTAGGCTCCTTAAACTTGTTTTATAAGCATCTTAGAATGAAGCTAATTCTTTAAGTTAATCTTTGGTAACACTAAATCTTTTTATGCTTGAAGACATCCATCATCATCTTAGAGAAAAAATGGAAAGTTGTCTTTTGTGAAATATCCAGCAAGTCACCACGTTTTTGAACTGGTGGAAAGGGATAAATTTCAAGGTTTGAATTCTGACTGGATTGTGTGCAATCTAAATCCCTGGGCATGGTTAGAGTGGGAACAGACCTCTAGCTTTAAACCTCTTCTACTGGAAATGTTTACAAGAGACACATTCTTATGCTGAAAATTCATGACAGTTTAAAAACAAAAAAGCCTACTTATCATAACAGTCTTGAGTCATGTAACACTTGCAGAATATTTGGGTTACAGTGAGCACTCTTATGGAGTAGTTAAAAAAAAAAAATACCCATCACCTCTCTTGGACAGCATCTGCAAATATGCAGTACTTCAATTGATGTGTCACACTGTCCATAAATTTCTTCAGCTCTTTGTCTTGTATCTATCTGGTTTTGGGAGCAGAAATATTTTTAGGATTTCTTTATTAGTTGTGTTTCAGTTTGGATTTTGTGTTCCTAATATAACAGACCTTCAAATCTAAACAAAAAAAAAATTAAAATGGAAACACACCCCTCTATGTTTATACCTGTTGGAAATGTTTGAGATCGCCCCCTCTTTTTTCTCTGCCATTGCTGAAATGAGTCATAATAGTTGTTCCTACTTTTGCAGCTCTTGTAACAAGGGAAATGTAGTACAAAAATAGTAGAGTAGAGTAGGGAATTGGTAAGTTTCAGTTTAAAAAAAAAAAGTTTGGAAAAATATAGGAGAATGTATTCTTCCTAATTTGTTCTGTAGAAACTGGTAAACAGAGATGATATGCTTGGTTTGTTTTCCCTCTCTATCCTGAACAAGTGCACTTTGCAGAGTTCTTTGTGTCACATTGTGACTAGTCTGAAAGAAATCCTCATTACTAATTCTATTCCAAACTTCATCTAATTGTTTCTTTCTAATATGGAAGCAAATACCAGCTTTCAGCTTTCTTTGTTTCTTAAACAGAGTTTCATTGATAGAAGCAATAGGGAAAGGCAAACATATGGAAGAATACTGAATACATGCTGCTAAACTGTTCAGCAGGGAGTAACTTTGCTGTACAAATAGTGTGCCATCTAAACTTGTTTTGCACATTTGCTGATGATCAGCATGCACAACAAAATCTGCAGTAAGCCTAACCAGAAGGGTCATAGCCTGGGCACTCCCTGGCTGGCACCTTGCTTGTGACCTCTGTCTGGATATGTGCTTTATTCTAAGGCAAGTGTTTTTGCTTGCTCTCTCATCTTTTACTGTGGCCCTGCACCAGTTAATCATCCACCAAAGGAAAACAAACTAGGAACTTAAGATAAGAAAGTGTTCCAAGGAGTATCCTTCAGCAGATACCAAATACACCCACTTCTTTTGCAGAGTTTGTGGAACCACTTCTAGCTTTCTCCCAATGGCCAGGGACTTGTTTGCCTGATTTAAAGAACTTATTTGGAAATCAGTCTCTGTCAAGAATTTCCTGAAACTTGTTAAAGAGGGGGAAATGTCTCTGGTTGTCACTTAAGGTGACAAAGGATTAACCGAAAGTTGCGTTTGGAATCTGAAGACTAATTTAAGATTAGGCAGGAGGAGAGTGGCTTTCCATTTTACAGTCCAACAAAAACACTGTACATTAATAATGCAAATTTATTAGTATTTCATAGCTTCCTTGGAAAAAGCCACATCATCTGTTGTGCATGCATTAATAGGTCTTGCGTGTGTGTAGAAGCAGGATGTTTTACAGTTGGAGAGTAAGGAGTTATGCCCTGATCATTAACATTCAGTAATCATAGCAGAGAGAGCTGACTCAGTGGTAGGAAAGGTATCTAAGATGACAAAATTCTTATAAGAGAATCAAATGATTGCCAGGAAACTCCCATGCAAACAATGAGCGAAAAAGGAACAAAAAGGTCCTCTTGGCATAATGAAGTCTGTATTCTAAAGGCAGCTGAAACTAACTAAATAAAAATCGAACTAGGCAAGATCAAGTTGTTCTGGAAAAACCGTTACCCATTATATCACGGGCTATGATTCCCTGGTAGATTAAAATAGCAGTACGTTTTGTGATGATAAATGAATTTTATTTTCATTTTTCATGGAAAAGTGATTCATTTTTTAATTTCTTAAGATTTCGAAATTACTAGTTATCTGTGCTCAGTGCAGTCACCCACCCAACTCAAGAATATAAAAAGGTACTTTGAAAGCGTATCTTTGCTTTTAAATATGTTTAAAACCATCTTTCTTTTAAAAGGAATAATTTGATAACAGTCCAAATGTAACTTGTAACTATTATACTATTAAATGAAAGTAGAACAGACTTAGTATGTTTTAGAATTTCATATTTCTAGATACATCAAGAATTAATGTAACATCTAGAGTAGCTTTACCGCTGAGCTTCCCTTTACATTCCCTTTACATGAGCTTCCCTGATTCTTATCTGTATGCTACTGCATTAAAAAAAAAGTTAATATTCACTTGTGGAAAGGAGCATGTCTTGAATTTGTTATGGGAATGGGAGGTTGAAAAGTGGAGAAACAAAACCCAATGACTTTATTTGTGGGATGTACATATGTGGTTGCTGAGAACCCTTATTCTTGTATGAGGAACACAAAGATTCACTTGTCATGAGAGTGTTATTGGTTAAATAAAACTATTACTTTTCTTCTCTTCAGTCGTGGAAATTTCCACCTGCTGTACAGAATCTTGATTCAGAATTCTTGAGTGACTGAAAATAAAGGGGCTATACTAGTGCGCCTGGCACTCTCATAGCATGAACACATTAATTTCTTAAGGTTTTGCTGATCTGTGGGAACTCTTATCATTTTGAGTCATTGAAGGATATCAGGAAGGGAGTGGTCAGTTCCCTAGGATGAAAATACTAATTTATCACAAAGTTTCCCCCGCACTCTGATACTTTAAGCATGGACAGAATATACAGAATGACCCATGCCCATTCATCTGTTCCTGAAAAAGATACTGAAAAGGGCACACTGACACCCAAGGATGCCGTATTCAATCTGAAAGAGTAAGGTGGTCAGCTAAGCACATTATGGGTATTCCTTCCCTTACACTTTTCTTTCGCATGGCTGATAATGGAGCTTAGCATTGGAGTGAAATTCAGTGTGATGTCACTGCTTGATGTGATGACATACGAGATACTGTCACTACTGAAGGAGCAGGAGCAGAAACACAGCTTGCTTCCATGTGGGAAAGTGGTAACGTGCTGCCTCTGTTTGCGTGCGACAGCTGCCAAGATAGCATGAGGCTTCCTAGAGTGGTCTGCTGAGGTTCCTGCAAAGCAGGCCACAAAGGCTGGTTGGATAGTTTTCCTTCAGACAGCTTCAAACTGCAAATGCAGTCAGGATATTTGGTTCAATGAATCAAAATAAACTGAAGTAGAAATCCAGGAAGTGTGTACAGTATAATGTAGCCTGCAGAACCAGCTGCTCCAAGCTGCTGATCTGCTGCAGGGTGGTACCAGGCCAAACTTGCCATTCCTCCATGAAAAGGAACATGCTGAATTTGTGCTTGAGCTGTGTATAAGGGCTTCTCTGTCACTTGAGGTTTCTCACTGGCTTCAACAGATATTTTTTTTGGCAAGGAAAGCTATCGTTTTTTCACAATAATAAACTTTTTGAGTGTTTGATATTATCATAAGTAACTTCATAACCAATAACAAAAGGGACATGGCAACCTGAGGGATGGGCCTTACCTGTGATAAACAGACAAGGATAAAGATCTGACATTCAAGCAAAGTGCTTGCATTTGAAATTATTTTATATAGAGGGAAAACTGCGTTCCTATGGGTCGAGCCAAGACTCTTCATTTATAGGTTACCTTGTGATGTACAGGTAGCCTATAATGTTTCACAGCGTGGTGGCTGGCTAGTGAAAAATGGGGCAAATGTCTGAGAAGACAACAGAAAAATTTACAGTTACCGAATGGTTGTGCATAAATGTCCACTATTGCAACAGAAAAATTATTCAGCGCAGCTGCTGGTTTTTTGAAATTCCAAAATACACAGAGCTGAATCTTTTGGGCTTAAATCTCTATTGTTTTTTGTTCCTTTTTTGTGTGAGATATAAGGTTCTATTATTCATTTTCTTTAAATGTTTCTCCAGTATTATAACTTGTTCTAGTGTTTTAGAGAATCATGTAAACTGATGGTTTGTTTCATTGATTAAATAAGAGTTGTGTGTAGGAAAGATTTTGTAATGACAATTGAAACTATACACATAATTGCATAGTTTCCACTCTATAAAAAGTGATCTGCAAAGCTGGAAGATATCATTAGACTTGTGTTTATAACTCAGGATGGCCTCATTTCACCAGCTTTTCTTGCAAATTAGTTCCCAGATGTCAGAAATATTGTCTGGTTGCCAGCTGTTGCATAAACTCCTGAAGTGTGAGATATGACTTGCTGCTCTTGCACTGACCTCAACTGCCAACAGGAAAATAAATGATCATAAAATAGATTGGATGAAGCAAGATTCAGAAAAGCAAACTTAATGTCTAAATTTTAAGTGGCCTTTGATTACACAACTATCACGGTTGTATGTGAGATACATAATTTTAACATTTCTCAACTACGCTAGTAAAAAGCTTTGTATTCTTGGATAACCAGAAGACCTTTATGCAGGTTGGCAGCAATCTTTTAATCTCTAGCTATCTGACTTCTAGCAGCGTTTGTGTGTAATGTAGAAATGAAATCTAACACTTATGAAGTTGATCTTGGGTGGGGGAAATGGCTCCTAAGCCTGTGTCCTAGCTTGTTGATGTTGTCTTTCTATGATCAGATGCTTCCACTTTGTGCCCTGTGCCTCTTACTACAAAGTGTTGTAGAATACATGCTATCTCAATGTCACGGGTAGCAACTCTGCCTCTTACTGTACATTTCATGGAGTGAGAGTCTCCAACAATAACCTCTTGGAAAGGTCAGCTCCTTGTTTTTGGACTTTCCTGGCACCTTGACTGGATTCAAGAACATCAAGCTGCTCTGTCTGTAATGTTACTAGCTTTGTGTTGGTCCCAGAGATGGGAGTATTCCAATGTAGATCCTGGCAGATAGAGACACCCCGGCCTTGTTTCTGGAGTAGCCCAGAAATCTCTTGGACAAGGCTGTTAACTGGGGAAGGCCATTCTGTCCTGAGAAAGTAAGGAACTGGTATATCCAATGTTGAAAGGGGTCAGCTGTGCTGTAGCAGCTGAAATAGATTATTTTTATTTTTTTTTTTTTTTTTGCTTAAGGTGTCAGTATTTTCCTGTGTTCTTTACTTCATCACCCTGTCATTGTATTTTGTGATCTAAAGCTTGGCATGTTGACAGTTGTGAACCAGGGCCATAGGCTTGCATGAAGACATACCTTATTTTTCTGATGACTTGGGTTGACTTCTGTAGCAGAGGCACTTTTTTTTTGGTTTTGGGTTTTTTAATCATTAGTACTGATAATTTTAGTACTCAAAAGCCACAGGCTGGTTCCTAGGAGAACTGAGTTATTTTTTAATAGGATTTTATTTACTTTTTTTCCCCCAAAATTCGTAAAATAAACTCTTCTTATGTTTGCAAGCTCTCTGCCTGAGCTGAGCCTTAAAAACTTTCTAAATGAGTGAGATTCTTGTAAAATCTCATGTCTCCAGAAACATGCACAATGTCGTGAACTTGCGGTGTGTACTACACTTGCTGTGTAATAACTCTCTTGCTTATTCCATGTGTTTGTAAATCTGATGGTTATTCATAGCTAGCTATAATTGTCCTATAGTTAGATATCTGTAATACTAATAGGTACCTATAGTTATCCATAGACGTATGGATGGACTGATTAAACTGCTGGCCAGGTAAGCAAGGTATGTGTAAAGACACAGAAAATCATTCTGAACTAACTGGACTAGAAAAATACTCAGAACTCAGTCTTCTTCCTTTGGCTTTTTTAAATTTATTTTTTTCAATATCAAGCTCATTCTCCTAAATAAGAGTGACTTGCTGTGTTCCAACAGCATTGCCTTATCCCAAATTTGCAGACTAAAATGATTAATATCAGGCAGATGGCAGACAGCTTGCTTTAAATTACGCAGGGTTATCAGCTCACCAGTCATTGAATCTCAGGTCTTAAAAGTGACACTGGGTTAACGATCTAATTTTGTATAGGGAGAATTGTATTCACAATGTAGTTTTTCACTCAAATAGGTTTGTAAAATGACTCCACTGTATGGTTTCTTAAGCCATTGTTATTTCTCCATTTAACTTAATTTGTTGTCTGTGTGCAGACTCATTAGATGGCTTCATAATCAAATTGCAAGGTTGGCCATAATTATGCAGTCAAAAGTGGCTAATGGGTTCAACTCTAACTGTAAGTTCTAGCTGAAAGAGCTGGGAGAAGGTAGTTTTTGAGAGTTTTTTTTAAAGAAAACTAGGCTAAATTGAGGTGCTTTTTCAGTTCAGAACTAAAAAGATATGTGCTAATCAGAATTCATATCACTCTTCCATTTTAAAAACTATAAATGTTACTAGAGATGTAATGCTAAAATGGTACATATAAACTACTTACGGTGTTTTAATTTTAACAAAAATTCCAGATCTCAAGTGCACCAAATCTTGGTGGCTTTCTCTTGGATTACAAACCCACAAGCTAATAGTTTACACTGAATTTATGTAAGGTTCACAACCTAGTGTCTTTCTGTGTGGTTCAGACTTATAGCTGATTGGGAGGGGTAATTTTTAATTTATTTGTTTTCACTGAACCAGTTAGCATACCTACCTGAAATGCTTGTATTTTGCTACAATGCCATAGTGTCTTCCTCTCAAACGCTTCCAGAAAACGCCAATTGTGTAGGTTTCCTCTATGTCAGTTGAAGAATAATAAATACTTCCTGAGGGGTAAGGAAATAATTCTTGTTTGTCTGTTAGAAAGATGAGAAGTTTTATTGAAGTCACAATTATTGTGTTTCCACTTTGTTTACTAGGATGGTGTTTAGAAAAAAAACCCAACACTTAAACTTGAAATATTTTGGCTTCTATATGGCATGCTCCAGTAGATAAAATATACCACCATCTGTTGATGTTTTGAATAATATGGGAAATGCTTGCTTATTTTTTTAATGTATGTGTAAATATATACAGACAGCTATGAGTTTTGGAAATATCTGCTCCAAAACGTAACTTAAAAAAAAAGTCTTGTTTTATTTTTTTTAAACACAGAAATGCTCTAGTGGGAAAAGTTTCACTACTAAAACAAATTTTCTTCCTCACGTCTAGGCGCTTTCATAAACTGTAAGATAGAGAACCTGCAAAGTTAAGCTTAAGTTTCCAATATCTGCAACTTAACTAGGGGATTTCCTTCAATTTATAGGGAATTTCTTCTGTCCTAGGAGTTATTTTTATGTCTGGAACATCTGAGATCATTCCTTGGCAAAACCTTAATTGCACTGATTTCTAGTTACATTTACAGTATTTTCTTAAGCATTAAGGTATTTTCTTTTATGCAGTGACATTTCTGCAGAGTAGATGCAGTGATGAAAGATGCAAAGGATGCTCAAGATGCAGTTCCCACCGTCTGCATTGAAATTCCGAAGCAGGCAGGGAGCTGGCCTCTTTCCCTTCTGTCTTTGTTGGTATAACAGGCCCTGAAAAAGTGGGAACTTGCACTGGTTTTTTCTAACACCTACTATTCTCCTCCCCCGCTTCCCCTTAAAGAGCAGCCTTTGAAGTGTGCCTGTGCTCTTTGATCACTCTGCCTTTACCATTCTTAGTCCAGGAGCAGTGGAAAATGCCTGCTGCCATCTCTGGAGAAGGACTCTGGTGGCAGCCCCACAAAGTCATTGGTTTACAGCAGAATGAGATGAATAGTAGAAAGGACAACGGATCTTGAAGAAATAGAGCTATTTTGCAGGGTTAGAGCCAAAGAAAAGTTATTTTAAGCAAGCGAATAAGCTTAATACTTCTGTGATAATACCAATGCGGCTAAATGGGCTTTGTCTTAAAACAGAAGTTCCCAAGGCTGGGTTATTGGGAAAGATGAGGTGAGCCAGCTGGCTTTAAAGAGCAGGGAGACTACAGGATGTTAACTCTACCATAGTTGTCTTCAGGAATGTTTCATGAAACTGCTTAAAAGGCTTAATGAATCTTGCTAATTTCACTTTTCCTGTAAGCAGTTTGTGTGGCTATTGTAACAATGCTTGTCAGTAAGAGGAAAAGCACAGTTAAGTCTCTCATGGTCTGCTCCCTGAACACTAATGAGAGAATGTATGTAAACTGTTTTGAGGCTGCTTGTCCAAAGGGATTTGATCTTTGGCAGTCAGATGCTTACCTTAGAAGATTTTAAGCATCTGTTGAAAATTGTTTACGAAGTGAAACTTGACAAAAAAATGTTATAGTAATTTAACACTTTCCAATATATTGGAGATTCGAATATAAGAGATATATTGCAGATATATAAAAAGGTATTTTAGAGATTCCAATATAGAAAGCTAAATTAGAAGGCAAATATGAGGAAGTAAAATTGAATGAAAGGTGACTCTATCTGGAGTTTAGTGATGTGATTTGATGCAGAAAATCTTCCCACATGTAAGTTTATGCCAAAACACTTCTGTGAGTGGTGGGGGCTTTGCTTTTTCCTTTTTTTTTTTTTTTTTTTTTAGCTTCACCAATTGCAATTCTCAAGTTCTTTTTCAAAATGTCTATCTGTATGTGTCTTAGACCACATCAAAGACACTTAAGTTATCAAGAAAATGATTGTAAGTCTATAAGAGCTCAGTGTATGCTGTGCCCTCATTCTCTGAAAAGATTAGTATTCTAGCAGTATTTATGGGCTTTGCTGGGTGTTTCTTTGTGTAAATCATTTAATAACATATTTACATTTAATTTCTTCCTTTGACTTTAATAAACAATCCTAATAGAAAGAATCCTATTGTTAAGACACTGAACATCTGGGAAGCGTTGGGTGTTCTCACAAAAAGTTCTTGGGAAGATGTGATTTTGATAATTCTTTTAAGATTATTTTTCCCCTCTCAGTTGTATTCTAAGTCTTCACCTAAAAAAATACTTGTGGAGGTGTGTCTTTCTTACACCTTTTAAAATTATTTTTTAATTAAAATTTATTTTAAAAAAATATGTTTGACTTTGTTTGAATGGCCTAGTGGACAGCTAGAGCTGCTTACTGACATCATTGTAGCCACAAAAAAAATCATCTCTATGCTCTCAGTACTTTTATACTTTTGATATGAAGCACATGCATCCATTGACATCCTTCTTTCAGATGGTAGGTTTTACTCCGATTTGTTTGAACTTGTAACATTTTCTAAAGCCCCCTCCGAATGGGAAGTAAGTACGCATTAGGAAATGACAGACTCGATAATTAGTCTGTCTTCAAGAAGTTGATGTGACATAAAAGACAACATATTTCCGAAAGTAAAATCTTCTGTTGTAAAATATCAAGAGGAAAATTTGAGAATCCTCTGGTCTTATAAGAATACTAGGAAATTTATACTTTTGAGTTAACATTCACCACTTAATGAAATTTCAGCAAAAAGAGACCATAATATGCAATGAGCAAGAGAAACTTTAACAGTAGGGTCTTGTCTTAATCAAGTCTTGGAATCATTACAAACACCCTCCTGGACCAAAAATCGGGCCAGGACCTAACAGGTCTGTCTAGTTCAGCTTATAGACTAACTTCTATTAATGATGAAGTTTAAAGCTAAGTTTATAGTGGAATAACACTTCCTAAGTATCTTCTATCCTGCACTGTGATAGCCTTTTTTTTTAGCATGCTTTGCTTTTTTTTTTTTTTTTTTTTTTTTTTTTTTTTTAAAAAAAAAAAAAAAAAAAAAAAAAAAAAAAAAAAAAAAAAAAAAAAAGTTCTAGGAAAAATATTAAACCCGGTCAATGGTAGCTTTTGCACAAGATATTGCTCCTTCTTGCTAACATTTTATTCAAACAAATGCAAAAAAGTGAGTTTTTTTTTTTTTTTTTTTTTTTTTTTTTTTTTTTTTTTGGAAAGAAGGTGTTTTTCTGATTGCCTGTAAAAGATGTGGGCAAACAAGATGAAGGGTATTACCAAGAACACTGGACACTTAGGCTCAGAGGCTAATAGTTAACCCTCAGGGGTGTACATTTGAATAGTAATATTTTCATTCTGTCTGTGGGCTGCTATGTGATCACAGGAGTGTTGTGAAGAGAGTAAAAGTGAATCTTAAGGGTTCTTGTGTATTTTGTCAAGAAAGACTAAAAATGTAGCCTGCTGTTGCAAGGCCCAATGTGACATCTACAAGATTTTTAAGGTGTGGTGTTGCACATGCGCTAATACTGATGGAACAATTGCATGTACATCATGAATACCCGTGCAAGACACATCTCATACTTTGAACACCTGCATTATATTAGCAACTGCAAGGCATTGTGACTTGCTTGTTGTAGGAGTGAAAAAGTTGATTCCTAAAAGTGTGTGAAATTCCTAGGGCTGCCCATGGGATTTCTGTAAACTGCTGCATGGACAGGCAGAAGGGAAGAACACTGCAAGATGAATAGGGGAAAAACAGCCAATATTTTAACTATATAGCAATATCCTATCCTATACAGACAGTAAGGCTTCTTCTAGCAATTTTTTTTTTTTTCTGTAAGACTTGGCTTTCAGCATAGATCACTAAATTTTTCAGTTGGAGATCTCAGTAATGCTAAACAGTTTTGCATGAACTGGAATCTAAATCCATATTTTTAATGCTGTCATTAGCTCCTATAATCCAAGTGGCTGGTGAATTGCTTGTGTCCTCACTAGGTAGCAGCTCAGCACTATGAGCAGCAGCTGCTGGCTGGACAGATCAAATTGATTGTGGCTTCTCAAAAAGGGATGGTGGAAGAAATTATCCCTATTCTCTGCTTTATTGTTAAATAGTACATTGCTATTAAAATATCACTGTTATTGCACTTAAGGGAAGTATGTAATTATTCAGCACAACAAGCTAAGGATGCCCCACTAAGGTCATGTTTAAAAAACTTTAGCCATGCCACTATTTAATAAAGTTGTAGGCCTCAAACTAAATTTACTTCAGCTGTAACTTTACCAGATATAGTAAACTTCAATATAAGTTACTTTCTTCCTTTATTAAATTTTTTGGAAGATTTTCTTTGTTTATACGTGTCTCTGTCCAGTATTGTTCTTACTTCTTGTAAAACCTAACTGCCTCGGAGTCTTTACTCATATTTCAAAAGCTTTAGTTTGTATATTTAAAAAAAAAAATCTATAAATATCTGAAACCGCAAATCCATTTAAGTAACACTTGCTGACTCCACACAGACTGTAGTTAAATGTAAAAGAAACTACTTGATTTTATTATTGCTTGTTACAATCCAAATTGAACTGTAATTTTGCAATATGTAGCTGCAACAAGAAAAGAAAAAAGCATTTTTTCTTAATAAAAAATGTGCTCAAAAAGTAACAGATGCAAAGATCCTTGAAATCAGCATTCTGCAACTGGGTTGACCCCTTCTTGTGGCTGAGCCTGGATAACACTACCGTTTACTTTACTTTTATACCTTGGTTTTTATCTATGTGTTGAAACGTGACAGTAGTTGTGTGTTTACAACTCCCTTTTTTTAGCAGAAACTTGATGATTTCTATCTTTCTGCTCTTGGCCTTACCTAATTTCGACCTGATTGTGCCTGCCACAGTTGTGACGAGCGTGGAAGACTTAAATAATGAAAGATGCTCCCTGGAGTTGTCTGATGGGAAGAGAATTCACTTCTTCATAAGGGCCAAGTTCAGACAAAGCAGTGTTAGTTGAATGGTGTCTTAAGTATTCACAGCTGTTTACTTCTGTAGCATATTTTACAGTTGTTTAATTTGATAGCTTGCACTCAGCTATTGTTTAGTTTTGAAAAGATAGTGCTCTTTTTCCTCTTGAAATATTTGCATAGTGGGTTCACAGAAGTTTCTCCAGCGGCTTTGCTCCTGCAGGGTCAGAAGAGCATTTCTCTAAGCAATGCCCTTTTCTCTACCCCTGGTTCTTCAGCCACTTACTTGGTAGCATCATTTTGGCCGTCTGTTTACCTGGGAGCTGGAGGGGAAGAGAGATGGAGTTTAAGGCAAGAGGCTACAGTTAAACATTTAAGAAGCCCTGTGAATAGCAGACTAATGATAAAAACAGTACTTACAAGTATCAGTTAAATCTGTGGGCATATGTGGGCCAGAGGGTTATATTTTGTCTTCTGGCTTCATGGGGGTCTCTAAAGAAGGCAGACTCAGCAAATGAGACCTCAACACTCTTGTTTGTAGGGAGTAATGTACTTCTCTGAAATTTGCTGCATCAAAGTGAATGTAGCTAATTGTGAGAGAAACCATTACACGGTGTAAACTCTTCCAGATTTAATATAACAAAAGTAAGGGCCTCAGATGCTTCTGTATTTCCTCTGTTGAACAGAAAAACTGCTATCTGGTGACTTGCAGCCCTGTTTGTGTAGGGTACCTGGCAGCATGGACTGGGACGCAGTCACAACTCAACAAGTAGGTGCTCGGAGACATCTCGGACTCTGCCAGAGTTGCTCAAAGTCTTCCACTAGTATTCCATAAGGTAATTCCTGTGATAATGGTGTTAACCCGCACAACAGTTTGCTTTATAACCCGTTCAAGTGAGAATGAAAAAGTAGTGCAGCGTGTCATATGTCCAGTGCAGCGTAAATACAATGAGTGTAAAATTGCCTCCTGTGAACTACAGAGCCAAGAACACAGTAGTAATCTTCCAGGATAATTATAATTCCTCTCACATTGATTTACTACTTACAAGATGCTTGTGGTGTAATTTAAGAAGAGAAAAATGCATAGTTCAGTTGAACAAACCAACATCAATTTTCCTGCCCAAGCTGAGCACTCCACACAATTCCTTAGTTCATTTTCTTCCAAGTTTTGCATGGTGTTTGTCAATGTAAAAAATTCTTGCAGTTTCCTCATTCCAACTCTTGTTTCCTATTGCGCTTATAGTCACCTCCATTTCTCTCCCCCAGCTCCAAGGTTATATGTTTAAAAAAAAAAAGAAGAGGTAAAACATTTTTTCCAAGGTGTGGGTACACTCTTTCAGCACCTTAAATATTTCATAACTAGATTACGATAGGAGTTCAAATTTCAAATGTCCGCCAAATGTAAACCTCTTGGACTGTGGGAGCTTGATTTGATACTTGCAAATATCTGAGGGGGCACAAGTCTTTGCTTAGGTAAGTACCCGGTGGGAAGAATGAAATAGTAGAAACCTCATTGCCCCCATTTTACCTTTTGGATGCAGATTGATATACAAGGCTGCGTCATGTGCACTCATTGTAGGTGCTGGGGAAGACTGGGGTTGCCAGAGGTGTGATGCTCTTGTAGAAGACTGGGCAGGAATGCTTTATCCCCATTGCTTTGGACAAATACTTAGGTAAATTCAGACTTGGCAATGTGAAAAACCTGCTGCATGTGTTGCTTCCACCTTTTATTTTCAGTCTAATTTTTTATGTAAAGCTTGAAAGCCTGTGTTGTGCAAACTCTAGCCTTTTTGGAATGATAACAGTATCTTTGACAGAGATGTACCACTTTAATATTTTATGCTGGGACAGTTCCTACTGTATGTTCAACTAAACATGGATTTGTAGCAGTAATGAAGACAAATCTTTGTAAGGAAGCTGTTTGCTGTACAGTCTTGAAAACAGAAATGGAAGGTAAATAACAGAAGTGAAATACTAAGTTTTTGCAGCCTGTGCATACTGGGTTGAGTAGCACTGGGAGAGAGGAGCACCTAGGAAATGGGAATCTTCAACAGATAACTTCTTTCTTTCTCTGGTACCAGATACTGTAAAGGAGTTACGGATCACTGTAGAAATAGAAGTGTTTCAGTGATGATTACAAGATTTCTAATAAATTCTGTCTTGTCTATTCTTTAGAATTTTTAAGGAAAAGGTTTACAGATGGAGAACTGAGTTCTCTTGTGACAGGATCTGCCTTAACTGACTGTAACATCATAGAAGGCAGTATTCCTATGTCCGTTTTCTGTGCTAAAAGTGTTTTATGCTCTCACTTATAAGGAATTCTCCCAGGGCAAGGATGGAAGACAATAGGATGCTTTTATACATACCAGCCCCAACAGCAAGACTGTTTTCTCTTTGAGACAGCTATTAAACTGCTGATGACAATGAGACTGAAATCCCATCAGTGGTGTCTCAGCACTGCTGCAATATATGTATATTTTTCATCTCACCATATTTTTCCACTGTTCCCTGATTTCTGTCTACCCAGCCCCCTCAAGAACCATCAAAAACACTGAAAGTAAGCTTTATTGCTCAAATTGAATATGTTTCTTTTCCCCTCCTATGATGACATACAAAGTCTAGAAAGAAATTGTATTTCTTGAAGCAAATTTCATCTTTAAGCTTCCCCAATATGAAACATACAAGAAATAGATACCATTAATCTTCTAAAAATTGTTCTTATGATTTGCAAATTGCATGGCCACATAGCCTTACTAAGCATATAAGATATTTTTCTGTACCGTACGCTTTTGTATATGTTGGCACTGCATCTTAAGACTTGTCAGCCTTTTATAGAGATATTGGTTCCCCCCAACCCCTAACTTTTTTAGCCATATATTTCCTATCCATTTGTTTAGTATAGTTGAAAAGACTATCGTGTGTGTGTGTGTGTCAGCAAAAGACTGTTGGTCAAACACCTTTTCTTACGCTCGTATTTACTCATTCTGTGATCTGGAGTGTTCAGCAGGAAGTTGCCTGAGAAATCTCAGTTAAAAGAGAGAAATTCTTGTATGGGCCTTATTTTAACTGAAAACATTGGAATCAGTAATGAAGTGTCTTTGCAAATTTCCACATCATTGGCTTGGAAGTGAACCACGCACTTTATCGGACATAAGGGGAAGTGGAATCAGGATTTCAATGTCCCTTCCTCTTAATGCCAATGGGCACTTTTAAAATAAGTTAATATACCCACATATCTACGTCATAAGTGGTTTCACTTTTAACGAGAACAGAAAGCACTTGATGCTCAGCAGACACTGTGTACTGTGATCCCACAGAATTGCCTAAGACGCTCTTCCCCTCGGTCAGCCGTGTGGTTTGATGCTTCTGCACTAAGGGAGGAACTGGATTGCTAGCCCTCATAGAATGGGGGCTTTAGCAAAAAAACCTGATTCTAATTTCTTTTATGCTTGTCTGCTCAAATAAGACTATTTATCCATCTGTTTGACTTGCACCTAGTGCCTATGCTCTAGCCTTTAGAAATGGTTAGAACTTGCACGATTCAAACACTAGCTTTGGTAATACTTACATGATCTCACAAAACCCAAGTACTGAGCAGACCCTTTCCAGCCAGGAGCCAGAGCAAGAGCAGAAGGGTCTCTTGATACTGGGAGCTCTGGCTTAAGGGTGGCCTTAAAGGCTGAAGCCTGGATGGTTTCAGTTAGCCAGTGTAGGAACCTGGTAGGCTTTCTTCAATTTCATCTTAACTGGCCATTCTGGTTCTGCTGGTATCATCACTATCCACTGCACTTCTGGTGCACTGTCTGTCCAGGCTCTGCAGCAGAACTGCATCGTTATCACCACTGGCTGCAAGAGGTCAGATCTGATAATGAGTAGCAGTGATGTGTCTGAGCACTCAGTGAAAGAAAATGGAGCCCTATTAAAGTGCTTGTGATCTTCAGAAATTAATGACTGAATAACTCGGTCTCAAATCTCAACAGTATGTTGCCTGCAAGGACGGCCAAATATTTTTTTTTTTTTATATCTGCAAATGGTTTCTTATATTCAGATTCAGATTGTAACACAGTCCTGTAATCTGCCCTCTTGAAACAACTGAAGCACCAGGGGACAGCTGATTTTTCTGTTAGCTGTGGATGTAGTAGAGACAGGCGTCCTACTCATAGTCATCTGTGATATGACAGTTTTGAACTGTAGACTATGAGTTGCAAGTGGTTTGGGTGCACGTGTGTAGCCTTGAAATGATCATGAGCTGGGGTTTACTGGCTCTTCTTGTCCTCTTCCCCCACTCCCTTTTGTTAAAGAATAAAAGCTTGGGTTGCTGCAAAGTCTCAATATCCAGCATGTTGAGCTCTTTCAGTAACTCGCCTATTATATCATAATCTAATTCATATCAAAATAGGAGATGAGCTGTTAATAATCCTGGTGGAATCTACTGCACTTAGACACCTAAATTGGATGCAGTGACAGAAGCAGCTGAGCCAGCAGAGAGCTGTATAGGAATCCTTAAAGAAAAATATCCTATCCATCTGTTGTAAAACCGAGACAGACTTCATTTCTCAGAAAGAATATGAACTCTTACAAGCTATCTTTTGGGAGGGCACAGTTCCTATCCTTTTCAGCGTACTGAAACTTGATGTTTTGAAACTAAATTGTGTGAATTGGTAACTTGAGATAAGTGGTAAGCACCTGATTATTTCCTTTTTCCTTCTTTGTTGAAAATTGGGATGGGGGAGATTGAGTTAAGATTTTTGGATGTTCCTATTATGTCTTTACAATTTCACATTGTTGCCTCCTTTGTGTAGAGTGCATTACAACTGATGTCCTTTGAGCTCTCATGAACTTTGGGCACTTGTAGAAATGTTACGTGTTTCTCAAACTCCTGTTCTCATGTTAAAAGCTGGGATTATTTCCTGCCCCATCCCCTCACCTCTCCCAAATCCAAACTGAGAATAGGAGAAATGTACAATGAATTGCAAGACAGACAATTCTCCATTTCCCTCAGTCTGTCCAGCATAGGCAATGCCAGACAGATAGGCAGTGACTAAGGCTGAAGTTTAGAGTTTTTCCTGTCTTAAGGATTTGGTTTTGTATGTGATGCCTGAAGATGATGACAAATAGATTGTAACAGATTCTTGAGGCTCTAATGGGTATCTCTAGGTTTGCTTATGATAAAATTGTTCCTTTTTATTGAGGAGATGACTCAAAATAGGGGAAATGCTGTACTTGACCATAGCTTATCTATAGTGCCATGCCTCTTAAATGTATTGCGTAGTTTTGAGGTGGAGAGCAGTCTTTGACACTTGCAGGTTCCACTTCTGAATTAATAATGTACTGAGCTAGTAAAAAGGCCTGTTTATAATTTTGGTAAGGTATAGTAAGGGTATCCTATCATCTTGAGCTTGACAAGCTTAGAAAAATATGACGTATTTCATGAAAGTTTAAGCTTTGCAGAAATGGGGCCGGGCCCACAGAGTGGTGGTGAATGGAGTCAAATCCAGTTAGCGACTGGCCACGAGTGGTGTTCCACAGGGCTCAGTACTGGGACCCATTCTCTTTAACATCTTTATCAATGATCTGGATGAGGGGATCAAGTACACCCTCAGTAAGTTTGCAGACGACACCAAGCTGGGTGGCAGTGTCGACCTGCTGGAGGGTAGAGAGGTTTTGCAGAGGGATCTGTACAGGCTGGATTGATGGGCTGAGACCAACAGGATGAGTTTCAATAAGTGCCGGGTCCTGCACTTGGGTCACAACAACCCCCTGCAGTGCTACAGGCTTGGGGAAGAATGGCTGGAGAGCTGTCTAGCAGAAAAGGACCTGGGGGTGTTGGTCAACAGCAGGCTGAACATGAGCCAGCAGTGTGCCCAGGTGGCCAAGAAGGCAAACAGCATCCTGGCCTGTATCAGGAACAGCATGGTTAGTAGGACCCAAGAGGTGATTGTCCCCCTGTACTCGGCACTGGTGAGGCCCCACCTCGAGTACTGTGTCCAGTTTTGGGCCTCTTACCACAAAAAAGACATTGAGGTGCTAAAGCGGGTCCCGAGAAGGGCAACGAAGCTGGTGAGGGGTCTGGAGAGTAAGTCTCGTCAGGAGAGGCTGAGGGAGCTGGAGTTCAGCCTGGAGAAGAGGAGGCTGAGGGGAGACCTTATCACAGTCTATAACTACCTGAAGGGGGGGTGTAGAGGGGAGGGCTTGGTCTCTTCTCCCATGTCACAGGTGATAGGACAAGAGGAAATGGCCTCAAGTTGTGCCAGGAGAGGTTTCTTCACCAAAAGAGTTATCCAACATTGGAATAGGCTGCCCAGGGAAGTGGTTGAGGCACCATCCCTGGAGGTGTTCTAAAGATGGGTTGACATGGTCCTCAGGAATATGGTTTAGTAATTTTTATTGCTTATTAATTTTTTTGTCAGAGTTAGGTTGATGGTTGGACTAGATGATCTTTAAGGCCCCTTCCATCCTAGATGATTCTATGATTCTATGTGGGAGTTACTCTTCTGAGAACCAAAAAATTTGGTATCCCCTTTAGATGAGCAGCGGAGCTAAGTAAGAGGTTGGATGTCATGCTCTGAAATTAATCTCTTTGAAGTCATTAATAATCATACAAAAATTTGTTTTCCACAACTGAACATGACTATAATGTCAGGGGTAGGCAGTTAGCTTTGATTGAGAAGTCCCTCCCATGATATCCTGATCTGTTGTCCTCCCTTCAGTTGTGCTGACACAGCTGTTGTATGCTGTAGATTGCATCACCAAAGCCTTTTCTTTGCAGGGTGGTGGTTGTAAACAGCTCTGGGAGATAACTGACATTTAAGACCTTCTGTCTCCATGTCTTGCTCGATGTTTCAATAACTGAGTGCTGCCAGTGAGTTAGATGCTCTTGCAACCATGTTCCTTCTGTGCCACAAGCATGTGCTCTGTGAGCAGCAATGACTGGGGATGTCCATGCGTCCCCTTGTTGCTTCCTTTTAGATGCCTGGAGGATTTCCAAATAATTGCAAACTTGTAATGCAACTATGTGCATATCTTAGGCCATACGAATGAATAATCGGTGTGTAAACAGTGTCCAGCTGTGTAAATCCCTTTCATATTGGATGATAAGCTTATACTCTAAATACATATTAGGAAATTTGCTGCTTTGTTGGCTCATGTAAACACTATATGTTTACTTTGATCTCAGGATCAATTCTGCATGCAGCACCGGGCATGTGAAATCAAAAGCCAGCTTTTGTGCTTAGGCTCATCTTGAGACTGCAGAATGCTGTAACGCATTCTGTAATTGCAAGGGAATAGAGGGTTAGTGTTGAATTATCTCCTATTCTCTAAAGCATTTTTCTTGAAATCACTGCAAGTTTGTCTTTGTCTTGAAGAGCTTGTTTGTGTGTGTGTGTTTTTGCTGGTGGGTTTTTTTTGTTTGTTTTTTTTTACTCTTTAGTCTATGAACTACTGACACTACTTCATTGGACTCTTAAGTCTGTTACTACTTACATAAAGTTCCTGCCAGGTCTTTTACTGCCTTTACTGCCTACTATGTGCTTGAAGCGGTGAGCTTTAACCAAGGTAGCAAACAGAACTGCCAAGACAAACCACTTATGAACTGTAAGCCATTATCTTTTCTTTAAGTCATCTGGAATCCCTCAGTGAGTACACTGGCTTGTGCTGTGTGTGCAACATTTTCATTTTATAGATATTAGAAAAATAGCATAGGAATAAGAATCTTTCCATTCAGAAGACAGAAGCCAAGCAGGCAACTGGTGGTGCTTCAGAAGCTGCTGTGGTTTCAGGGCTGCTCTTGCATTTTTGCATCCTGTTTTGGTTGCCAGTTTCACACTGGAGGTTCTGCCAGGTTTTTGTTTCTGCTCTTCCCCTGCTGTACCGCTGCCTTTCTGAGGAACAGGCTGGAATAGAAGAAAAAAACCATGAATTGTAAATGCATGCTGTGGTTCGAAGCTGTCTAATGCAGCAGAACTTCTCTGCATGCTTTGTCCTTTTGAAGCCTGTTTACTTAAGTTTTGTTTGATGTGAAACTCTTGTTTTAAATAACATTTTAAAATTTGAAAATCTGTTCAAAGAAATGTGACCATCTCTGCAGGTTACTTAACAGCTTTAAACTGGTAGCCTGCTGTAAAGCCAGAAAATTACAGCAATTTTTAAAGCCAATTCAAGTATTTATTTCCTAATGTATCTCAGATGGATTGAAACCTCTGTTAATCCTAAGTAATTACTTCAACACTTTGCACAATTAGCTACAAACTTGCAGGTCAACAGAATAATTACATAAAAAGATGAACTTGTTTCTCTTCCAACTCCCATTTAAGGGGAAGAGTAAATTAGGCTAAACAGATGCCATAGATTTTATTTGGTTAAGAGGAGATTTATGGCCTAATATTTTCTTGAATCACAATTTCATGTGCACCTGTTTTACAAGAATACAGATGTTGATTTGTAGGTTTTTTTACCAACTTTGCACTTCAGTAAATGAGTACATTAAAAAAGCCCCTGGAAATCCAGAAAATGTAAGCTCCAATCTGTATGGCCAGGCAGAATGATATCAGAACAGAAATTTTCCTTCTCTTCCATAGTGTGAGATGTTTTGTTAAATCAGGATTGAGTTTGTTACTGGCTTTGGTGCAGATTTCCAATGTATACTTAGTTTAGAAATCAATACACATTTCCAAATAAGAAATATTTGAGTATTATTTAAGTTATAAGTAATGCGCCCAAACCAATTTGTGATTTGGTCTCATCATGGAAGGCACTTCCAAATACTTCCTTTTAAACTCTGGTTTGCTGTTTAGATTTGTTTCTTTCAAAAGTGAAGGTGTGTGTTGGTTTGGTTTGGGTTTTGTATTTTTTTGGGGGGTGGTAGTGGTGGGGTGGGGTAGTGGCTCCACTTGATTCCTTGGGATAAGGCAGAGAATTAGGATTTACTTCTTTAGTTTTCTTCTCTTGAAATATATTTGTGTTGCAGAGGGAAGAGATGTATTTCAAAATATACCTTTCTACAGTGAGATAGAAATGATGGTGCATTTCAGACAACTTTCATTTTAAGGAAAGTCATCAAGGAAAGAGCTATGGTTACAGAGGAGGAGATGGGAATGTCCATTTTGATTCTCTCTCTGATGTTTCCAATATTGTTCCAGTAATTACTTCTAGATAAAATAGCAAGAAGTTAAATATGCTAAATATTTAAGATCAAGTGAAGGAAATATAAAGTATAATTTTTTTAAGTCCTTTAATCCTGCTGTAATTAGACACATCTTTCTCCCATCATTCTTCTTACTTTCTCTTACATGTAAGGTCCAATATCACCTGACAAAGAAAAGACCCTAAAAGTGACTTCAATGAAACTTTATGCTGTCATAACAAATATTACAGCTCTTTCTAGGACTCTGCTCCTGAGTGTGTTTTAATGTTGCATTAGATTAACTAAATATTCAGATGTATACATATTATCTTTTAAATCTAAATTTGTGTATAGTAATTCAACACAAACGCTTGAGTTGAAAAAGATTTTAGCCTCAAGCTTTTTGCAGTGCAGGAATCAGAATCTTTTATATTGGAGAAGATCTTTAAGATCAAGTCCAGCTGTCAAAGGAAGATCCGGTATTGCCCGTTTGCTTTATTCTTATACAGAAATTTTTCTTGACCCATTTTTTTGTATCCACCTTCACTAACTTACCTTCTTATCTTTTTTCAAGAAACAACACAGAATTAAATTGTATTTTTGTGTTAACACATTGAGAATTATTTCATTTCAGTGGTTAGAATCTGCTTCTGGTCATGCAGAGATAGCTAATGAATTTCTAATGGCACTAGAGTGTCTCTGAGCTGCTGATACTGTAAGAAGACCCACTTTTTTGTTATTTTCTTGAATCACATTCGCACTGGAATTTAAAAAAAACAACAATGAAAATAATCACATTCCTATGGAAAGACCCAGAAATCTTCCCAATGACTGCTACACATGAGCAGAACTAGACAAGGCTTAACCTTCATCCTCTTTGAAGGTTTGACGGAAATCTTTCAGGTTGCTTTCCCAGACCTTTTTATTCAGTGGTTTGGTATATTTAAATGGCAGCTTTACACATTTTAAAATTGGGAAAAGCATCTCATTTAGTACATGAAGTTGATTCAGCTTGGACACACCTTTGTTTGGTCAGGTGCTGGTACACTAATTAAATTGAAGCCTCTATTCATCTTGCCAGCCTTGTCTGACAGTTCAAGATGCCTGACATACTAGCTTTCACATCTCCTCTGGTAATCTAAGAAGTAGAACTACGTATTTTAAAAGCTGTTACCAAATACATGGCTTTGTAGTTTATTGTAATGGGATACTGGTGCTTCCCTATAAAATCTCGTCTTTGCAAATTGCCATTTTTTTGGGCAGTCAGTGCCAGGTGCAGTAACACTAAATATTTTCCAAGTGCAGCTAACCAAAAGGCCTTTATGTCTATTTTAGGGCTAGTAAATCCAGTTCTTCGTTTATTTTCATAAGTATTTATAGGTGTTGCAAGACTCTTTGCTTAGTTATTTTCCCTGCCATAGAAAATCCTATGTGGAGAACTAGAATAGTGTTTATACTGCATTTAGACAAGAATTTCCTGCTTAAATGGTTGCCTAGGATGTTCTAGCTAGCTGTTGATAGACTAAAAAAAACCATTGTTAATTCTACTGCAGCACTTTTAAAAAAAAAAATAATTTATCTAATCCTGATTAGATCTATCCAGAAAATTGGAAGTACAAGCAGACTTCTTGATTTCATTTTTTTTTGCCCCTCCCCTAACTACAGGTAGCTATTCTAGTAGCCAGTGCAGTATTTTTCACATGTAAAATAATCAGGAAATTTGCTATATAATGTGTCTGCTGCTGTGTTGATTCTTTCTTGGCTTCATGAAAACACCTGAAAATTTGTGTTAGAGGTATGGAAGAAAAGTACAATTGACATGAAGATAGTGCAAAATGTCTTCTCCTTTATTCTTGAATTCCTCTGCTGTCTGCAGATGTAAATTTAAGCAATCTGCACAATGAGCGCACTGAAGCATAAAAGCTTTTTTGTTTGTTTGACTTTTCTTGTGTAAGCATTTCCTTCCTAGGTTGCTGTCTTAGCTCATAATACAAATACTATACTACACAAATAGTGTATTAGTTTGTACATATTTTCAAAATTACTTCATCTGGGAGGTGGCATGCTTTCTTTTCTTGAAAGGGTGTGATTTCCAAAATATGCTTAGTACCAGCGAGTCGAATCTCTGACAGCACCGATCTTTCTCTCTTCTGTGTGTCCTCCTCCAGATGCTTTGCTTCATCCCCTGCCACTCTCTCAGTTCAGCTATTTTTGTGGCTGTCCCATAAACCTTGTTTGGGTTAAAAAGAAAGCAAAAGCAATGAACCAGCAGTGCTGGGTCTTCCTGTGTCGGCTCTAATGCCAGTTCAAACATTTTGGGAACCGAGGATATCAGATAATAGACCTCCAGGAACCTCTCTTTAACGAGCGCTGCTGGAGTGGGACTGCTTGAACACTGGTAATTAATGGGCTGTTGGGAATGGGTCAGCTTGCAGTTTTAAAGTGTGGAGCCACAAAGGTGGAAGCAGAGGAAGCGTGTACTTGTTCTTAAGAAAGTAAACCCCTTTCTGCTTATTAAAGCAGAATAGTTTACCTTACACTCCTGTTCCTCCTTTCTGCTGTTTGAAGGACACTTCTTCTGACTTTATAATAGATATTAATCCTGGGGTTTTATTACTTGAATGCAAGTAATCAACCTTTTCTGAGGAAGCCTACGACTAAGACAGGTACTGAAGGGATTATTCTATGCTAGCGAAAGCAAACTTGTCAAGGAAACTGCATTTCGGTATCTGAAGTGCAAACCCAAAAGAAGAAGAAATAAAAATAAAAAAGTGTTTCATTTCCAGCCCCACTGGTGTTTCTTGTTGAAAAACTCTGCTTCATCGTGTGGGGTTTTTTTTTTTAATTTACAGAAGAGAATCCAGAAAACCTTTCTTCACCTTTTCGTGCCCGTACCATTTGCAAGTTAAGGCTTGTGCCGTAATCCCAGGCAGTTTGGTTGGTCTGTGAATTGTGATCATGCCTTGCATAAGAACTTGCCTGTGTCAAAAACCAAAGCAGAGCCCTCTTGGAAAGGGAAGCTCCTCACCAAGCTGCAACTTGTACAGCTGCAGCAATCACATGGCATTGGAGCGAGCCAGACGGCCAGAGCCTGGGAGTAGCACATTACAAGGGTTGACTTTGTAGAAACAACAACACAGTTGCTAAGGAGCAGATAATTAAACCAGTCTATTAATCTTGAAGTGCCTAAAGCTAGATCTGTTCAAAGGCAGCAGCCTTTTGAAGCTGGTATATCAAACCGCATTGCAAAGGTGTGCAATTGGAAGTCACGTGTGACCAAAGCTGCTTTTACCCCTTGTCTTGGGGCTGTTATTTGGCTCAAAAGGAGGTTGTTTTGTTGTCTAGGGTAAATGTGAAGGCTCATCCTTAAACCAAGGTGAATGATGGCAGGGAAGATAGCAGCAGCGGTGCTGTGCTAAACTTCAATTTATGTGATTTAGAATATATGGGAAAAGGAAGTTGAAATGAAATGGAAAGCAGTAGAAAATAAAAAAAAATCCAACTTTTTTTTTCTAAATAGAAACTCTATTTTGGTTGTACTATCTGTATTTCTTAGGCGCAAGTAGTAATAAACTACCTAGTACTACAGATTTGGTCTGATTGGGCTCGAGTATGCAATTAATTCTTGTCAAATTAGCCACAGCAAACAAAGTGGAGTTTAGATATGCCTTATTGTCTTTTTTTTTTTTCAGTTATGGGAAAAAACCTAATATCTAATCTCAGTAACTATTTGACATCAATAAGCTGTGGTGTCTGTCTTCATTACTGCAATGAGTTCATAGCGACCATGGTGTAGTTGGAGTGTCTTTTATTGGAATATCTTTTACTGGAATCCCTACAGTCCAACTTTACCATTAAACCATGGCTTTCCTGTGTTTATGTTTTCTTGCTTCATATAACTTGTAGCAAGGAAGCAGTCTTGTGGTGCTATCAATCTGGGTTTAAGGAGCTGTTTATCAACATGCTATGACAATTGCTTAAGTCTCTGTGTTACAATATTATGAGCCACAAGGGCTGATTTCATTAGCCTAGGGGCTGGCTACATAGTAGATCAGCAGGTGGAAGACTGATCATAATCTAAAAAGCTGACTGTGGGATCGTTTGATAATAGAGAATGAAGGTTGTGTTTAAAAAAACAGAGTAATTCCCTGGGAGCCATATATAAGCAGAGTCTGTAAAGAAAACTAGATGTGCTAAAGTTTTTCTGTGCGATATGGTACTTTGATATGCTGATTCACAGAATGCTCTACTATTAAGGAAAGTAAAGCAAAAGATTGTATAGGCTGGGTTAAAATATTCTACTTCTTTAAACTAGTCACACTAAAAACTTCTTTTAGCCACCGTGTCTCTGAAGAAGTAATCTTCAGTTGTGATTTTTCTATTCCTGTAGTGCTTAGGAAAGTCTTAATATAATTGTGAATCCTAAATCAACAGCAATTTTTTTGTCCTGCTTCCCTCAGAGGGAATAAAAAACCCTCCCATTTTCCCTCTTCCCCCTTATGCAGAAGCTTGAGAGCACAGGGCCAACGCTGTAGGAACAGAGCACAGCAGTCTGGCAGCCTTCTGAATGAGCTGAGCTAAGGAGGGAGTTATTGAGTAAAGCAAAATTTCCAGTGTTTGAGACCCATAATCCATAAAAAGTAGAAGTTACTGGTTTGTGTCATGCAGTCTTGATTTTATTTTTCCAAGATGAGGAAATGTACAAAGTAACCTTAACAGGACCTGTATACTGAAAACCTGTACCTGTGAATAAATCAGCATGTCCCTTTGCTGGAAGTGAAGCCCTTATCCAACGGTTTAGCAAAAACAAGGTTTGAATCAACTCAGTCAATTACCTCAACCAAGTAAGGGAAAATTATATAGAGTTGATGGCATTTACCTGTCAAAGGTCATATTCGAAGAAGCAAATTATTATTATTTTTTTTAATTTTGCATGTATTTTTATTGTATTTTTATTAGTTGTCTTATTTATTCAATTGATTGTCTTCCCCCCACCCCATGAAGCAGCCATTTGTTCCAAATACAGCACAGTGATTCTACTGTTGTTTCTAAATACCCAATCGGGCTGTGTTAGTAGATGTCTGGAGGCACAAATGTGTCTGAAGGCCCTCAGTATTCTTCAGACAAATGCAAGGGAAGAAAGAACACTACCCTGTGAAATTTTAAGTTGTAGCTTAGATTTGTATGTATTAATAAATGGGGTACTACAGAAAGCATGAAGTGAGAATTGAAGCTGGTTTCATGGAGGGTATGAAAAGAGCAATCTTCTGTCAAATTGTTTATAATTGCTAGTTGGAACTGTCACTCTAGTAGTTTTTAGCTCTGCCTTCCTATAGTGAGTGAACACAGAAAATACAGAAGAAACACTCTTGTGCCATTAAATAAAAAATTTAAAAAATCAGTAATTGCCCATGAATTTTTTCCTTGTTTTCAATCCCAGGTCCTGGGAAAGTAACAAAGCTCTAGCTACTCCTGTCAAACAGGATGGTGAAAACAGTCCTTTCTTCTGTCACTTTATGTATATACATTTGGTCATTGTTTATCACTGATAAGGAATCTTCGTAGAGAACTGATGACAGAAAATATTCAAATTCTGATTAAAAAGTATTCATTAGAGAAGTGGAACAACTGATTGAAACTGTTTAGAAATGGAAAAAAAAACACGTCAGAAGAACTACAGATCTAAACCTCTGCTCTTGATTTGTGCTTGAAATCAAACATTCAAACAGTTTTGTTTTCTAAGCATGATCAGACAGATTCCCTGACATTTGTTCTCCGCTTGCTGCTGGCTAACAAGACTGACTTGTTAACCAAGGAAGAAATACTTCACCAGGAGAAGTACAGCCCAGGCTTTGGAAAAACTCCGTGGCTTGTTGGTTGTGACACTTTCAAGTTCCATTTTTCTTTTGTGTTAAAGAAGGTCCCAAGGCTGATCTCATCAAACAAGTGTCCAAAAACCTTATGATTGACAGAGTAAGAGACAGCAATAGAAGGCATGACTTTTTTTTTTTTCAGTGGAAAAGGATGACTAATGTTGTAGCCCGTTACAGGGGAAAAAAAAAGGGGGTGAAAATCAATTAACTATTCCTTGTTTTTATTTTTGTTTTTGTTTTTCCAGTATCATGAATGTGAATGTTGCAGTTAAATAGCAATTAGGCAGGTGAGTTGTGAAGAAAATGAGACTGTAAATAAACCAAGCCCTTCTCAAATAGGACTTTAGGAATGAATGTCAGTAGTAAATAATGTTCTGAGCAGAAACATGTTAAATATGCTAAAGTTTTCTTTCATTTATGACAGCTATAATATTATAAGCAAGAAGAAAATGAATTCTTAAATATGAATTCCTGGCTGTTGTTTTTCTCCTCAGCAATGCTGGTATGCTACTGTGGTTATGCAGTGAGAGAAAATTAGGGAATTAATTTGACTGTGAAAAGGCTTGTTTGTTTTTTAATTTTTTCAGACAGATCAATGTCCTGAACTACCTTACAGCATGGCTCACAGCTTTGCAGGAGAAAGCAAGGAAGGCAGAGCAAGCAACTTCACCAGACAGAAGTGTCTTCATTGCTGCTGCTGCTGGGCTTTGAATGTTGCTTTCACCTTCCTGTGTTTTTTTTATACCATTATGGAGGGCAGTACTTCCTTGGTTAAGAGTGACATGGGTTCATTCCAACATGCTACTTCTGGGTCCTAGTACTGAAACTTCTGGTTTTGCATCTGGATAACACTGAGTTTGAGTTGAAATTCAAACTTAACCAAAGAAGGATTTTGCCTTTTTTTTTCTTGTTAGGAAATGTAGTCTTGTAGCAAATTCGTAGTGATTTAGGAATCAACTAAAACATCAATGTGCTTCTGATCTATAAGACTTAGATTATTATTTTTTTTTTTAAGTTAAGAAATTTACTATATAGGATAAACTGAATGGAGGGAGGCTGGTATGTTGCAAAACTGACACTGGCAGACGCTAAAGATAAGCAGTGAAGGAAAAATAAAGATGATGACCAATTTTATGGAAGGACGAAAACTTTAGTGTTAGAGGAAGCACAGATTTTTCTGTATGAGAAAATGTCTAGAGGCAGTTTATATAGCTGAAAATCAAGTGGTAAATTGTTGTACTGGGACTAATATAAAGGTAGTCTCAAATGATATTTTATTGTGCTATAGTGCTACTTTTCACTGTTTGAATCATCTCTGAGTCTCCCTTAGGAAATTTATGGGAAGTAGGAGAATAATTTTAGTTCCTAGGAAAATGTTAAACAAACAATCTCATGTTGTGTTTATTAGCAGAAGAAAAGAAACAAAACAAACAAGCTATAACCCATGCTGGGAATGGTTCAGATGTCTGCAGTCTTTTTTCACAGTAATTTGAATTTCTTCACACCAATTTGCTACTTAGTATTATATGAATTAATATTGCCTTAATTTTTTCCTTGTAATTGTTAATTTAAATTTGTATGTATGAAATCAATGGGATCATGTTATTTGCAGAAAGTAGTTGATTGCAGTAGATCCATGGGTGAAACTTCTTAGGTAATTTTATACCTACTATAATATACTCCTGCATGAAATTTTGCCCGTTGCTCAGTGCAGACCACGTCCTGAAGATTTCAGCAAAGCCAGGTTTAATTAATTTTACTTACAAAGGCAGATATCAAGTTCCATGCAGATCCTGAAAGTTATCTGTTTTACAGATGAAAAATTTTGGTCAAGGACAAAAATTTGCCTGGGATTAAGCAATAAAGAAATGAATTGAGACAGCAACTTGGCTCTTTGAAGCCCAGTCTTTCTGTTAATCCCTTTTGCCTGTATGCTTGTATGTGTTACTGTGTTGAGAAAAAGAGAAGGAGCAGGCAAAAAACCCAAAGATAGGATACTGTATTTGAGATCAAGAACTTGGAGAAGGATGACTGCTCTGCAAAACATAACAGGGATTGTGGATAGGCTGACACTTTTCACTATCAGATTCAGGAAGAGGTATGGTTCTTCTCAAGGAGGCATTTTACTTTTTATTACTGATTTCTTTTTTTTTTTTTTTCGTCAAGGGTGCCAAGAAATTATTGCAGTCAGAGAGGAAAAGCTTGATCTCAGTTCGTGATCTATTATACAAAAAATGTGCTTCTCCTCCCTTTCACCATTTTCTCCATGAGCACAGTGCTACATCAGTGGTGACCAGGTCAAGTACATCAGGAGAAAACCGGGCTGTCACATAAGGCAGTCTCTCTTGGACTTCATACTCTGGAAAGTGCAATTCTCTACTTGTCCCCACAAAAGCTCTGTTTGGCTTATACTAAGATTACTAAATCTTTGGTAGACTTCTGTATTACAATGAAAAATTTTTAGCCATCATTTTACTGTGGCTTTGGTCTGTTTTAGGTCTGCAGATCTTATAATACAAATAGGCAACCTAGGCCTGATCTTTAACAACAACAGCAACAAAAAGTTACACCCACCAGTTAGATGCAGAATTAAGTTCAGGAAGTGGACTTCAGTTCTGCACTGTGTGACCAAACAGATAGTAAATGGACATGTGGATGAAATACGTACCCTTACAAAAAGCAGGAGCAATTTGTAAGAGACCTGAACAAGTCATTCCTATGGAGAAAGAGGTAGGGGAATGCATGCAGGTTTGGACTTCAAAGTTTGCTTTTTAGGGCAAATATGTGAAAAATGAGACTCCTAGTGGCAGACCAGCCTACATTCATGACTTTATAGCTAATCTGTTTGTTGTGGTGGCTGGAAGTTTTCAAGGTTTTGGAATCTATTCCAAAAGAAGCAGAAATGAGCAATAAGAAGTGGGATTATGGATACAGGCTTAGGACCAGATGTGGCATACTTGGTTTCTCATTTGGTTCATTTGCCTTATTTCAACATAGACTAAAACGTCTGTAGGAGTACGCCATACTACAGGAGTGTATTTCAATAATGAACTCAGGTAAAGACTTTGGTTTTTGAAAGGCAACTGTAAATATTAGAAAAGTTTAGGATGCTTGGACATGGTGCACAGGATGAAAATGTTCTTGGTTTTCTTCCCATTGTGGTAAAGTCCCTCAAAACAATCAGTTATTGACAAGGGAACAGGGGCCCTTTTTCCTGTCTTTTAAAGAATTGACAGGGAAAATGTGGGTGACGCAGTAGTGAACTGCTTTACAGAAGGTTCAGTACAGAGCAAAGGAGTGTGGATAAGATCTGTTGGCTGTGTCTTGGACTGTCTTGAAGTTGATGTAGCTTGCTTTCTAGACTGTTCAAGAGATTGAGTGAAGTTATATTTACGACAGCAGTCTGGCAATGAGTTTTGGTGTGGGTTTTTTTTGTAATATAATAGCATTATTTTTAAAATCTCATAATTCTATAAAAGTATTTCTGTGCTGCAATTAAGTATCACTTGCCATTGGCCTCATTTGGATTTGCAAGGGACAGTGCAAGGCCCACAGTCATCCATACTGGCTTTCAATGTTGTGCCTTTTTATTTTGTAACTGCATTCAACTTCAGTTCTGACCTAAGACAATCTACTTTGGAGGCACCAAATTTGGATATATTTTTTTTAACAGTACTTCAGAGATCATGACATGTTTTGTGAGCTGGGCCAGCGCTGAGATGCTGAAGTCTGAATCCACAAACATGGCAGAAGGTTGGATAGGGAGTGCTGAGTTTAGCCGCAAATCGTTGGTAAATCATTCTGCTACTCTTGAAATTGTCTTGTCTGGAGGAGGTACTTCTTAGAAATGAAGAATAGTGTTTGTGGGAAATCAAACTCACGTTAATCTTCTGTCTAGCTAAAAATAAACAATTATATTCAAAAGACAAGCCCAGTTCATCACCTATCTAGCCATGATTGGCAAGTTATCATTTTGGCCATCTAGGAGTTGGTGATAGAAGGAGCCTTTAACTGAAAAGTTGTTCAGGTGTAAAGTGGGCTTTTATAAAGCCACCATTTGACTATTTCAAAAAATAAAAAGAACCACAACTTTTTTTTTTAAATCCCAGATTCTTCTAAGGGTTGATGTATGACTTAAATGTAGTCAGTGTCTAAGCAAGTGTCTTGATAAAGCAGTAACAATTTCATTTTTACCACTTAACAATCTAGAATTTTCTAAATGAGGAGGAAATGGAATGATTTAATGAAGAATAAAAATCAGGAACTCTGACAGTGGTTCAGGTGCTTTGCCAAGTGACCTAGCTTGAAAAAATACGGTTTCGTTGCCAAGGAAAAAGCAGCTCATTTATGAAGCTGAAATAAAAATGTTTAAAAATGCCCAAGTATTAAAATACGTGTGCCAAATGCAGTTTTGGCCAGCATGTAAATAACACCCTGAAATCTGGTTTGAAACTAGTTTTCAGCTTTTGGTGCTGTCACTTGCTACCTTGATCATAAATTGTATGTTTTGGATTTTTTTCCCTGCTTGTTCCATTCCCCTTCTTTCCTGTAACAGTCTCACCCCCCTTCCCCCAGGAAAAACAAAGTACTTGTGCATATTTTTATTAATTTTATATGCATATTGCTGGATAGACAAATTCACCTCAACATTACATCTGGAACTTGGAGAACTAGGGATGAAAAAATTGTACTCTGAATTTATTTGAATTATTCTGTAGAATTTTTCTTTAAGACTGATTTTAATATATGGAGAGCATTTCTAACAGCAATAATAAGTAGGAAATAAAAAAAAAAAATGTCAAATTATTTACGTAGCTGGCATTCTCACTTGGGTATCTATTGTCCACTTTCCATTAGTAAAGCTGAAAAGCTAATTTTGAAGGCTTCAGAAGCAAGAATTGCAATAGTCCATACATGTAAAGTTGTAAGGTGGAGTTTTTGTTGACTTAAGTTATCTAAGGAATTAATCTAAAGAATATACACAGCATGTGCACATCTTTGAGACTTAAATATGAATGTGCAAGCTTAAATGTTTGGAGATAATGGTTTTGCTCAAAAACTTGTCCGAAGTATGCTGGGGAAAAAAAAACATAAACTTTTCTTTAAAACACTGTGTTTGATCTCTAGTGATATAAGAGTGTAGCAGAGACGTAAATCCACTTGGCTGCAAAACTGGGCACCAGTGCATCTGTTATTGTTCCTAAAGAGTGTTTTTTGGAAGCCAAGTACTTCCATGTATTTGCATGCAGAATGAGATACAAACTAATGATATATTAGTATGTCTGTATCTCTCAGGTGAAAAGTCAATGCATGTTGATATAACCATAAAGTTAATTTCATTTTCAAGTACTACAGACTGTGAAATAAGGGATTTTTTTTTTTTTTTTTAAATAAAAATCTGTAATCTGGAGGCAAGAATTCAGGGACATGGTTTATCTTCTTTGTGCCACCGGTAAAGTTAGAAATAAATTAATCACCATGATAAGGAAGTAATGAGTAGTGACTGGAAAAATAATTTCATATCAAGGCTCTGGGTACAGTTTAACAGTTAGATAGTAAAAGCTGATGTTGAATTAAAAAACAAAACCAAAAACTGCTTTGGTTCAGATAAAGGATCCTTTCCTCATTGGAAAGGACATCCTCTAAAAATACCTTGTATTAAATGAAATATTTTTTTAATGCAGTATGAGATGTTTCAAATCAAGGGTGCAGGAGTTAGAAATTGTGATGGGAGAGAGCACTGGCCTTATCGATTGACTGGGTGGTGGCTCCACTAGGATAAAATATAGGAAAGAATGATGCTTCAGGAACTTTTATCTACCAGTCTTACCATGCCTTCTATATTGCCCCATTTCGTATAGTTAGTAGACTTCACCAGAAATGAATTAAAAGTTGTACAGGGGAAGGCCAGTTAGGACAGATTGGGAATTTGGATTATTTTCTGAGATGGGTAAGAGTAATCTACTGTTAAGTGGCCCAGAATGTTCCTTGAGAGTATAGGGGATTGTTTTATGTAGGAGGATGCTTGCAGCAGTGGATAATGTTTATTTAGAGGATCCTGATTGAAAGCGATAAGTATAAACCAGAAACTAAAAGGCAGCTACTTGCTATCCAGTGAATGCAATTCTAAGATACCGTTCCTAACATTGCAGGGGAAGTGAGGAACCCAGACTAATTGAAATATGGGTGGTAAGTGAAAGGATTATAGAACAGAGTTTGGGTCATTTTGGGCTTAAAATCATGGAAGCACAATAGGAATATCGCCAGTGAGTCACCAAATTAATCTTGAAGGAAATTTTCGGAGCTGTAGTGATTTGATTCTGTGCTTCTGGTGTTTTGCTGATTGCCCAAGGTGATCAGGAAGAAATTTTTCTTGTTCTCCTTTGGTACTTGGTCTGACACTTACTCCCATTCTGTAGCTTGATGAGCTTTTTTGGTGTTCCCTAAGCATGGATGAGATTTGGAATTTCAAGCAGAGTACCACAGTGAGCAACTTCTGAGGTGCCTGGCTGAGACTGAGGAAGACAGTGATAAACAGTCAAACAGTGATAAACAGTAACAGCCAAAGTTACAGTCAGGATTGCCTTTGAAACCAGGCTGAAGTTTTGTATTCTGTATACCCCTCTTGGGACTTTCACCAGGTAAACCCTTCCTCAGACTACCTGCATATGCCCCCTCAGTAGATCTTGTGCCAGTTTCTAGGATCCTAGAGATAGCATCGTCTTTGATTTGTCATACTGCTTGAGGTCACTGGTATAAGACTTTTGTTTTCATGCAGATGGTGATAAATTTTGTTATTAGGTTTTTTTCTTTGGCTTTTTTTTTTCTCTTTAAATATTAAAGTCTGTGGTGTTTTCGAGATGGCTTCTGTGAGGATACTTTTGGAATGAGCATCATGGATACTTGTTCTACATGTGCTGGGTCTGGACTAAATGCTGCTGGCTTCTTTTTAGTTTAAAATCTCTGATCCGTCAGGACAAAGTGAATCAGAATTTGAGACCCTCCTTTTGCAGTATCCTGACCATTGGCATGTGAGTCTAGTTCTTATAAAATTGTTCTCCTCCACATGGAACACTTTAAACTTGTCAATGAGACAAACTGAGAATGACTTACTAATGAATGATAATTAATTTCACTAGCACAAGACAATGGATCTCAAGATATTAATTTAAAATAATTAAAATTGAAATAGAGTTTTTTTTTTTTTCCCTCCATGCTCTGGCAACTCAGAAGTTAATAAGAATTTTCATCAAATTAGCTGATCATTTTTGGTTTTTGCAAGACTTAGAACAACAAATAACAAATGATTTTTTTGTATCATGGGACAACAGAGATACCATGTTTTATTTTGTCTGTAATTCCAGTGGGCAATGTAAACTATTAAATAGCCTGACTGTTTTTATAGTTATTGCTGTAATTGAGTTGTTTATTGAGAAAATTTTCTAGAACACTTTCAGAGGGAGAAATAATAACTAAGCCTAGCTAAGCCTAGGCCTTTAAAAAAGGTCTAATTTAGTAATTCTTGAGAAACAACCTTATCTCCATGCTTATTGCCTTTTTTTTTTTTTGTATGAATAGGTGACTTCATTTTTGTAATTGGCTTCTCTAAAAATCACTCATTGCTCAATAAGGAATTTAAGGAAGGTAGATAGGACTGAAATATACTGAAGTCTGAAGACATGTCAATATCAGTTATGTCTTCCATTCAGACCTTTTTTAACTGGGTTTCTAAGAAGTTCTTATAATGATTTTACAGTCTGTAAAAGTGACTCACCACAAAATGCTTTTAGAAATTTCTTTTACTGCCTAATGAGCTTGTTTGAAAAATGTCGAGTTCTTTTGAAAGAGAGCATTTGAGTTGTCCAGCAAGCATATGCTGAATTTATGGGTAATTCAAAAAACATAATGGAAAGCATGATTTTTCCGAAGTAGGTTATTAGAAGCAAGTCGGTCTGTTCCCAGCCCTATAATGTGGGATTTAACAGCTGAACGGATCCCTCTGGCGCAGCAGCCTGCATCGAGAAGGCAGGGCAAACATGGGAGCTGTGCACAGGCAACAAAAGAGCTGTGTCATCAGGAGAGATTTTGAAGTCCTGTGTCAGAGCTGAGGGTCCCAGGTGACTGTGGACTTGCTGCACGTGTGCAGTTGTGCAGCCCAAGCCAGCAGCTGGTGTGCCATGGCTGGGAGATGGGCTTCCACCCTGCAGCTCCATGGCTGCTCTGGTGGCCTCAAGCTTGCAGGCATTCCCAGCAACTTTGGTACCTACCTATGGAGGTGCCTAACGGTATGGGAGACTGAAATCGATGGTGTTGATGCTTGCAGGTTCTGTGTTGAGTCATTTGGGTATCGATGTGTGGCTATGGCATAGCAAGCTGGTGCTCCTGTGCTTCTCGTTGCTGTTTGCAGCTGCTGAAGAGGCCTTTTATGTTGACCGAAAATGTCCAGACATTTTTCTGGTCACTTGAGTTAGATGTCAGGTGCAGCAAACACTCACTGTGATACTTTCCTAGTAGAACAACAAACTTGATGTGTGTGCGCCCTAGCTAATTTACCCATAAAAGCCTCCCTCAAAAGGTTGAGATTTGTTGCTGCAGTTTCTCTGTGCACTATGGTTTCCATCTTTGGAACATCCTTCAGAAGGAATCAAAAAAAATTGCCCAGTATAATATACAGCATAAAATAGGGAACTCACTTTTTCAGTGAAAGTAAGTCTTAAGTCCACAACATTCTTCAAATCATAAAAAGATTTATGTTCCATAACAGCTATGTAGTTTTTCAGGTATTTTGCTTCAGGTAAAATTAACAAAGAAATAGATACAGGTGAGGGAGAATATGTTCTCTAAACCTAAACTTTTTTGAGAATCCCTAACCAAAAGGACTATAAAATGACTCTGTAAGTAGACAGATTTATTTTTACAGGCTTAAAGCTGGAAGTTACATGCATGAAAGTATGGGACTGAAAGCGGTCAGTGCTGTTGATAAGTGAATTTATAGAAATTTAGAACACGCTTGTGAGCGTACTACGCTTACACATTTTCTTCTACCTCCCAGGATACCACTAATTGTTCCAACTTTTGGCTTGTGGAACTTTTTATTAAGTCAGATTTTCCCAGGAGCAGCACAGCTTCTTTCGCTGGTCTTAAAAAGACTGCTTTAAGCACAGGGCAAGACCCAGACCATTTGGGATGCTGATATCAGGTCTCCCACATGCCTCTCTCTCTTGAATCCAAATGACATAGTCATTTGGCTGCTAAACTCAAAAGATCAAAATGAGCCAGATGTTGAGTGGACAGATCTTTGTTTGCCAGTAATCAAGGCTCTGTTGAGCGTGCCATGATGGCTCAGATTTCCATGTCTGCTACTATTTACTTCATTTTGGTTCATTAAATTGACAGCTTTTAAAATGAGAAAAAAGGGAGAAGAAGAAAGTGCTAAAGTTAATATAGAAAGCTGCTGTGTTGTCCATCTACGTTTATTTTGAAGAAGTCCAAACCGTTGATTGCATTTAAGGCCTGTTTCTTTCCAAAACTTTTGCTACTCTGTGTTATAAAGTGGGTTGCTTGTTACGTTCTGTGAACATGCACGTTTGTTTCATGGTTGTTCCAGGTACATTTACACACATGTCTAGGGAACTGTTCTAATGTCTCAGATTTTTGTGTGTAAAAACCAGACCCCTAGTGTGAAAGTAAGGGGTAGAAGCCTACTGCTCTGGTGGTGATCTTTTTTGAAGGTGCTGCTGTTTTGAAGCAATTAATTTTTTTGTTACACTGCAAACCCTGGTAACTCTTACCATTTGGAGTTTCTATTTATTTATTTGTTTGCTACGCCCAATAGCAAAGAGAGAAACAGTCCACAAATCCTAATAGTATTCTATATCTAGTGTGAACCAGTAGATCAAATTGTGCTGTCCAAGCTGAGACTAACTGCTCAGTTAAACAATGATCTCTGATATAAGCTTAAGCATGCTGTTGCATATCATGTGGTGTTTCTGCCACCTTGCTTGATGTTACATTGTCTTCAGGCAGCTGATAATGAAATGTGATAATGATAATGTTCCTTCCTGATGCAGGCTGGCATGAGTATAGCTGTACTGACTGTACTGGGCTTATGATGAGCCATGGCTTCTGAGAGGCGATTCAGGGTAGCTGGCTTCTGGCACTCTCTGTAATATAGGAGCTTTCAGAAGGTCTCTGGGTATAAGATGTGGGTGAGCTCTGTTAAAATTCAGGGCCGAAGCAAGGGGCATGGGGACCTAAGTCATTCCTTTCAGCTGTAGGTGAAGTCTTGATGATGCAGATCCCGTGTCTTTCTGTTGGAAACAGTTATCTATATAAAGTAAGGTCTGGGGCAGCTGCTATTAGATGCCTATGTACCATGGCTGTATCAATACAGCTGACAGAAAAAAATAGTTATCAAATATGTGAAGTAATACATGAATATTTGCTGGGCGATGCTTGTGTCATCCTTTTATCTTTGCTAGAATTCATGTTTTCACCTTATCTTTTCATAATCAAAGTGTAGAAATTTTTCCATATGGTTTTCTACACTAAATACTTACGGATTCTGATAATTTTCTAAAAAATAAAAGTACTGAACACAATAGAAAAAAGGAAGGTTTTGTACTTTTTGGGGTTTTAGGTGGTTATATGTTGAAGTGATCATCACTAATGCAAGGAACTTGACTTGATGGCATGGCTTGGCTTACTCCAGTCTTTTGCTCTGACTTAAAGGTAAAATTAAGAACTCTTGCTTATAGTGGGTACACAGGCTTAAAACCAATGCAGGTAGAGTTTTAAACATCATCCCCTTGTTAGCAAGCTATGAAGAGGCGTGCTCTAGTTGCCCTACACAACTAAAATCATACAGTTGTTTTCAAAAATAGATATATTACAGAATTTCCTGTATTTACAATATTCTAAATGACTTCAGCTGTGTTGCTGTGGATGGAGTGAATTCCTCTCTGTTTCTGTTGGCTGACCAGGGTTCAGGCATCAGGCTGCACCTCTTTAAAGTGAATGCTGACTTGTCAGTGGAAGCCTTTTTAGAGCATCCTCTGATACACAAGAGCATCCAGATGTAAATTAAGCCAATAAATAGAGAAAACCATTAGAAAAGTGGGAGTGATTGATACAAATTGTTACTGGAAATGTGTTAAATAATTAAAAGAGTAAATGTGTGTGAGGCTAGTGATGGATCAAAATGCTCTGCTACCACAGGCATTCTTTCTAGTGCTTTATAGCTTTGTCAGAAGTTTAAGCGCCACTTCCTGTCTTCTGATGGACACTTTCTGTGGTACTTGGAAAATAGCAGGGGGAAGAAGAAAGAGAAAGAGGAAAGCGAACTTGGAAAAACGTGTGAGAGTTGCTTCCTGTAAGCTCAACATCCTGGGTCTACATGTAATCCAATACAGAAATGTGGAGTAGTTCCAGTTGTGTACAGTAATGGCATGTAAATGAAGCTTGACAGAAGCAATTACTCTGTTCTTGAACTCTTCTTCTGGCTGAGGTGCTTTCCTCTAATACCTCCATTTTCTTCATATTCTACATGTAGGAATACAAGGTTTCTAAACTTCTGTCATTTTATAACATGGGCACTGACTAAGGAACACCACTCCGGATTAGTTTTTACAGTCTCCCTACTAAGCCTGTAATGTTTTTCACAGAAGTTACAAACTACTCTTATTTGAAGGCAAGTTATGTTAAAAAATCAGAGATATTCTGACACTACAATCCTCTCAACCATCACACCTTTGTAACGTGTCACCCCAATGCCTCATCTCAGTTTTGACGCTGTTTCTCTTAGAAAGGATGGACTCAGTGAATGAGTTGCTTGTGTGTTTGTTTCCCCTAATCCCTTCACCTGAAAATGAATAACCTCATCTTCCCAAATGTCTTCAGCAAGTGGAAAACAAAATAAAAAAAGTTAAGCCTCCATGGGAGAGCACAGATTATTCAAATTCAGATTGAAATAGTATTTGAACAGTAGCTTTCTGTTCTAGTTTGAGATTCACTGCAAGAAAATCCATGAAGTGCAACCCAGATAGAAGGTTATTTGGTTAGAAGCAGGGATAGGCTGTTCCTACACATCTTGCAGACCACCAATTATGGTAAAAGAGAGTTGGAGAGCAAGGAATCATCTCTTCCAGGTGTTTAACAGGAAGCTCATTAGGTTTTCTGGGGCTGCAGTGGAGATGGTAGCAAGCTGATTTGCAGATGTGCTTTAGTAGGAAAGCCTGAAGATTTTTCTCCAGGAACATGTAGTGGTGGAAAAATTGCTTTGTAGAAGGTCAAATGTTTCAACAGCAAGGTAAAATTAATGCAGAAACTCGGGTTTATGTTCAGTGGCAATGACTGTGGATTGTCTGGGACCTTTATTTTTCTGAGGAGAATGGCTAGTATTGTATGCTGCTGGAAAAGTTTCTTGGATCCTGCAGATTTTAAATAGAGTGCGCACCTTGTTTTCTTAATGTGTACCCCCTAAACATGGTTCATAATTTCTTGTACTATCAAGCTTCTGGGAGCAAAATGGCTCAAGCTGTCATGCATCGATGCTAGAAGTATCTTAAAATCTTTAAAAAATATTTTGCTTTTTCTTCATGAAGAGTATTCTGTGTGATAGAACAGTAACTGATGCGCCTTCTAGTTTTTACACTGGTTTAGTAACAGCAGGAATTCATTCTGGGTTGGGTAAGTGGTGTTCTCTAGCAGCTTGTGTCTGTGTGGGATTTGACAAGAATATCTGTATTTTTTCTTGTATTAATCCTTTTTTACCTGCTTCTAGAGGCATTTTTGATGCAGACAGAGATTAGAGGTTGACTTAGAAGAAGAAAATTTGAAGGAACTGCTCTAGTGCTGAAATGTAAAGGATTTTTTTTTCCTTGAAAAGCATATTTTTCTGACGTGTTGTTTTCCTCTTTTTCTGTCTGTTCCTGTCTCTGAAGGATCAGCCTGGTAACTAGGCTTCTAGCTATCTGCAGTCAGTCCTGCCATCAGCGTTTGTGTAGCATGTTATCACTTTGCCCTCTTCTGCAATTGTCCCCACATGTTATCTTGTCAGCAGAAGGCATTGAAGCTGTCTGGATTCCCATTCAAAACTTGCAGGGTCTAATCTGAAGTGTAGTCAGGTGAACTGGACAACCTTGCACGGGGAGAAGGTCAGGGACCCTGAAAACAGGTTTCCTGTTAAATCCGGTATAGTTTTAGCAGGTCTCATTGAAAAAATTAAGGAACTTCAGAGTGCAACAGCATCACGTGCATCAGTATAGTCCTTTCAGTGGTGCACCCTGGCCTCTGATGAGTGCTCATATTGTGTGAGCAAGGAACTTTGAAAACCTGACGTGTTGTTTTCCTCTTTTTCTGTCTGTTCCTGTCTCTGAAGGATCAGCCTGGTAACTAGGCTTCTAGCTATCTGCAGTCAGTCCTGCCATCAGCGTTTGTGTAGCATGTTATCACTTTGCCCTCTTCTGCAATTGTCCCCACATGTTATCTTGTCAGCAGAAGGCATTGAAGCTGTCTGGATTCCCATTCAAAACTTGCAGGGTCTAATCTGAAGTGTAGTCAGGTGAACTGGACAACCTTGCACGGGGAGAAGGTCAGGGACCCTGAAAACAGGTTTCCTGTTAAATCCGGTATAGTTTTAGCAGGTCTCATTGAAAAAATTAAGGAACTTCAGAGTGCAACAGCATCACGTGCATCAGTATAGTCCTTTCAGTGGTGCACCCTGGCCTCTGATGACTATTCCCCATATTGTGTGAGCAAGGAACTTTGAAAACCATGTTAGCTTTTGTTTTTTGAAGATTGAGAGCAGTGTCAGGGAGAGTGTGTATGCAGTCTAAACTGAATCAGTTTTATATTGCACTTCAAATGGCTTTGGTGGAGTTATTCCTCAATTAGTGAGCATTGTAAAAGTTTATGCCAACCAATGTAGGCTTTACAGAGGACAAAAAAACCCAATGCTGCAGAGGCTGTAATGTTAAAAAGAGCTGTGCAACAATATAAATATGAAAATTAAAGTTGTATCAGCATTTGCTGTTAGAGGATTTGCTTTTTGGCACTTTTATATAAATCACAGCTTAAAAAAATCCAGCATTTAAAAGATTCTAAAATTTACTATGGTTTAAAACTTCCGAGTTATTTCATGTAGATTTTTTTCTAGCCTGTCAAAATAAATTGTTAAAGCTACAAGTCTCAATCTTCAAAGTAAATATGGAAAAACAAGCCGAAGACACTTCTTTCTTTCCCCCCTCAACTCCCAAAGACAACAGAGTTAGTTTTTTCAAAAGGCAGAGGAAGTTTCTGGAACTATACCATGGAAGCATATTATATTTTCCAATATTTCTTTCTTTCTGAAGCTGTAACGCATTCTTGCAGCATAATCAGTCACAAGAATGACCTTTAGTTTTATCAGAATAAAATTGCTCTCAAGAGCAATTAACAAAAACATGAATTCGAGCATTGCAACATGGATGAAAAGAAAATAGCATTTTTTAAGTCATTTTAGTGTGGCCTCGGAGTCATGGTCAGTCATTTGGGCAGGAATAGGATTGCCTAGTCTACTGCCTTTTTAACAGTTATTGTCAGAGTTTTGAGTCTGTTTAATGCTGTTTATATTTTTGTCTGTGTTTGTATTCAAGATTGCAGCACATTATGAAATGTGGAAAGGGCTCAGATGTTTGCATCCAGCAGTGCTATCAACAAGTCTTCACATGAAAGTAAAATGGAGTCTTTCAAATTCAGAGGTTGTGGTTTCCCATTCAAGAGATCCTATTATTTTAGCATTGTATACATAATGCCTTGGATAGCTTTGTGCCAACACCTCTATTGTAACCTGCCCCACCCACCATGTATTTTATAACTTGGCTTTTAAATTCTCCTCCTAGTTGAAACTTGTCCTAAAATATGTCAACTGAAGAACAGAATTTATTCATCCTATTTTCTTATTAAAGGGTTCCTTTAATTTTTTTACAAGACAGTTTTTTCAGGAATAATAAGCAATTGGCCTATGGCTAGATATGGTGCCTGTGACTGGCTTCCATGGCATATATGTATATGCATTTAGCAAATACAGAATTGAGATGGAATAAAAAATAAATACATAACAACCACAAGGGCGAAAGATCTGGTTCAGTCTGCAAACGATCTAAAGCAACCCTGAAAAGTCTGATTCTGCCACCTATAATTTACCAGTGTCCCTGAGCATTTGGTTTAGAAGCTGGGGGATACTTTAGAGAGTGTAATAAATGATTGCATTTGTTGGGTTTTTGGGAGGAAAATGTTTGTAAAACTAGAACTGGGTTTTAGAGAAGGCAATGCATAAAGAAAGCAGAAATCTGAGTCAGGGAATAAGGAGACAAAGGGGGAAGGCATGAAGGAAAAGGAAGAGAACAATGGAAAAATTGTACTTCTAGTATTTCAGTTTTTCCTGGTGAATTTGCTCCAGCTTTATCTTATCATAGACCTTGAGAATTTTGTCTAATTTGCAGTCTTAGGCTTTGGGACTCTTGGGAGAGGGAGACTCTACTTTTCTGTGCCTTTATACATCTATGTGGTAGTTATACTGCCAACACATTTCCCTGCCACAGAGAAATGTCCTTCTCTTGAACTGGATTTGTACAGTGCAGAAAAATATCATCAAAGCTTGGTTGGCTCACAGGCATTTTGATGACCTCCTACCCACTTGGCATACCTAGATAGTTAAAGATCTTCAGGTTTCTAACTGGAATGTTATCTCCTAAATTCCAGTGCCACAAATATGTAAGCATAGATTTGCATGTGGATTGGGGATGCAAAATTTGGGAATGCCCATTCAGGTACCATTTTGAATCTGCTACAGAAATCCAGAATTTAAATGAGCTTGATCTTTTGCTTTTGGTCCTTTTTCAACTGTAAACATCTATTCATAGAATCATAGAATTTCCCAGGCCGGAAGGGACCTCCAAGGGTCATCTAGTCCGACCTCCCCGCAGTCAGCAGGGACCCCCCCAACTAGACCAGGTTGCCCAGGGCCTCGTCGAGCCTCTCCTTGAATATCTCCAGGGATGGGGCCTCAACCCACCTCCCTGGGCAACCTGTTCCAGTGCTCCACTACCCTCACAGTAAAGAACCCCCTTCTAATCTATTCTGATACCTTGTTGCAGTTCTCTTCTGTGCCTTGTAAATGAACTGTACTGACTCAGTGGCTGAGGTTTGAACTAATCAGATAATTTGCCTGCCAGCTCTACCTCCCAATGCAGTACCTGGGTGAAACTTTTAAAGGCTTTTGCAGATGCTTTTCCACTTGCCGCATCTTTAGGTTTTGATTTCTATGAAGTTTTCATCTGGAAAAGACCTATTTAATAGCTCCTGTAATTCCCAAATTATTTAATTTTTTATTGCTGCACAGAGCCTTGACCTCATCTACTACTTGCAAATGCCATATAAACCAGAAGTTCCTCTGTATGTTTACCTTTCAGAGAAATGTAAGAGTGAGAGTTACTGTTGTGGAAGATCAAATTTTTGTTCTATGGAGATCTCAGCAACTTATTGAAAATTTAAAATTACCTAGAACATATGAAGAGGAGACATGGAAGAGGAAGGTTAGCACAGTCTGGAAGGAAAAAAACGTGTAATCTGGTGTGTAACTTACAAACAGATGTGCATTTCAAGTGTGAAAAAGAGAGAAATGCTGTTTCCCTGCTCCCACTGGAGAAACATGTAATACAGGGGCCACACTGACTTAAATTCTTTTATTTGCAAATGAGCTGATTCTTTCAGAACAAGTGGAGATCTGAATGAGACTGTAGTGTGAGGATGTGTTTTCTGGAACATGTGTTCTGCATGGCTGGCTGATGGAATAAGTGTTTTAGTAGTTGCAGAATTGTTGTGTGGGTTTGTTTTCTTTTGTTTTCCTTGCATCAGGAGTAGCTTTATATCTAGGTACCGTGGAAGCGTGCTCTGGAAATGGAAAAGTGGCTTTGGTTTCTGAAAAGGTGTATATGCATAGATCTGTTATTTGTTTTAGCTTTGTCTTTTTTAATTTTTTCTCTAAAAGATAAAACCTACATCAGTAGCAGAAGCAGAGCTCTGCTTTGAGAAAAGTGGGAACTTGTGGCATCAAAAAGTCACTCCTGTATCCTGATTATTGGAAACTAAATATGTCTCTAACACTTATGGGCCCGTAAAAATCCAAACGGATTTACTGAAGGATGGAGAGAGCATGGAGTAGCGATACCTACTTTACAAAAAAAAAAGCACAAAGTGTATCAGTGCCTTTGAAAGAATTTCTTTACATTATACAATCTCTTTGAACGGTATCATAGAGTACCGAAACACATTGTGTGGAATGAGCTTTTCTTTGATTTCTTGTCATGCATTTTCCTTTTCCCTTGCACCTTCATCCCCCTGGCCCCAAGCTTAAAATGCTGTAAACTCTTCTGAGTTTACACAAAACACATCTAAAGAGAGAGAGGGTTAAGAAAATGGCCTGTACTCTCTGAAGATGGCAAAAATGCTGTTGTACTTTTGAGGTCGCTTTCTCCCATGTTCCTTGTATCACCTGCACCAAAATTATTTTGTGTGGTGAATTAGTAGAATTATACACCATGTCTGTTCATCTGCAAAAATAACAGGGTTTCATCTTACCAAAAATGATGAACTAGCTTGGATATCATAATAAAGATATCTGAGACTTGCTAGAATAAGTAGTCCTCTGGTGCCTCTGCTCGGTATTGTTAGGACGTGATATAAGGAGTGAAGACATGCCATGTCAGTAGCACAAATAATTCTGAAGTTTTTCCCTGTATCTCAAAACATAATGATTCACATTAGAGAAGTACCTGTCCCCGTTCCTTGTATCCCACAGTTGCTAGATATGGATTCCCAGTGGAAAGTAAGATTAGATTAGCCTTCAACTATTTTCACTTCATTAGATTTTAAATTTTTTTCTGAACCTTATCTGGTTTATCTGTTTAGTAAATCCATGATCATCTCTCTCATGAAGCTGTGCAGCCTGTCCTTTAATCTACATAAAAATTGTGCACACAGTAGCCTTGGGCAAGGAATTCCTGAGGTCTGCCACTTGGTGCCTATACAACAGCTTGTGGTTTTTACTCTGACACCTGTTTGGCTTCATTTGACACCCCTATTTGTCTATTGGAACAGAAGTAAATTATCGATATTTTTTTACCTTTTTCGTACCTGGAGATATTCAAGGTCAGGTTAGACAGGGCTCTGAGCAACCTGCTGTAGTTGAAGATGTCCCTGCTGGTTGCAGGTGGGTTGGCCTAGATGACATTTAAAGGTCCCTTCCAACCCAAACTATTGTATGGTTTTGTAACACTCGTGCTTTGTGGACCTCTATTCCATCTCCCCGTTAGTTGTGTCTGTTCCAGGCTGCAGAAGCCCACTCATTTGCTTCTCCTCTGTGGAGCTGACTTCAATTCTGTTGCCCTTCTCTGAACTTCTTCTAGATGTAATAAATTTTGAGCACCAACCAGAACTGCTCACATCATGCCAAACTGTGGGCAAACTGTAAATTTACACCGTATGATGAAATGCGACTTTAGGTTTTTTTTTCCTCTATTCCTTCCTAAAATTTTCTAAATTTCCTAAAATGTTTCATTTTCTATTTTGACTGACACTGTAAGTATTGGGTTGATGTTTATAATCAAAATACCTATTGTAACCTGAGAGCTCTGGAGTCTGAGTGAATCTGTGGATTGTTTTATTCCATGCAAAACGCTTTTTTATTTATACTTCTGGTGCCACTTTATTGTTCAGACACTTAGTATTTTAAGGCCTTTCTGCAGTTGTTCTGTTTGTCATTCTCCCTTCCTTCTTCAAATACCTTTATTTTGTCAGCAAATTTGATCACCTCATTGCTTATTCCCTTTTCCAGGTCACTTCTGAATATGTTAAACATATTTACAGTTGGAACAGCACAGTTCCTATAACACAGACCTCTGACAATTTCTTCTTTGCTGTTCCTTGTCTTTAGTCAATGTTATGCTCATACACCTTCTTTGTTTAGCTTCTTTAAAAGACTTTGGGAGAGATCTTGTTACATGTCTTTTGGAAATTTAACTTGACAGAATTACCTTTAACTGGAAATTTATTGAATACTTCATTTTATCAGCTGTGTGATAAGCCTTGCAGTCAACTTCAGTAGGTTTGCAAGGCAGGCATTCTCTTCATAGAAACCATGGCAGTTTTTATCTGAATAGAGAGAATTAGTGGACACTGGAATAAATACTGTACTTTGTAATTTCTTTCTATATACTTTGTCTAACATGTGCCTAAATGTTATCTCTTTACCTATCGTGAGGCTTACAGGCCTGTAGTTGCCACTTTTGTCATGTCTTTTTAAAGTCACATTTATGTTTACATGCCAGTCAGAAATTGAGGTAGGTGGGGTTTAAGAAATGGGGCTATGCATAGATTCACTTCTTTGTCCAATAAGAAAATGACAAACATGACTTGCTAATGGCTTGATGGTTTGTCAGAATTAAGAATCTAAAATTATTTGTTATCCTGATGTATAAAGTATTGATATCATATGCAGAAATGCAAATATCTCAATCTTTTCTCCTACTGTCTTTGGCACCAGAAGATTTTAAACTAATATAATAGTTCATTACTAAATACAAACGTTTGCCACAGTTGTGTAAAGTACTGGTAATTTAAACTTTACATGTCATGTGAGGACAAATATATAAACAGCTTTAAGAGAAGCAGCCAAAAATTAGAAATACATGAAAGCAGTTCTGAGTCTTCTCTACAAAATAAAACTTCCTTCTTGCAGAATTCTCAGTTTTTCCCCCAAAGAATTCTTCTTTGCTGTATTTATTTTAAAGTTTTCAAAGTCCATTCTGTAGCAAGGCAAAGTAGCACTTGCACCAACATGTAAACTTTGGGAAGGCTGTAAATATTAATCCACTGTAACTTCAGCTGATGATATAAAGGAACGTGCTCTACAAATAGCAACACTGATACTTGCATCTAGTAATTGAACTTGCTCCTTGTGAAAGTCCACAGGTGGTACTTCAGAAATTAGATTACCATTTTGTTTCTTCCACAGAAGAAAGGAGGGGAATCTTTTCCACTTAAAGTAGTAGGTGGCAGCAGGGAAACAAGGATAGACTGGTAATTCTGGATACTTTCAGTACCGGAAGTCTGGTAGAACTGTTTGAATGTTTGTTTTATTTCACTGACCAAGTTTCTCTTGAAGGAAAGCAAGAAAGTGTAAGCATATGAAGAGAAGACTGCCAAAGCATTTTATTTTTTCATTATGGCCTTAACAAAAAAGTCTAAATGAGAGATGATGCTTAACTTCTATCACTTAATTTCATTAAGGCCCTAAGAAAGAGCTGCTTACTAGTAGCTAAATGCTCGGTATGTAAAGCAATCTCTGATTGGTGGGGTTGGGGCACATGGGGTGTTGGACAGTCCAAAGAACTGTATGAAGTCAAAAGTCAATTATTTAAAAATTTTTGTTTCTTAAAGAAGCAGCAGTAGCAGCATGGTATGTGGGGAAAGAAGAAAGTAAGGCAGATCAGTATAACTGTGATTTACAAATGCATATGGGAGCAGATTATTTCTATTTGGAGAATAATAATATTTAAAATACCTGATACTGGTTTGACCTAATAAGGTTTGAAGTTTTATGGCAAATCTTAATAGCTTTTTTTTTTTGGGGTGGCAATAGCTTGTCTAATGGACATAGGAAAGTCATTGTGAAACACCATTGTGAATTTGACAAGGCTTTCAATACTCTCCTACAAGACAATGTTCTTCTAACCAAGTTAAGGAAATGTGGATGGTGGTGTACTTTTGATTGAAAGAAAATATGGTCCCCAAAATAGCTTTTAGTGATTAAGCTGTCAAGCCAAGAGAGGATGTTAGGTGAGGTCATACCTGACTGTGTTCTGAACTGTCTGCTGATTTCATTAATGATTTAGGCTGATGGAACAGAGATGATGTTATCAGACTCAATGGCTTTATTTGAGAAGGGTTGCTACTCTTGGAAAGACAGAATGAGAATGGTCTAGACAAATCAGAGTGGTGGTCTGAAACCATAAGATGAAGCTGAAATACAGACACAAAGACTTCTGCTTAGTATGAGGGGGAGTAGGAAAGAAGTAGAAGATGCAGAATAATTAGCTCTCCCAGTAATAATAGTAATATGAAACAACAATATTGCAAAGAGGACCTGGGGTTATGCTAGGTGTTAGGGCATAACAAATGCGTGTGATGGAAGAATTAAAAGGCTACCCTATGTGAGATGAGGAACTGATTATCCCTCCTCTTCTGGTGGTGACTGTGAAGTCTCAGCTGAAAATTGTATTTTAAGAAATATAGACCAGTTGGCAAGAGTCCAGAGAGGAACTTCAGTAATGAGCACACTGGAAAACATAAGTTACGAGGAAAGACTGAAACTTAGAAAAGGTTAAGACTAAACAAATTCAGGGATGGATTAGTTTAAGAGCAGGCATACATGGTTTCTTGAGGTTCTTTTTAGTCCAGCATTTCAACAGTGTGGTAGTTTTGGATTTGGCAATAGCCATAATCTTATGGCAGTAGCTATTTGAATAGAATGAGTGAGTATGCAAGAAGAGAGAGGAGAAGTAGAGGCAAAGACAATCACAACTGATTTCGATACATGACCTTGAATAAGAAGTGGATACACAACTTGCTTTTCTGAACTTCTCAGGTACTGAGAGAGTCTCCAAACATCTCTAAATAAGGAACAGGAATGCTATATCTATTAGAATTTAAGTTGATTAAAAAAAAAAAAGTCAAGTTGAAAATACAGCCACACAGTGCAGAAACCCCCTCAAAAACTGATTTACCAAAATGTTCCTGGAATGTAATTTTGCTGGGGTTTAGCTTTTGAAATAAATACCACATCAGTGAGTTTCAGCAGAAGTTCCCAAGGTGTGTGTGGTTGAGACTTGTGTGAGAAATCATCTCTTTGTAGGCATTGTGGAAAACAGTTACAGTAACAGAAAAAAATGAGAAAAAAGTGTGTTAGATGAATGACTGAAGAGGTGGTAAATGGACAGCAGGAAGAACCTAAAATCCAGGATACAGTTTCTTAGTGTTGTTTTCTTACAGCAAAAATTTAGTAGAGGTGATGAAATTTAGTTGTTATTTGATACTTAATAGTGATCATGATGATCATTAAATTACAGAGAACAAAAAAAAAATATTGTACTACACTTCAAGCAATAATTGTCTTAAAGATTTTTTCCTTTATTCCTGAAATTCTATCAGCAATTGGAAGCTAAGTGGCTTTCATTTTCAAAATTTTTTCAAGTATTTTTTCCTTACTAAAGTAACAATAATTTACATGTGCAGAGTGAATTCACGTAAGGATCATGGAAATGTTTTGTTTTGTTTATTTATTTAAAATTAATTCAGTAATGTAGCAACTCTGTATTTGGAGAATTATTTTTCCTCATTCTCGTCCTCTGTGCTGAAGTTCCCAGACAAGTGACTATGAGTTTTTGTAGGCATTCATTCTGCATTCAGATGCCAGTGGGAAGCATGAAATGGAAGATCTCAGAATAAATCTCTTGTAGACAAAAAAAGAACCCCAAACACCCAAAAGTTCCCTTTCTTATCCGCATTCTTTAGGATTCAGTTGCAAGACTTATAATATTCCATTTCTGCTACTTCTTGCAAAGTTATGAATGCTTGGCTTTTAAAACTTCTAAAACTTTTCTTTCTTAAAAATTGATAAATTTCTGAGGCATCTGTTTATGTATATTGTGTTATTCGTAGTTAAGATGATTATTTACCCTTCTGTAGAAAAGACATCTCTGGAAATTATTATTTTTAAAAAATACTGTTGAAAGATGAAGTAGTTAAAGCATAAACAACTCCCAATATATGCAGAAACTTCCTAACAAACCTAGCCCAAACGTTGACATTGTAAGAGATTTTCACATTTTTAAAATTCTGCCCAGTTTCCATGCCTGGGTTTACAGAGTTTGTTCTTTACCTATCCAAAGAATTGTTGTTTTTTTTTTTTTTTTATTAATGGTTAGGATATGGGAAGAACTTCTGGATACTCTAGAGTCTCAATTATAAAGGAGGTCTTGTTTATTTCTGTCTTGTCCATTTAATTCTAGAATCACAGATTTTTGATGTGAACTGTCCATCATTAACTAGCTTTCTGAATTAACTACCAAGTTGCTCAGAAATGTCTAATTTTTGAGGAATATTTTAATAATGCAAGCTATGGTAAGACCAAAGGGAAAGCTTTTTGCCAACAGATCCTATTTTACACCAGTGACAATATCTAGAGATGGCATCTTTGTCGGAATCTGTTGTAGTGTGATAGGTCCCTGAAATTGATGCCCTATTATATTAGTGGCTATAAAAACATCTCATGAAACATGCTGTGGTCTGCCAGACTCACACATAAGAACTTCAGGAGAAGATGAGGAACACTTCTGAGCCTAAATGGCTGATATTTGTGCCTGTAACATTTTTTTTCCCTCACTGTGTTTTTAATATGTGATACACAACTGGATTAGGTTTTCACTTTGCCTTTCTGAACACACAGTGAAACAGTTGGATGTGCTTTTCTACACACTTATCTGTTTATTAAACTGATTCATTGCATGGAATTTTAAGAAAGCTTTTTCTTTGTTGATGCTGAATTCCCCTGTTGCACCTGTGTGCTAAAGCTCTAGATGTGATAGTTGGGTGTTCTTGTAAGGAGAGGGACTGGAGAAGTGGTACCATTTGTCCTTTTGGAAAAGGCTGGGTAAGCCCGTATGATTATGCACCTCAGCTTTCTTAGAAAGGACAGGCCCTTTAGCAGCCTTCTCTCCTTTACTCTCTGAAGGCACTGGAAAGAGATAAGACCTGGGCTCCTACAGGATTGGACACTAATGGCTTGCCTGCTTTCTCTCTTACTGCTGCTGGCTTTCAAGTAAATGCCAAGAGTATTTCTCACATTCTTGCTGCTGAGTATGCTGGGAATCCTCTGTAGTCTGTTTCTAATGGATACTGCCCTGCCCCCAAATTCTTTAGTATGCTTGCTTAGCAACAGCATTGGATGTTCTTGCAAGATACCCATAATCAATCTGTGCCATGAATTTTTGCAAGATACTCATAATCAATCAGTGCCATGAAATCTGGCAGAGAACTGTTTCCTAAATCAAGATCATTGCTGTTACATGCTGATTTCTGAACTGTACAGGCTTGCACATAAATTACCACTTAGCATGAGACTGTGAATATAGTACCTGAAATCTTACTCTCTTTGCAATCTTAACTTTTGTTTAGAGAATGTTTGAGGTTTTGTCATAGAAGTAATTTCCTGTCTTACACACTACTGTTTGCACATACTTGTGTGAGTGCTGAAGAGATTGGAATTGAAACATATGGGGATTTTTGTTGTTTTGTTTTAAATACTCTGCAGGAGTATGAGGAAATTCCTTAATCACTTCAAACCCCTCTCTAAGTTGAAGCGTGTAGGCTTGTTTCTACTGGGAGTACTTTAATAGAACTGGAACCAATTAAAGTGCTGCAGTAATGTGACAAACAGCTACATGTGGTTTTAATGATAAGTGTTATTTGGAGGGGTTAGAGGAATTTCTTTCAGGTGTTTCAAAATCCTTTGAGTGTAATGATAATAATTATGTTTTGTTATAAACTAAATATTTTCAGTGTACGTGCTACTTCAGGAGTTGCACTATAAAACTGGGCTGTGAAAAAAATGTAAAAGATGGTATTTTCTTGGGATGCTAATCACAAATTCTAACTGATACTGTTCAATATTGCCTGCCTTTATCTACAAAGTTCACTTTGGCAATTTTTTTCTGACAAATTTGTGTTCTGAATTTTCTACATGTTTGTTTTGCATTTGTCCTCTTGACAGTCTTTTTTTTTTTCTTTATAGTCACCTCTTGATTGTCTGGAAATCAGCCAGTTTGATTCCATTTACATACTAAATCTCTACACAGTGCTTGTTAATTTTTGTTGTGATCCTGGGCATTCTTCATTTTTGGGCTGTTTTCACAAACTGGTATTAAAGCTATATTTGCAAGCTTTCTCCTGCAAAAATGGATGAATGAAACTATTCACATCTGTCATATAGGGAAAACAAAAGTTTTTCTGCCCTAGGTGTTATGTTTGCTTGCTCTTAGTAAATAGCTGCTACGTTAATGACTGCCAAAACAAACATATGTGTCCGTTGTTTCTAATGGCAGGAGGTACTTCTCCCCTTTCCTTCTGCACCTCTGCCTTGCAACCTGAACTCTGGTTTAAAACCATGTTAAGTGCAGTAACTTCTGTCTTAAAACAGCTTTTAATTTAGAGGATAACATTCATTGTGTGCCATAGGTGGCTAAAGAGAACATGTGTCCTGATCTCAGTGATATTTTGGTATTGCAGTTTATTTGGTATGCGACCAAATATTACGTGTTCTTAGATTTCTGTTTAGGCTTTAAAAAAATCCTCCTCTTAAATGTATTGTTTACTCTGAAAAAGCATTTCAATCATATTAGCTGAGACCAAGCATGTTAGGTGAGACTGGGTTGTAGCTCTGGATTCATCTGGCACATTATAGTTCCCATAACATGTTTCTAAAGCAAAATGCTGTAGGCATATTTGCTGACTTAATTGCTGTTTGATATATTGTTAAGTGCCATATAGCTTTTACAGAAAACAGACTATGGATCTTTCTTATGTAGTAGAATTAATAAAACTACAAAGAATTTTTATAACTGTAGATTAGAAGTTGCCTTGAGGTTATTCAGTTTTCTTCCCCTTCTTCTTTCCCCAACATCTTATGCTTGTAACTGGTATTTCTACAAATTTTTGACTCCTTTTATTTGTGCTGTTGAATATAGAGATAAATACAAATGTTTACTTCATTAAAAGCCCATGCAATTTGCACTGTGTTCAAAACTAGGAAACAGGATGAAGAACAAAAGAACAAAAATCAGGTTTGGCAGTAATTGTATTTTAATGACACTATGATTGCTCTTAGACTACTTCATGAATTGCATGCTGTGATTTATGACTAAACCGCTCAAACCTGGTTTCCTAGAACAAGACACAAATGTATATAAACAGAGATGCCTGAGAGAGGAAACTGCACCTAATGCAGTTAGAGTTATGAATCTCTTTTGGCAAAAGATATGGTCTAAATAACAAAATTGATTGGGGGCAAATACGTGCTTACCTTTGGGTGGCAGCATCTCTCTGATATCAAAGAATCTCAGTAGTATGATATGCCTCACTGATCTTTTTGTAAATACTTGATAAAGACAAAGCAATGAAGACAGAGCCCTTCTGAGCAAGAAATGGTGGTGGAGGGACAGCCCAGAGGTAAATGCTGCTAAGTAGTGTTGAGGCATCACTTGGAGCTCTAGTAAGCCACTGCTGCTACTTGGCAGTGAAGCTGTAGTTGTTACACTTGAGATAAGTTATAAAGTCCTTGCAGAAAAGCAGGAGGCAGCAAAAGAGGAACCTGAAATGCAAGACAATGGAATGGGAAATTTTTCACAGGTAGCCACGATATTGCTGACTTGATCACTGACTTTCTGAAGCTTATGTTTGTTCTTTCTCTGACTTTAATTGCCTCCTAAGTTATATGTGTAAAATTGACTCAGTGCTTGTAAGCGTTGCCTAGTACTGGTGACAGAGGAGTTTATATCCAAGTATTAAGTGTAAGATGGAGTTAACTTTCAGAAAGCTTTTCTGCAGAAATGCAAACACAGCCTATTTGTACCAAACCCTTGCAGATGGTTACACCTGGATAATCTATGCATGATGGTTTGCTTACCAGCTTGGTGTTGATCCATGTTTGCTACCCAGATCTGTGGGAACATCAGATGTTATGATTTAATCTGCGCATGAGTGAGGTAATAATCTTACAGAACACATTTTATTTAGTAGATAAGAGTGTGGTCCAATTAAAAACCAAAAGTTGTTGTAAAATTACTCTTGAATTCTAACAAGGAGAATAGTTGCAATTTCCACTTTGTACAACTAACTTACTTGAATAAGTCAAGTTTCTCCTTCCCACCATTTTTAAAAACAAGATTTAAATAGCTAAAAATCTGTGTTTCCTTACCAAAACAAGCTTTTAAATTTTTTTCCTAAGGTTTATTCAAGTTGTACCCGAGTTGAAAGCCCTGGTATGAAAGAACTTGTTACTTAGAATGAGAAAGGAAACTCATTAGAGGAGTAGCACTAGAGCGATGATGAAGAGTGAAAACTCTGGCATGTTATGTATATCATGCTATAGCAGAAAGGAGAGATTTTTCTTGTGCTAGAGACTACTCAGCACACATATTATGTTAACCTTTCAACATAGGAAAAATAAAAAAATTCCTTAAACTTTGAAACAGTGAAATAAATTTTATAACCAATATTTGAGTTTACTTTATTTAAAAATATTTTAGAAGTAAGGACAGACCTGCGTGCAGATGTAACATAGTTCTGGAGCAGTAAACCGAGCAGTAAGAGTAAAATGGTAGCTATTGAGTATCTTGAGACAAAGACCAGGTGTCTGTTTGGCCCGAGCTACAGGCAGTCTTTATTGAGATTGAGCATCCAGCAGCTCTTGCGTGGAGCAGAGTAAACTTTGTTTAGTTGATGCCAACTTCTTCAGCCTTAGAGAGATGGAATAAGCAGGCAGAGATCTGAAAATCCAAGAGGCATGTTAACTAGGTCCTTTTTTTTGCATACCTTTCCCTGCAACTTTTGCAGGAGGTTCTGTAACAGTTTGGTATGACTAGAGTATAATCATTGCAATGTTCTCAGGACAATGCAAGCTCCTTTTCATGGTACAGCTACAGTAGTGGTACAATGGAAAAGCGGTGAAGATGGGGACTAGTTTTCGTAAAGAAACTAGGAAGCCTTTTTCCCACCTAAAAATGGTTCAGTGGTGATGACGGGGTGTGGGGAGTTGGGGGGGCATAAACCAAAATTTACCAAAAGTCCAACTTTCATACTTGCCTGCTCTTTTCTGAAAATGTGGGTTTTGCTTAGAAAATTCAGCAATATGACTGTTAAACATTGTAATTTGGGTGCTATGTATCCTCATTCTATGTGGGCATGACCAGTAGCTGCAATAAGTCTCTTAAAATGAAAGTCATCCTTTTTTGTAGAACCTTTTGAGGGTCTGATGGTCTGATATCACCAGGCAGGAACTTCCATGAAGCATTGTAATGACATTTTCAGGATCTGGAAGTTGGAGTTTATATATATGATTTTTTCTCACTGAAATAATAATTAATAATGTTGGTTGATTATTTCCTTTTTTTCTTTTGTTGGGGGGGGTGGTGGTGGTAGGAGGAGGCAGATAATGTATGAGATTTTTCACTGCAAACTCAATTTGAAGGTTATCCCCCTTCTCTTCTAACCATAAACTCAACTTTACTTAAGACATGGATTTGTTCTAGTTAAGACTTGCTGAGCTTTGCTTTGCATTTGCTGTAGTATAATAGTGGAATGACTTTGTGAAAAATTATCCAATTCCACTGTGTGCTTGATTTGCATAGGCTTATCAAAAAGCGTACTGTAAGGTTTCCACTTGTGCTTTGTTTGTGGAGAATTGGTCCTGGTGTTCCCACTGGGAACTGAATAATAGCAACTAGTAGCAACTGTGACTCCTGACACAGGGATGTAGAAGATGCTGTAGTTGAACTGGAAAAACAGACTGTTCTCTATGGAGTTGTGAAAATTCTGTCAACCTTGAGTAGATGATGGGGACCACCATCATGTTTAGATTCTTTGGCAATTGGGAATAGATGTATCTTGGAACTAGTAATAAAGTAATAAAGTATGCTAGGTGCTACATAGGAAGGTGAGCGGTAAAGGGGTGTTATTCATGGGGGTCAGTTATTTTAGGGTTATCTTGCGTATGTATGTGGTAGAATGGCATGGAGAGAAAATGCAAAAACAGAGACGGAAGTTAAAGGAAAAGAAAGTGAAATGAAGCAGAGATGGAGCTACCACATACAGGCGGTATGTTGCAGCTTTTGAAAGACAAGAAAAAGAGAAGAGCAATGATAGTAAAAGAAAAAAGTGAAGCAGAAAAGTGGGAAAGAAAGCATATGGGAAGCTGAAAAAGCACTAAAATATGTGAAAAGGATTCAGTGAGATAGAATACATTCCTGAAGAAGCAACTGAATGGTTTGAGAAGGAATCAATGTTTTTTCCTTAAAATTCTGCTGAGATTAATTTTGGCTAAAATGTAGCAATTTCTTTCTGCAAGGGAGGAGGTAACAGATGGACCCAGAGAGGGTCTTGATTTTCATGTTCATATGGAATCTTTTTTTAATTTTTGTTTGTTGAAGGCATTAAAAAATACCTCTGGCAGTTTTTCCATTTCCTTTGGCTTTCATGTTTAAAGAAATATTCGGACTGGGAGAGAGGATGGGAAGCTGAGCCAGGTGGCAAGCCTATTCATCACCTAGTCTGTGGTGGAAAACATTGAATGATCAAATGAAAGTGTCTTAAAATAACATGAACACAGAGACAGAAAAAACTGCCAAGGGAAGGAATTTGTGTTAAAAGAAAACTTGCAGTTTCCCTGTCCAGTCCTAATGAAAGACTCCAACATTCAGTGGAAGGCAGTATATGTATCATCTGCAGCTATATTTTTTTATTATTGTTACTTTTTAGAGTAATTAGAAAGTCATAAAGAAATAGTTTTATCTGAAAAGCATTCAATTTGAATACTTATATGGAAAATACCTCTTATACGTATATGTATGTGAGTATGCCTGCATGCTACAGGTCAGTGTTGTTAAATTTGATTCTAAAGAAGAAGAAAATCTTTTTGCTCGTCATTGTAAATAAAAATATTTTTTGTAAGTTACCGAATAAGCCATGAGGCGGTTTGGTAGCTCTGTCAACTTCAGCATGTTAGCCAAAACAACAGGAGAAAAAATTCTCTTTGAAGCAAAGAAGCTTCAGATCTTGAACTTAAACTGTAAGTGACATATCAGCTACGAATCTTCATCAGCCTGCACGGTTAAAGGAAACATGATTAGTTTTTTTTATAAACCTATACCTATCCTTTATTTCTCACCATCTGAAAAAGTTCAGGTGGTAGGAAATCCTACGTCTAAACTTGCTTCCTTTGTCTACTTTGCATTCATAAACTGAAGAACAGTGTCTGCTAATAAAGACTACAGTGTTTAAAACCATTATGGGGTTTTAGAGAATGTTCCAAATATATCTGCTGGGAGCCCCTAATATTTTGCTGACAGTTGATATGTTTAACTATTTTTACTGTATTTGGCTAAATTTAAAGGGTTAAGTAACCATGAATTTTTGGTTATTTCCTGAAGGATCCCTTTCTTTATACCCAGCCACCTTAGTCACAACCATGCAGGAAATAAGAGTTACATACCAGCACTACTTAATAAGTATTCCTACAAAAATGAAACTTCTAATGAATTTAATTAATATTTGTATGTCGATAAACTAACGTTGGCCCCAGCGACTCCAGGTGGTAGTTATCTTAAAGACTAGGTCTATGTTGGACACATTCTGCCATAGATGAGAGGGGGTTTAAGGTATAAGCTCATCAATTTAGAGAAGGCACAACCCAGAAAAGGCTGTTGTAAACACCTATGTGCTACCTAATTCCTGTATTAATTGGGTCCAGGCTTAGTGAGATCTTAAGTCTTTAATTTGTTGTTTAGAGGCTTAAATGCAAAATATTACAATTGATTGGCCAGTGTAGAAATGTGTGAGAAGAAATTAAGAGATTCAAAGTCTTGGAAGAAATGGAAAGGAAGTATTTTTGAATCATAGTTTTGTGTTAATATGTTCTATCTAAAAAAAAAAAAAAACCACCCTGATTCATTTCCACCTTTTTTATAAAGAAAAAAAGATACCTTAATGAAACTGTATTGCCAAAATATTTAGAAGATTTCTCCCTCCATTCCACCCCTCTGTCCAAATTGTGAATGGAAATGGAGATCAAGCTGTAAAGCTTTAAATTCAACTTAAAAGAGCTCTTTTCTCTGGCCAGTTCTTAAAATAAATAATATCCCATTTTTAACATCACTGTCTAGTAGTTTATCCAACATGTGCAGAAATAATGTCATATTAGCATTTATCAATTGTACAGATGCCATTTATCAGCCAACACTATTTGCAAATAACTAAGTACAATAGATTTTTAAAATCCAAGCTGCTTAAATTAAAAACATATTTCTTTTACATAGCTGATGCTATGTTTGGAGATTTGTTTTCTGTGTGCATGAGCTCTTGGGAACACAAATTATCCAAGTCAGGGTTGTTCAAAGCTGCGCTGCTTGGTGACAGGGTTCTTGGGTGTTGCTGTAGTGCAAAGAACAATGGTGTACTAGAAATAGTTTGACAAAGAAAGAAATAGAGGGGTAAATTGTCTTTAAAGACATCAGTTCTGATGTAAAAATATCTGTGTGGCCATTGGGAGGCAAAGAGATTAGGAATTAGCTTTATTCAAATGTCCTCGACTAGTTTTAAGTTCCAGTGCTCCATATACGTTCTGAATCTGGAGTTTCCCAGTTGTAACTGGGCTTGAACTCAAATGATTTAATTGATTTAATTGTTTTATGCCAAATAGCTCTCAGAAATCTCTCTCCTTGAGTGCAAGGTTACCTGGCTTACTGTTCAGCTACCTGAGGGTCTTTGTCAGAAAATTCTCAGACTTGTATCCCAAATGTATTTTTGAATTATATGCCGTGCTTAATGAAAAGCAGACAGTTGATTGGAACAAGCAATATAGGAAATTTAGTTTTCTGCTTACATGAGGGAGAGATTTATAGTTCCTGTAGTATATTTTGTGTCTTTGTAGACTGGAAGGCAGCACCTTGCAGCATTAGAAAGTAGGCATGAAAGAACCTTTTAGGTGATGAAGGAAAAAGCAAAGAACTTTCTTGTTCCAAACTTTGTGGTTTTGGATCCCGGCACAGTTGTATTTCATGGAATTAGTGGGAAATGGTTTAAAACAGACAGTCATTTTCATCGTGACTCATTATGCATAGCAATATATTATATATAAACACATTGTTTGGAACGAGTTCAGTGAGTTTTATTTTGTGGTTCAATTAATACTATACTGAATATTATCTTCCAAAACCAGAATACCCCGATTCTGATTCTGCCAATTACATACTAATGAGCCATCTCTGTACATTCATTATTTACAGCTGACATGTTGCGTTTATTTAGACAGAAAGCTTCATAGACTAAGGTTCCCCCTAGCTACATACAAGTGACGTACAGCGCAACAGCAAAAAGTTGGCATACCAGAATATAAATACCTCATTATCAGTATTAGAGATTAATCCATTGATATTCTGACAAGGAAACTTTTTCTTTTCATTTTTATCTGAATTTTGGCCACTAAAAATGATGAGAATTATGAATTTAATAGTGTTAGCTTAAAAGCCTCTGTTTCTAGAAACCTGCAGGACCACTAAGAGTACTCTGGCACTTTCAGTCCACAAGCTGCAATCTTTACTTTAGCACTAACATAAAAGTAGACAAGTTGACAAGTAGGCCCAGCTCTTCAGAGGTGTGAAAAATCCAGCGGGCTTACTTTGTATCTTTTTTTTCTGAATTTCCAAGGAGAAAAATAATCAATAATGGATTCAGTGATATCGATTCTAAAATGCAACAGTCTTGATAGAATTGCATTTATGTACACTTAATAACTACCTAAACAAAGGTTGGAGGCTGAGGGTAAATCTAATAAATGCAAGTTAAGTGCTACTGTCTGACCCCTATTTGAACTGCAGGGACAGATCCATCACGACATAATTGGTTTATCCTCTTGTGTCTAAGATGCTCTGTAGTAAACAGAGTATTTTTATGCCTTGGAGAGCTTAGATTACAAGTGAAAACTTTTCTGAGTCTTCATTAATACAGGCTAAACAATGTGTGGGGCTAAAGATGCTCTGTTAGCATTTTGGGAAGTCATGCTAGTTCCATATATAAACCAAACCCTTGTTTGAACTACAGGGTCAGAGTGATCACAGTGTAATTGGTTTATCCTCTTATGTCTAAGATGCTGTGTAGTAAACAGAGTATTCCTACGTCACGGAAAGCTTAGGCCTGGCCACTGCTATTTTTGGTTGCTGTTCAGTAATTCTTATAAGGAGAAACCTAGTGAATATTCATTCCCTGTTAACATTGAATGTGCTAGTAATATTGTGTACCTTTATGAAAATTTTCTCAGTTTGGATAGGAGAGTCTGAGTGTATGTAATGATTTTTGGTAGCTAAGTTGTTCCGTGTCATTGGTCATCCAAGGGAGCCTTCCTCTGTACTTTTGTTAGCTCTACTAGATCTGTTCTGGAAAGGAAGAGTTAAAAGTTATGTTTTTATGGTATAATTGCAAAAAGCAATCACTCTAGTGTTATGATAATGCAATAGCAATATCCAAGTTGAATCTATTAATTTTTCTTATTAGGATGTGATTTTTAAAAAAACATTTCAGTAGTTCAGACTACTGAACTTAAGTTTCAGTAAAACCACTTGCTCGACATTTCAGTATAAAGTATGGATCCCGTGTTTGGAAACATTTTGTGGGGTGAGGTAAATACAAAAGGGTAAACTCTAAGGTAATCTGTTTCTCAAATGAACTCTTCTGCTTCCCCAGCTTCCAGAAATAGTTCAAGCACAACACAACTATTTTCCTAGGATGCCTGCACACCTGAGGCGAGGCTTGGGAACCTGTCTAAATATTTATACAATATGTTCTGGGAATCCAGTCTTGTTGACATATTTAATACATAAGAAAAACTCAATAAACTTTGGGGGACCTCTCCTCTCCCCACCTGCAAAAAAGTCTTTTTTAGTGTGTGTGTGTGTGTTTTATTTTTTTTAAATTAAGAACAAGACTTTACAGAATCGGCAAATAAACTGGAAATATATCATTAGGCCTTCAATCAGTAAATGCTTCTTAATACAAAGGAAAATGTGAAAGTTATGCATTTCTTATCTAGATGAAGGCAACACTTGGGGCAGCATGAGAGAGTTACCATTTTGTCTTTAGCTAAGCAGTTTTTATGTAAGTGCTGGTGATCTCAGCGATGTCGTCCCTATTCAAATTAGCTTTGATCGTTACTCTTCCTGCCTATGCACTACACTGGGGGAGGAGAATAGCCTAATAATTCTTCATATGAATACTGTAGGTGATCATATAGGAGTTGGTCTTTCTACAGCTGCTCCAGAAGTTGGGGACCGTGGTATAGACAACTAGCAAGTCAGTAGTACAATTTGTGACTGCAGGGTTCTCTGGTATTCAGCTTACACTTTCTAGCTTTCCTTTACAGTTATCTTACACTGTGCTCATCGTAAAATTGCACCATTTGTCTGATCTCCAAAGACTTCTGTGTGTTGGAAGTGAACAGTGAGGATTTTACTCAAGTCTATAGAGTGTATAAACAGCAGGATGTAACTGTATGATGCTTTCACAGTCCTTTAAGTTGTTGCCATTGATTGTACAAACTTTCTTCCTTGCAATAGCATTGAGTTTTGTACCTCAAATTTGGAAAAGAACTGTATTCTCTGAAATCAGTCCGAGTTGTAATTAGAAGGTGGCACACTAACTTTGTGCTAGGCAGCAGCGTGTTGAGGGGGAATTGTGCTTCTGTTGAAACTGATAGGTATTCAGTTAACCCTTCCAAATACGGGGGACTGAATATAACTTCATAGTTTGACTTTAAATTTAATAAGTATTCTTAATAGAGCTTCAAAAGTTTTTTTTCCTTCAAAATCAACTACTGCGTCCTCTTCTCCTTGCTCTGTTTAAACAATGAATATCTCATATTGTTATGGTTGGATTCCCAGAGGGACACATAATATCCCTCATGGTCCTCTTACCACAAATAATGTGCATGTGTCATGTGATAGAGATGGTGGAGAGCTAAGCAGCATTTTTTTCTGTTCTGCAATTCTCTGCAGCCCTCATAATGCTGTCTTTGCAAAGTTTCATTCATTCCAAAAGGAGTCATGGACTTCTAGCTTTCTAGAAAGCTATTGGGTGTATTTGAAGTTGGTTAACTGGGCTTTCCCTTTAATTGTTTTAAGGGTAAGCAACTGTAGAAAACAGTTCATACCATAAAATGATGATTAAGACAAGAAAAGCTCTCATCTTTGAGAGGTACTTATTTATTATTAGCCAGATTTAATAATTCTTTTTTGGGTGGTCATATCCAGATCTGTTGGTAGAAATGAGCTGTTAAGAAATTATGTAATGCAGAGTATACTTAAATCACACTGCTATCACAGATCCATGCTCCTATTTGATGATAGGAAACATGACAGTACTTGCTTCTGGGAAATCTGTATATAAGATTTGTATAATTTATCTAAAATCTTTGCCCTCAGAGAGCTGTAATAGCTGCAGAAAATTCCCTCACTGTTATCACGTATGCTCTGTGACTACAATGTACATGTATGATTACAGTGCATTTTAAGAAACGTACCTCGTGGAAATTTTTCAAAGTGATTCCAAATAGATTCCTTGTAAGCCAAGCTCAAAGAGATTAAAATCAATTTTACTATATAGTTTGTAACCTCTTCTTTTGACTGAGAGACTTAATTGGTTTCTATTACCTAAATTTGGAAAATAGGTAAGCATATTGGATTGTGTCCATAAAGAAATGACACATGTACTGCAAGCTCACACTAAGATGCTGTGATTTTTTTATATTTGCAGATATCCTGTTTTCTTCATGGTTTACAAAGAAAACTCAGTATCGAGGGAACTGAAGACTGGGATGTGCTGGGCTAATACAAATTTAACTGAAGCCAAGAATGCCCCTGGTTTGGCTCTGAAAAGAGTACTAAGCAGCCAAGGACATTTGGAAGGCCAAATCCAAACCAGTACGGTGAGCTTCCTATATTGTACTGCATACAGCAATGATTATATATATGAATTTTATTCTGTCTATCCTGTCTTTATATCTTGTTTTAATAGAGGGTAGTCTGCTTTTGAAGTGCCGGAACGGGTTGACAGTAGCTTCATAAGCGATACAAACAATATATTCTGCTTTTCTAGAAACAGCTTTAATTTCTTGTCATTAGCTCCCTGCTTTTTAGCCAGAATTGACTATATGGCTCTAGTTTGCCCTGGTCAGGATGTGGGAAAACCTAAATCCAACATACAGGCTGATTTAAGACATTATATTGGCACTGAGAGTCAATAAGTAATTTATTTTGCAACATAAGTAGAAACCAGGGTGGTGTTAAAAAAATAAAAATAAATTGCAGCGTTGTTTATCTGCTTTTGTAATAACACAGCAGACCTGGATTTCTTCAGAGGATTATTATTTAATCCTGATACTGTGCTTCAGTAGTAGCTCTCGGCAGACTCTTCCTCTGAAACTGTTTTCACAGAAAATGTCTAGCTAAGTATTTGTGTTAAAACAGCTTTTGACTTCTTAAAGTTATATTATGTAAGATGCTAGAGTTATGCTCTCTGTCTCCTTGGGAACTCTTTAAATATCTAGAGTGGAATAACATGCTTTAGTCTGAACGAAATACAAGATCCCCCAAGTGGTGTGATTCTTTCATTCAGTTGATGTTGCCTGTGCTCGTGAATGTACAAAAGTTCATGTGGAAATGAGTGTTCAGCTTACTCATAGATATCCCTGTTTTATTTTTTCAGCACACTACTTTATCCCATCTAATTTAAATTATGTTGGTCTCCTTTTCTAGAATATCCATCTGCTCTTACTGATTTAACTCTTTCTGTGCTTTTCTTCTCCATTTTTCTCTCTTGCTTGTTGTTATGCCTGAATTAAAAGCATCTGGATTCAAAATGTTGAGGTTTTGATAACAAGTCTGTGTCTCATTTATTTTTCTTGTAAAATGCCACAGCATCCTTTCTATACTTAGCATCCAAGAAAAGTTGAAATGTGTTGAAAGTTTTCACTAGAAACTATTTTTTTTTAATAGAAAATCACTGTTTTGATCAAGATTATTTTCTTTGTTTCATATGAAGTTTTTTACTTCCTTTGGAGAGTGGTCTTGTCACTACACCTCTGAAGGGGAAGGAAAATTGAATTTTGCAGAGTTTCAACATGCGAGATTGGAAAAAAAAATGGAAAAAAAATGGAAATTTGCATGTATCTTTAATAATTACAATTGTAATTACCATGCTGCTCTGCTGGCGTGTATTTTTCCAGCAAAATCCTGAAGGGCCAAATGCACACGTGAAAAAATGAGGGGTGTGTACAATAGAGGAAAAAACCTATGCATTGGTAACGTGCTTTAGCAAACCATTCATGCAGCAAAAAACTATACAGAAATTTTGCATGTTATTACGTACTAGGAAGAAAATTCCATGCTACCCAAAACAAGGTATGACTGAAGGAAAATGAATGCTAATAGAGCAGTCTAGCCAAGAACATCCCCGTTTGTTTTCCATTTCTTGCCAACCTATGTTGCAACCCTCCCAGAAACGAGGACAAAGAGTGTAGACTAGGGAATGCAGTGGTTGTTGTAGGTCCACTGTTACCACTTGAAAATGGATTATGCAGATGAGTAACCTCAAGCTCCTGACACAATTTGCACCAGTAAGGTTGGAAATTCAAGTTAGTGCAAATGCTCTTCAAGCTGGAACAGTTGCTATTGCAAAAATAAAATGCATGAAACCAGGTATGAATGCTAGACCTGGGGAGTTTGCAGTATGAAAAACAATTTCCCTTTGATTTGAGCATGTGATATCTGGTAAACAAAAGTTGTTTAATTACCGATTTAGGCAGAGCTGTTTAAGAACAATGCTTATTGATTCTGAAAATCTGATTGTCAACACAGGGTTCTATGTCTTCAGCAGTTTCCTCTAATTCTGCTGTTGAACTGGAATGCAACTGCAGAACTGGTCTTCCTGCACATTTGGGACTATTTGACTGTAGCCTGAACTTTACAGAGCAGACATGGTGTGTAATTAGAGTATTCGTTATAGAAAGAAGGAGTTGTGAGCACTGTTGTTGATTCACGAACAATAACGTACCATACCCTATGATCAGGAGGAGTCTCAGTTCGTCACATCTATTCCTTTGAGTTCATACTGAACTCCTGTGAAACTGCAGAACCAAAAACTGTCTGTGGCTCTGCCAAGGAGTGACTGCCTGAATTACCACTGGAAAGTCCAGTAAGCGTTAGCACTTAATTACTGTACCCTACCTTAAAGGCAGGAATTAAGTGATGTGCAGCATAGCTATGGCCCTCTACTACTTTGTATGTGTCTTAATGTGTCCTGCTATAACTGAAGTCGGGAGTAGAGCCCTTTGCTGATAATCTGTGCTTGGCAGAATCTGCAGGTACATAATAAATAACTGACTGCCAATTACACGACATGAATTGCCCCTGCTTTGTCAAGAAGATAGTTGCATATCAATACATGCTCATTAATAATTATTGTAGGTACTGAAAAACAACCTAATTTCCTTTCCTTGTTTATAAAGCTAGACTTAACTATTTTCGAACATATTCTAAATACACAATCTCTTCACGTTTCTTAAATGACATTGTAATTCTCATAGACAAAAGACATAAAAGTGTCTGTCTTGGTTAAAACTTCAATCTAGTTCTTGAACTCTGACCTCATAGGAATACAGGGTCAACTCTCAGGATTTTGGCACTCAGCGTGGTGCTGTGTAGTGAGCATTTGGGTCCTCAGCAAGATCATCTCTGGATTAGGTTTTTCTCACATTAAAGTCACCGAGGCAAATAGTTTCTGCCATTTGACTTCTCACAGGCGGGCTTGTACTGCTTTCAATTAGGTCTCTCCCCTTCTTGTCTGCCCACCCAAGCCTCCAGGAGACTGGGAATGGTGTAGTGACTAACAGGAATTTTCAACTAGAGCAGTATCAAAATCAGCAGTATCAAATTGATTCCAGGCTCTGCAGCCATGTTGCAAACTGATTTTTGCTATGACCTTTTGTTTTAAAGTACCTGGTATATTTATTTTCTGTGTCTTTGCTATTTCTGTCTTTTAAAATAAAATCTTGTTGGCGATTCACTGGTCCTGTAGAAAGGTGAGGAAAGAAGATTTTTAACACTGGGAAATTGCTTGGTTTCATATTGTAATAGGAAGTAGGCTTGAGATGACAAATTTTGAGGTACTTGTTTCCAGATCTCAAGCTACATTTTTTAAAGGGTTGTCTATGTAGACAGCTCATTTAATTACTTTGAACAGGAACTGTACAGGCTATCATGCTGTAATAGTGATAAGAAATTCAAGTTACTTATTTTGCAGTGTGTGCTTATGCTTGTGTGTTTATAAAACATATGCATGTGAAGCAAGCGCTAGAGAACTGAAGTAATAGGTTCCCACTGTGGGATTTTGTGCAATGTACACTTAACACATGTAAAGGCTTTGTCTGGCAATCATGCCAATCACCATGCAATGAGTAGAAAATAATTTTCTGGTAATAGCAGCCCACAGTGGTTTGATGAAAAGTCCTAGTAAGAAATTGCTTTCACGTCAGAAAATTCTGTGCTGTCAGAAATTCCTGAAATGTCAGGAAGGGTGTAGCCCTTCTAAAAATCCTTGAATACTCCAGGGTCATTTTTTCCCCTTGTTTTCTTTTGTATCTTCTTTTATCTCTTTTCATCAGGTATATGAGCACCTGAGTATATAAATATTGTGCAGACTTGTGTACTCATGGGGAATGAGTCTTACTCATTGGTATACCTAAGTTTTTTGTTTTCAGAGGTAAAGTTTTCAGTGTAGAACTAGCACTGCGAAAATCCTGTCAAAAAGCTATCTTGCACAGAACTTTATCAGTCCTTTGTATGTAAGCAAGCACAGTGTGTTTGGTTTTCTGATTTCATAGAACAGCTTCAGGGAACTGCATGCTTAGCTTCCGTGTAAAAAAAACGTACAAAATATATGGAGAAAATAGATGGGAAGCCCTTGGGTTTTTAAAATTCTTTTTTTCCAGAGCTGTGGCTAGAAAAGGTAAAAGGTCCATCTTGTTTTTTCCAACTGAAAGCAATAAGAATTTACAAAAATATCTATTAGTCATCTCAAAATATTTAGAGAGAGCTTTTGCCTTTCAGGGAACTCCTTGCACTGTGGGGTGACAGCAGGCTTTGAAGCTGAGGGTTGGAGTTGGCCAAACGGCCCTGGAGAGGCTGCGGAGCCAGGAAGGGGCTGGGGGACAGATGGATGCAGTGTCCCCAGCCAGTGGTTCTCTTCTGGGCTGCCTGGGGGCTTGACTTGGGAGAGGGAGGAGAACCTGAAGGGGAAAAGGAAGGAAGAAGAGCTTTCTCTTTGCTTTTCTCTTTCCATGTGGTTCTGCACTCAGGTGAAGATGTCTTCCCCTGAATACTTATCTGTTTCAGTGGTTAAGCACATACTGTTTTAAAATATAAAGGCAAAAAGCATATAAACTGTCTTTATAATGGTATTTTAGCTTTCATGTAATCGAGTATAATTCAAGTTCAACCATCTTTTTCACTGTAGTTTTGTCAAACTATTAGACTTCCTTTGTTACTGTTTCCTATAATGGGTCTAATCAAACTTACGGTTTTGCAGAGAGGGGGAGATGCTTTTATGCTTTCTGGCTCCATTTGAACCGCATACTGCTGAATAATAAAACCAGCTCTGTTTTGATGGTGTAAGTCAACATCATAGGAACATATGTTTTTGTGATTTTTTTTTTTTTTTTAAATTACAGGAGAGAAGCTCTCTCATGTCCTTTCAGACATTAAGTGACACACAGCACTTTTTTTTTTTTTTACTTACACTGATATGTTTAAAAATGACTATATTTTACTTTTGTACTAACTGGAAATTAAAAACGGACACGCCCTTATTCTGACTATGCTTTTACTGTCAATTGTAACCACTTAAAGCAGTAGTCTAGAAAATAATGTTGTCTGCCAAGGAGTTGGCTTAGGTGGAGTTTTCTGAACCACTCCCCAGCACTCTGAAGAACTCCTTAAACTTCTGGTATCTGTTGCTGACAGTTGAAAAAAGAAGAATTTGCTGCCCTCACATTCTCACTGTGTAGTTCTTGAGATTGTAATACCAAACCTTTTAAAGGTCTAATTTGGCAAGCCTGAGGTTGGAGGCATCATTTCAGATACTGGTCGTCTTACTCAGCTGTGGAGGGAGAAAATGAGCATTATGCCCATATTCTAATGTATTTACTTATGTGTGTGTATAAAAATATATATTACATATATGTCTCTATTGCATAAGCTTTCAGAGGTATAGTCTGCTCTAAACCAGGACTAGTATTTATATGGCTCTTGTTTTTATGTGTATTAATGACACCTCAAAAACGATATTCCAAATATAGAGTTAAAACTAATAACTGCTTATTTTGAAAGAGGTGGTTTTCTGAAAATTCCCATACTGTGTTGGATGTAGTTGTAGAGAGAGAGAGATCAGTGTGCACTAAGACATCGAAAAATGTTCGATATGTGAAATTTATTGTAGTGCTTAAGAAATCATATAGTTTCACAATGGTATGTGCATTATGTGTACATAGAAAGAGACCAAGCCTCAAATAGAGGACAGCAGTAAATACCACGAGGTACTGCACAGGTTCAATGTCTGCACAAACCTCAAACTGAAACAAACCATTGAAACTGCAAATGAGTGTTAATCACCTATGCCACTTCTGACTAGCCACTTACAGTAACATTGGGCAACTACAAACAAATTGCATAGAACATTCACATAATTTTATTATAGGAGGCAAATATTAAAAGCTTTCTCCCCTCAAAGTTCCTGAATAAGATGGCCTCTGAAATACTCTGCAAATTTGAACCAGTTGCTACAAGATTGTAAAAGCCCTAAGGCAGAGACTGAATTTTAAGTGAGCACTTTATTACTCTTGTGTGAATCCAGCTTGATTCACTCAAACCCTGTATTTAACTGCTAACTGCCTTGTCTGGAGAAGGGTATCGGATTCGGTGTATCCTGTGATAGCTCATCCATCATCAGCATAAAGAGATTTAACAAGACGGGGAAAAAAAATCCTCATATTTGACTAGTTTGTACTATGCAAGGAAAAGGAACTTTTGAACAAGATTCTCTTTCCATTAGACATATAAAGATACTGCTGCCCCTATTAAAAATGGTTAAAGTTTTGTAAATTTCTGCATTGCATATACTGCATAGTAACCATTTTCCATAGTGTTTACAATACAATTATATGAAATGCCTTGAAGATTTTAAGTAATTTTACAGTTGTTAGTTTAGAGCCTTCAGGAAGAGTGCTTGGTCTGAATGATAGGCAATGGTGCAGATGGCCAATGAAATATTATTTGTTGTAATCTTTCGTTGACCTATTACTAATCCTAAATCATGAAAGACAGACAATGCAATGGCTGATAGCTAGAAAATATGAACTGCTGCAAATATGAGCTGAATTGCAAAGACAAGAAAAAGGCATAATTCTCTAAACTATGTAAAAATCTAATAAGTGAAGAAGACATGTTTGCCTAACTGAGGCTATCCCATTTCACCTGGTAGGTTTATATCAGCTGAAATGTCACACATCCATTCCAAAGTTAGAAAGGTCAAGCATCTTCCTTCTGCCTTTCCCAAGATTACTGTGACTGATGTATATTATTTCTCCAAAGTCTTAAGTCATATCTCATGACTGAATTGCATGATAAAGAATATTCCCATTGATTAATAAGTTGTCTGACTGTCTAACCTGTAGTCACCTTGGTATTCCCTCAAAGGAACTGGCTTCAGCAGAATGAGTCAAATGGGAAATGAGCGTTCCAAGGTTGAAACTTGCTTTTCCAAATGTAATGTCTGCTGCAGCCTGCGGGAATTTAGAACATTGAATCAACCTGAATCTCTGAAGGTTTTGTAGTGACATTATATTCTAGGAAGGGACAAAAGAGTTCTTTGGGTTTCACTAAGTAATCCAGTTTTACACACTGCTGCAAATCAGCGTGTGGTATGAAGATGACTTGATTCTACAAGTTAGAAAGAACTAGTCTGTACTGAGATAATTTCCTTAACTAATCTGAAATTGTAACAGGGAATTAAAAATAATTATGATATAGTTCAACTCAAACCTTTTGGGGAGATATGCTAAGTTCTGTAGGGCATCTGATTTCCTTTAGCTAGTCCTTACATTGTTTATGCATGTTGATGTTTGATTTGCAAAGCCGCAGATAAATATGGCTGGAGACACTGGGTTTTGTTTGTCTTTTTGAGGCGTTACAGTGAGTTCCATTCCAGAGGAGGTGACGTGCTGCTTATGCGTCTGAAGAGTGATACGCTGTTTGGGATCTGCCCCTCAAAGAAAATGTATGATCGTTTAGGGTGAGGGTAAATAAGACAGAAATATATCAATGCAGAGATAAGGAAAAGCAGATGTAGAAAGAGCAGTGCTCAAGGCTGAATTTACAGGCTGTTTATTACTGATACACAGACAACTGTCATTGCTGTGAAAGTACTCTAGTGGGTCGAGCAGCATGGGCACAGAACTTTGAGTTGGTCTGGGAGCATGTGGAATGATGCTATTTCCATGTCTCTTTGGCACCCATGACTGTGGGACCCCTTACAATGGGATCAGTGGCATTGCAGGCATCTCCACGAGCAGACTGTATTTGCTAATAACTGAGAAGCAGTAGGCATTGATAAGGAATTACCTGCCTGCTATTTCTCTATAGTGCATGCTCAGAAGTGTTTTGTTTAAACACAAGAAGATAACATTTGCTTTACCTCCTCTGGTTACATGCTTGTATTATTTTTGATGTGCTATGCTGTCCTGTGTGCTCATTAAATTAACAAAACTCAACATATGTAGAAGTTATAGAAAGACAAAGCTAGAAGTATTGTCAAGTCCCGTTGTTTACTCTCAGAAACATAATTTGTTGTGTAGAAACTGATACAGCTCCACCTTGGAAAGTGGTAAACTTGTCCAGTTTTTGGAAAGCTGTCTTAAGACAAATTCTTCTTCTCATTAGAAACTGATTTCTAATTTCTAGTCTGAGCTTACATATGGCTAGTCTTTATCCATTTGTTCTTGTGTCATTTTTTTCCTCTTAAACAACTTTCTTCCTGCGTTGTCCCTTTCCCTACAGTTAATGCATAGGTAGTAATCCTACCTCTTCTAGGCTTCTTGTAGGAAATTCTGCTGCTTCGTGGAGGATCATCAAATCTTTCTCTAAATTAATCCACTTCTGAAGCAATCTCTTGAATATGACAGGCCATTATTGTGTGTATTAGGCTATCTACATGAGTCTCATGAATGTCTTGTAAACTGACAATATTTTTCTATCTCTGTTCTGAAACATTAAGATCCTTGCATTTCCTGCAGCTGTGATATTAATACTTATAGGTACCCTATAAGTAAGTCATAAGCACTTTCTAATCCTGCTAGCTAATGAGACAGCATCAGATCATTTTAGATCCAGGCATTTATCTGTAACTCCGCCTTGAATTCTGAGCTCCTCGGGTTAATCTATCTACTTTTGTTCTGTGACAACTAGTTATTTCTCTGTGTAGCCCCCACCTCCTGTATGCTATCAACGTCTTCTAGTTTTGCATTAGCAGCATACTTTGGCATTTTCCCAGTCTTTGGGATAGGGACCTTTAGAAAATTTGAAAGGTCAAGGAACTCCACCAGTGACACCCTTCATTACTTCCCTTCTTGCGTCCACCTGTTTTCCTCTTGTCTTAGCCTTGTTCTGGAGCTGGCCTATTATCAAGGTGTTTAGCAATTCAAATCACTTGCCCTTCTCCAAATAAGAGTATTGTGTTTGCGATTCTCTTGCTTTAAAAATGGGCATGGTCATGAAAAAATCTTTTCTTCACTATCTTTATATTTGAAACTTAAATAAGGTGGAAGAAAAGGGCTTTAGGGACTGTTTCTGTGAACAGAAGAATAATGGGAAGAAGCAAAGGATGACAATAAATGAATATTCTCTCCTACTACTGTGTTTGAGCCTCACCTACTCCTATTCTTTATGTATACACATTTAAACTACTACATGAAATGTGCTTTTCCTTCTCTCATACATAAAAAGTGTATGTGGATCTTAGTCTGCATTTTGACATGTTGTTGGTTTTGTTTTATTGCTGAAATCAAATTAGGGTATATGTAAATCTCATCTCAAGTTCCTACTGTGGTATGTCAGTATTCTGTATGTGATCCTGTTGATAGATGTCAGGTGAGTAGAGTGATATTCTGCCATAATGATGTCATCAATCTTTTTAATTTCGATGGTGAAGACTTATTTTTTGCATCACAACCTTTTTTTTTTTTTAATAATTTAAATCTCCTCCTCTTTAACAAAGATTCACAGCTTTGCCTTTTGTGAGTTTTCTGCATTAAAAATGGCTAAGCTATGCAATACTGTTATAGCATATGTGGTAGCTTAACCACAGTCTTTAGCTTTTGTTTTTGTTCTCCTTTGGAGACGCAAACCCTTCCCTCAGTAAATGGAGATTTCCACTCTAGCCTGTCTCTCTGCTTTTACAAGTGGTGCAGTGTGTTTTATTTTTGCCTTAAGGGGGAGGAGGGGATGCAGGCTGAAAGATAAGAAAGCTGTGTTGTAGCATACTGGTTCCAAAAATGATAAAATGTGAAAAATAACAGACTGGTTTCAGGGCCATGCAATCAAAATAGATTTTGCACTGGAGATATAAAAAGAGACTATGCAAAACATTCCTGAAATAATTTATGCTGAGTTCAAGTTTAAAGCCAGAGATGTAGTAGTATATTATGTGTTCTTTTGGCATTCTGTTTTTAAATCAACAAAATTATCTCAACTTTTGCACTCTGCTCAGTGCATTGATTCCCTCAATATTGTACAGTTAGAGCTATGGGTCTAGCAGTCTTTCAAATGTCTCATTTTCAAAATTTGAAGACTTTATTGCTTTTTAGTGTTATCTACCTAGTTTCTATAGCTGAGCTATCAGCTGGTTTAGTTATGTATATTCCACTGTGTTCTGGGCTGTCTTGGTGTCAAACTCACAAAGAAAATAATTCATGTGATATGTTCTCCTTGCTTGCCAATTAATGTTTTTCTGGTTATCCTTACTTATGCCAACCGCCTGTGTAACCTACCTCTTGGTAGCCCAGTGAAACTGGTAACCTTTGCCAGTCCTGGGCAAGGGCCGAGTCCTGAGTGGGCCAGGTAGCTTGCCTGTTGCAATCCTAGTTTAGATTCTAAATGGTTTTACATTATGCGTGTGGCCTGGCTTGTTAACACAGACACAGATATAGCCAAAGGGTAAAGACCTATCAGGACATCTCCCAGGACTGAATATTTTTGTTGTGAAGGTATTTATTTTCCTTCCTCTCTCTACCATATCATTTTCCTCATTGTTTCCAGATATTTTACCATCTTATTTCAGAAGTGGGGTTTTCTTTTCACTGGTGTTGGTGGATTTTTTTTGTGGGGGTTTTGTGTTCTGATTGTGTTTGTGGGTTGTTTTGTTGCTTTTTTTTCCAGGTAATTATTTATTTTTAACTCTGCTTCATCAGGGCTGTGACTAGAAAGGCCTTAAACATGAGCTGACTTGAACATGTACAAAACCATCTGCCAAAGGCTTCAGATAACAAGTCTAAATTCTCATAATAATAAAACTTATTAATCTTCACAGTTAACAAAATCTCTGAATAACATGCAAAAAGTTATTTTGAAGTATAGTCTGTCAGTTAGAAGAAATTTGTCATTCGAATCTAGAGTCAGGTACAAAGCCTGCTGAAGCGATTGGGAATTTTGCTAGTGTTCTCAATTGAAGGTAGGTTTGGCCTCCAAATGCAAACACTCTTAGGGCCATTATTGTCAAGTGGAAGTTACATTTTTCTATTGAAAATAATGTCTCTGTTCTGAGAGGTCAGGCCCTGAAAGTGTCCCAGAGCTGGGACTTCAATAAAGAGTTATAAAAGTTGCAAGCAAAACTGCATGCATTTTGGTAGCAAAGTAAAATGGAAAATGTGAGGGAAACATATAAAGCCAAGAACAAAATATTTTTTTCATAAATTATATCAAACACATAACCATACAGAGATCAAACTTAGAATAACCCACCTACATTCATATTCCAGAAATGCTCTTGATATCTACGTACGTACCTTTTGTGCCACAGTCCCAAGTGTAGGCTGGTTGAACTGTAAATAGGGAGAACCGAGTCAGTGAATATTATGGTGTTAATATTGAGTTGGGGCTGTCTGTGCTTTTTTAGGATTGAGATGTGTTAGTGACATGAGAATGGGCAAATTAAAATAACTGGGTTGAGTTCCTTCTGCATTTATTTTTATTGAGTTACGTTGTTTAATTATGCTGTAATAGGGGATAATTTAACTTGTCTAAAAAGGAAAAAGTCAACTTACTGCCAAAATTCACATATTTATAATACTCTAGGTTAGACTGAACTAGAGCTGTACTTTGAAAAGGAAAAAGTAAATTGATATTTTGCACTGAAAATGTGTAACTTTGAGGGTAGGTAAAAGGCAGTTGGATAACTTCAGTTAGAATGAATGAAGCACTTATGTTTTAATGATTTATAAGGTACATATTCATATTTAGAAAGTAGACTGAGTTTGTGTAACATCCCTTTGAAGGTATAACTTAAATGCTATATATTACATTATTACAACATTTATCTGTTCGTTTCAAGGAAGACTGCCTGCTTCTACCCTTTGTTCTGATACCTTCCCTTTAAATTTATGCAGTTGTTCTGTGTTATGATAGCAGGAGGTTGCTTCATGCAAACAGTGTGGTAGGGAAAGTTTTGATGAATAGCAGGAAAGTGCATGTTCTGATTTAGGAAAAAAAAAAGCGTATTCCATGTATTTTGATGTAAAGACCTAATATTTTTTATGAATGGATGAATGATTTAGTTTTTTAAAATAACCTGTTGTAATGAGAACTGTGGAAAAAATATACAACATCCTGTTTGTATTATATACTTCTCTGATGTTCCTCTTAAGTAGAATCATTCTTCATATCCAAGTGTTCCTACATCCGGCGTTTGTCTGTTGTTTTACCACCCTAACTCATCACAATTTGCTGGTATCAAAACTTAAAAATGTCAAGAACATATTTTAATGAAAGCAATACATAACCTACAGCCCGTCCACGAGAAAAGTAAAATCTTGTTGAATAAATAGTTTTGTAAAGAGTTAGATTTAATCTTTTGTAGGGGAAAAATAGTATTTCTCTCTCTTTACTAAATCTGAAAAAGCTTTTCCCATGAGTGGCCTTGATGACTTGCTGAATAGTCGACTTTTGCAGGATGTTGGGTATTTGCCTGAGCGGGCAGTGCTCTAAACAGAGCACTAAACAGAGATGACATAAATTTTTCTATGAAGAATTATCAGAAAATGCAGACCTCACATATTTTAAGTATATATTACAAAAATACAGAAACAGGAGAATGACTTTAGATTTATACCATGTTTTAATCTATGTAACACGTGATTAGACTGTTAAATTATTATTGGTCCTGGCCTCCTAATTCCGATTTTCCTTATTCTTTCCTCTCCAGCAGTTTTCTCTAGTTATTCAACAGCAGTAAGCAAAACAGACTTGCGGTTGTACAGTAATTAACCAATCTGGTTAAGATTGAGTATAGGTTTTGCTGAAGTTGAGAGACTTGCAATCCATGAAAAGGGCTTGAGAGTGTATCTCCATTGATATATTCACTTAATAAAAATGTACAATAGATCTGATTCTAAATATATATGAAAATGTGATTATTCCAGATCAGCTGGAATATCTTTAAAGTGTTAACTCCATTGTTGTCAGCTTGCATTAAAACTTGTTATTTGAACTGGCAATCCTTTTGTCTTTTATCAGTAAAGCACCCAGCGAGATGAGATCTGCATCAATAACTGATACTCTCAGGCTTTGCCACAGTACAGCCACACAGCTAGTGACAGGGAAGGGGCTAATATTGGATGTTGAAGATTAAACTCCCAACTAATTTCAGAAGCATTACTGGCCTCGGTCTCAAACCACGGGAGTTACAATATTTTATTTTCCCAAATTTTACTGTAAACAAATTGGTAGGAGGATAGCCACCATTGCTGGTAAAGGCTAGTCAATACGTAGTGGAAATACATTATAACACTTGCAAAATGTTACTTTTAAGATAGCTTCAGATATCTTACTTGTATCTGTTAAGTAATAGTGCCAAGTACAAATCTGTAAATAGTCAGTAAACACTATAAAGGAAAAGAACAAACATTTGACAGGGCACCTGTAGTTCATCACTGTGGTGGAACATTCCAAATTATGCTGTGAGAATAACATAGTTTAGAATATTAGGATAGCTTCTTCAAAATGTGGATGCACATGTAATTTCAACCAAATATGTCTTTACAGTATTTATAATGAAAAATGTATAGCTGTTGCTTAAATTCAGCTAAGTTGGGTTTTTTTTGCCTTTTTATCCTTAAAAAGTGGTAGCAACATCCATATCTTCTAGGCTTGTTTGTTACCTTATCGTTTTATCATAATTAAACTTGTTAGAACAACTTCACATGAAAGTACAGTCATGGGCTCAGGAATGCAGTACAAACGTTGCTTGAAAACTTTGCTTTATCTTGAAAGTAGAATTAAGCTGCAGTTTGTAATGGAAATCTTAGACGTAGCCTTGGTCTGTGAGCTGTTAGCCAATACTGCTGTAACGTGTCAGTTGTTGTTTTTTTTTTTTTTTCAGACGTGCCAAATTTTGCTTTTACAATGAAATATGATAATGCAGTAAATTCTGTCTTCACCATGCAGCCTTTCTCTGTGGTCTTGAATGGTGAGGACAGAATTAAGTCTGAGGTACATATCACAACAACAACTTTCTGTCATAAGTTCCTGGTCGTTGTCTTGTGTTGTAACTCAGCTCAGTGGGGGTACTTGAAATGATGAGACCAGAAGAATTTGGCCCTGTCTCTTTTCTGTAAGAAATACTGGCAGTGGAGGTTAGTGGTGTGTTGCAATCTGTTTTATGATATGTTGGGTTTGGGGGAGGAGGGAGGCCTACCTATCACGTCTGCCTTGGGAATCTCCCCAAGTTCAACAGGAGGAGAACGGCATGTATGAGGGAGGAAAACCCCAGTGTTGATGAGTAACCAAAACAGTCAATAAATTCACATCAAGGATGCCATCCATGACAGGAATATGAACTTAAATCTGCTATCTAAATGTACTGCAGTACATTAAAAAAAATCACCCTTGAATAAATTAGAGTATCTAGCTGAAATGCCAAGCAAAGGGCCAACAGATTAGAGAGGGAGGGAGGGAGGAATTAATAATAAAAATGAAGCAATGATGGGCAAAAAAGAGAGAGAGGAAAAAGAAACTTTTGCATGCCAGATTGTCAGAAAATGTTGCTCAGCATACATTATGAAACAGATCCTGTAGAATAATTTGCTGCTTCCTTAATATATTGTATATTGTTTAGTAGCTATCTCTTGCTAATTATAATTTGTGACAACTGCTACAAGGCAAGTAATTAAAGTTCATTGTGGATATTTGAATGGAATTCAATTCGCCTTGGATTTAACAGGGAAGAAGTATTATACACTGTTTTCACTAATGCAAATTTGGGCTGAAAAAGGGACTGTAACTTTCATAAGAAATAAGTCTGTCTATTAGTTCATTTGATATAAAAGGTCCCTCAGTTACAACATCGTTATTTTTCTGAGTTAATATGCAGGAGAATTTGCTTTTACTGTGCCTCCTCTCCACCTCCTCCCCCCAGAAAAGAAAAAGGAGCAGTTGTTGAGTCAGAATATGACAGCATGTGATTTGCCTTTTTATATGCACAATGTGAAAGAAAAAACAACAAATATCTGAAACTAAGAATTCATAAACATTGCATTAGTTGAAAATTCATTACTGTTTTAGTGATTACTGAAAAAAAATTACCAAATAAAGAAATCAGTCTCGGGAGGCAGTCTAATTTTATTTTCTTCTATGCTCAATAATTGTGATGAAAAGATGTGCTTTCCTAATGTTTTGATGCTCCTTTCTTGTGAAAATATTACCTTTAAAAATGCTGGCAGTTTGAAATTATTGAAAGCTGTATTGTTTCATCAGGCATATTGTGGTTACCCACAGAAACATGTGAGAATTCTGAAACATTCTTCAAAACTTGCAATGAATCTGAGACTTGCTATTTTGTGTGGATCTGTTATTTGGAGGTACTGGCTCAGCTCATCTCAAGCTGATGGCTGATACATATCCCTGTATGCCCTGTGTTAATTGAGATAAGAAATACTACTTCAAATCTATAATACTGAACAATGTAAGCTGGTTTAGGTCCCAAGAGAGAAAGTGGACATGACATGAAGTTCTATGCCACAATATTGGGGCTGTTGATGAAGTCATAGAGTGGGGAAAAATGAGTGGGGAAATACTCAGTTATTTGCTTCAAATGTATTTGGAGCATGAGAAAATGGATAATTAGAACACCTAGTTGTGCATTTTGCAGGACTTAATGAGATTGAGCAATCTGGTTATATATTCAGCTCATATTAACATTACAGCCACAGCTCCTAACATTCCAAAAGGGTCTTATTTAAGAGACTTGTGGTAGATCATAAGAGTTAGCAGATCTTGCTAGAAGCATCATATTTGGAGGAAGAGCTTTAGAGGAAATACCATATTAATTTGTCAAATCTGATTTATGCATTATTAAACCAATACAGTACAATTGGTTATGGCATTCCACAGTAAACCAGAAAAAGAAAGAGATCGTGGTTAAAAAAAAATAAATTAAAAAAAAAAATTCAAAAAGATACCTTGTGGAACTGCAGCCAAATAGAGAGTAAAAACTTTCATTCAAAGAAACCAAGGGTTTTTTTCTAGCTAAAATGGTTGTATATATTTTGTATATATTTTGCTGAGGAAAATTTATATTAGATTTCAAAAGTGATTTAACTTGTAAATGTCTAAAGTTTGGAATACCCAGTATTAGGCAGGGATTCAGTTTTTATTGTATAAATACTCAGCACCTTGTAAAAATCAGGGTTTTTTTCTGAGGTGTCTCAGACAAGGCAAATAAAAACTGATGCACTTGAAATTACTGATTGCCTTCTGAAAATTTAAACCTAGAACTTTATAGAGATAGAATTTGTTGGCCTGGGGTGGAGAAGTGAAGTGTCTGAACTGAAACTGGTGCTACAGGAGAGAATTTAGGTGAATAGCTAAGATGTTGACTGAAATTTCTGGACTTCAATGAGCTGAATGATTCAGATGTTGGAATAGTGATCTTGCTCTTATTCCTAGATGTTGATCATTTTGTCACATATATTGCTCCCTCTGTCCTACCTATAAAAGCACAATAGCATGAGGTTTTATTTACCTTTAAAATTATTTCAAAGGAACTGAAGTGCTTTAGGTATTGACTTTCATTGAATGCTTTTAGAAATATGTATCATCATCATCATGTGGTTAGATCAGTCAAATAGCTCTTTAAATTATGAAGCACGCTACTGACCTTTTAAGTCTATACTGAGAACTACAGAAATCTGAAAATTTTGTCTTTTTGAAATCAGATCCATTGTTTGTGTTTAAGCAAAGACCAAACAGGTACAAATAGTCCTAAAACAATAAGGCAAAGAAATTATTCTGATCTGTCATGAGTCAAGAAATATATAGAATAATGAAAAGAAAACAAATTACTCCTCTGATGTTTTCTTTTCTCTTCATGCTGTCTTATTTTGAGGTAGTTAAACTTGCTTAAATAATGTATTATTCAAGAATACTTTCATTCAAAATTACTTTTACTGTACTTCAGAGCTCATGTAATTACAATAGGTGTTCAGAATATGGAGATAACTTGCAGTTTGTGAGATCATGTCTTTAGGAGATAATGCTTGAAGTAGATTACCAGCGCCTTTGAAGCATTTCAAATTGGTTTAATTTGGGATGGAAATAACCACATGCTTTTGACACAATTCCATTTCATTGATGTTCCTGTTTGCCCTCAGAACTCTCTTGTAGCTATCTCACAGTGTTCTAACCAGGATCTAATAATACAGTTTTATTTTGTAATTTCACAATGTATACTGAGTTTTGTTCTCTTATCAACCACGTGCAGAGTGCTCAAATAAAAGTGAAAACAAACAGACCCACAACCAAAATCTGACTTAAAAGTTTAGAGAAGTGATTAGAAAGATAACTGTATATATGTAAAAAAAAAAAAAGCTTAACATCTGTTAGTCTAAAACAAAATGACATTTAAAGAAGGCGAGATAATTCTTGGTCAAGTACATAGTTGAAGTCTAATGAACAGTGGAATTTGCTGGTGCTGGGAAACTGAGATTTGTAATTCAATATGTTTGTAAAGATCTGAGCTGCAACAAGCTTTATAAATGCTAATGGTACATTGCAACATGGAATGATGAGTTATTAGCCTATGCTGAATGATACATAATTTATTATATTTTATCCTATATGCAGCTTTAAGGGGTTTCAGTTTGCTGGTTGTTTGTTGTTGCTGGATTTAGCCCTTCCTAGTATAAATACAAAAAGCCTGTCTCTGATTTTTAAAAGATTCATAGCTTAGCAATGCAGAAATAAACACACTTGGAGCATACAAACCAAAAAAGCAACTGAAACATTTCAGATGGCTGTGAATACTTCCCTTTTAGATAGAAGACCACTGCAGATGTCAGAATTTGAAGTCTTTCCTCTGGCTTTTGGTTTTTTTCTAAGTGTATGTGTTTCTGACCCATAATTTTTAATCTGTCTTTTGGGTTTTTGTTGTCTTTGGGTTTGTTTTGTTTTGTTTGGTTGGTTTTAAACGAAAAAGAACTTCTATTTTAAAATCAGGATTTTTACTTAGTAGTAAAAAAAAAAAAAAAATCCCAGTGGGTTTTTTTCTCCTTCTGTGCTGCTTTAGGAATTTTTCTAATATATATGTATAACTTAACCATAATATTATTCACTTACAAGCTTTTAATTCTTGATTTCAACACTTTGGACAATAAAAAAAAGGGTTCCAGAACATTAACTAATGATATATGTGGCTTATGGCTTATAACCTGAAGTAGTTGAACAGTGTAAGTGTTGCCCATTGCTTTTAGGGATGACATTCAGAAACTGGCTAAATAAGCCAAAATATTGGGAATGCTGATTCAAACTCTGGCACTGTGTTGCTCAAATAACTTGGAAATTCATGTTATTTAAATAATCAAGTAAATATCCTTTAATTTTGGATCTGTTATTTGACTTTGTACCTGTCTGGATTTTCAGACTAGTTTTAGGGAGGATCTGGAAACTGTCAGTTAAGTCTTAAATATGGTGTAAGTCATGGTTCAGGTTACCACTTCTGAAGTATGGAATATGTTGTATTTCAAATAATATTTCCCTCTAAACATAATGTTGCCTCTGAAATAGAAATCAAAGCTCAGGTTGGTGAGCATCTCAGGTTGGGCTGCCTTTGAAAAGGTTTACCTGTCCCAGGCTCCTCATATGTCAAATAAGAACAATCCTGCCTGACTCTGCAGGACTGTTCATGTGCTTCAGTGCATCCTGCACTGCAAGATTCTTGACCAGCACACTCTCTATGAGTGTGTAGCAGTGGTGTCACACAGATTTTTTTACTTCTGCCATGGTCACAGTGACTCTGGGTATTCTCTTGTTTGTATGATTTGGTTAAGTATGGCCTTCCTTCATGGAAATAGCTTTATGATTCCTGTTGTGCAACAATGCATGAAACTGCAAACACCTGGAAAGATTTTCCGTGATGCAAGTGTTAGCGCATCAGTGGCCAAACATCTGGAACTCATCAGGAGATTCCCAATGGTCCCTTCAAGTGTGATTGAGATTTTTCTTTTGTAAGATGCACATCTCTCTTGAAGTTGATTCTGCAAACTGAGAGGAAGTGGGGGGAGAGAAAGTCTCTGACTGGCAAATGAAATTATGTCTCACCAGAAACATCTTCTGTTAAAAATTTAAAATGTCAACATGTGTGCACATAATTTTTTGAAATAAAATACTCACTTAAAATAAAACTTCATTTGTTGTAGTTACCAAATAACAGCATTTGGGATATCAGAATGTCTGCAAATATTTTGTCTTTGAAACATGTAGTTTGACCTGAAGTGAAATGCTTTTCAAAGAAGTGATAAAACTGACCCAGGTCTCAACATATTAAGAAGTGAAATTCCCTGATTTAAGCTGATTCTCATAATGTACATTTTTGCCCTACATTTTATGGCTTTTCTTTTTCTGTGTAATAGTATGGATATCCTAGAGGTAGAGAGAGATAAGCAGCACCAGTTATGTCTGCTATTTCCAGTTTGTCAAATTTCCTCTTCCTTGATCCTCATTGTGAGTCCTATATTGTGAGACCTGTTGATAATAGCTGTTGATATTGTTGCTTGGTACAATACCCTTTTGGGGACATCTGGCACATTGTGACTTCACTACATCTGGAAGATGGTACAAATTAATCTCTGCCTAAAGTCAAGTCATTTTTGAATGGCCACAGTGGCATAATTTTCAAGACTGTATGATGACATGTGGAAACCGCCTATACACTTTTTTAAAAAAAATATCTTCCTCTAATTTTGAAGCTTCCTGTAAAAAATAGGGCTCCATCCTGGGATGTCTTGGTGCTGCTCACCACAGGACATTTATTGTTTTCTTCCTTGTCAGACTGGACGCTCGGTCAAGTATTGGAGGGGAAAAAAACCCAAGGCCGCCTTATCATACACCTTTTTTCCCCAGGAGCATGCTCTGTGTAAAGAAACCGGGAAGCAAATGGTACAAGCAATATTTGGATGACTGTAGCTGCTCAAAAATGCTTCTTAGAGGGAGGCACCTCATAGGTCTAGCAATTTCCCCGTGTCCTGCTGAAGAATCAGTAGCCAGCTGGAGCCAGTCACAGAATTTAGCCTTCACTGTAAAACTTACCTTTAAACGTTTCCATCTACATATTTTGGTCACTTCTAATATTATTTTTCAGTTGCACCACGATACTGATTCTTGGGATTTTTTTTTTATAATACAAATTTTTGAACTGATGAGCATTTACAGTTTTTTTTTAAGTCCCTCTAATGAATTTATTATTTCTCATGCTTGATTCGAAAAATGAAAACTGAATAGTCATTTGTGTAACTCATCTGTTACATGGCTTTCTGAAGGTGATCAACACTTTTAGACTTTACTGAGAAGAAATAGGAAGTATACTTATGTAAACCCATATTTGTATGGAAAAAATACACATCTGCCTTTTCTTCTAACTCTGTAATTATTATTATTATCCCAAAGGTATTGTTACTCGTAGTTCTTCGGGAGCATCAAAGTGAAAGATTTGAAGAAAGGGTTATGAATTGGAAAAAAAAGAATTTATTGAAAAGGTAGAGGAAGAGGTGGAAAATGCTTCCCTCCCTTCTCCTCCCCCCTCCACAATAATAATTCTGATTTAATTGTATATGCAACTGTACAAAACAGAGGAAAAAATAACCAGGTCATAAACTGATGTCTGTATTGACTTCATTAGGAGCAAAGCCCCAAAGTCTTATTGCTAGTGTCCAGAAATATTGAGGGCCAATAGAAATTGAACTGTAGAACAAAACAGAGGATACAATGTGTACATTTTCAGATGCCTTACTTAAGACCAGCTGCATGTGGTCCCACCGGCTCCATGCGCATGTGGCTGGAGTGCATCTTTGGTTTAACTTCAGCTGAGAGAGATCTGGTTCACATGCTCCAAATCAGTAGTCAGTGTGCAGAAACAGTTGAGAAATTTGCTTCAGAAATGTCCTGATGATTTTAAGTAAGCCATTAGGCTCAGCCATTGCTAACTTCAGTCAGCAATGACTTCTTTTCCCATAGAATTTGTGATTCCATTTTCAAAAGCATGAAAGATTAGCTTATCCTAATTTTCAGGTGCCTTTTTAATGTAAAGTTTTTTATTATGATCTTTAAATAAATAAAAACTAGAGCATGAGAAGCATTTCTCGGAATCTTATGATTTATAATCAACTTATTGGACTGCAGAATGTCCCAAACTACTCACCTCCAGAAGTTTTGCTTATACAAAAATGTAACTATAATATGTTTGACAAAATAGACAATACATAAAGATGTAGCAGTGACTTTGGGGAATTTGGATCATAGAACTGCTAAGTTTTGTTGGGTGGCTACTGACTTATTAACAACAGAGAAAGTGCTCAGTGTAATTGTGGGTAGAAAACAAAGCTTGATTATTATTAAGAATACTTATATACCTATATATATAAAAGAAAAATTAGCTCTATTTTCTTTTCTGAAGTAAAAGAAAGCTTCATTCTAGTGGCTAGAGTAACAGGAAAAAAATCAGTATATTTAGGATGTTACATACGATTCAAATCTTGCCAGAGATTGAAGTCAGTGGGATGTGCTGAGTGTGTTACTGGCCTAGGATCTAAGAGACTTTTCCAAACTCACACAAAACCTCTGTGGCAAATGTGGAAGCTTAATCCACATCTTCTGACTACTAGTCCAGTCTTCAAATCACAGGAACATCCACCCTCCCTCTCTCTTTATCTTTCTGTACAAAGTTTTCTTGTGTGTGAAGCAGGAATAATAGATTTGTAGGTCAAAGAGATGAGCCACTGGTAGTTTTGGGCATTGCATCCCATACTCCATAAACTCTCCTTGTATAATCAGTGTAAGTAGTTCATAGAGATAATTGTTACACATAAAAGTGATAATACTGGGTTCTTCTCTAATGTGCACCCTTCCTGGTCACCTCCCAGATTTGTTAATCCTGTCAATATGCATACTGCATTAGGCCTTGTGGAGAAATTTAAACTTTTAGTGCACTGAGCCACACCAACTGTAGCGCAATTTAATGATAAAAGAGCCATTGAAATATTTTGCTGGAAAGCCAGACTACATTTTTCAAGCATGTGTTTATAAACTCCTGGTTCTAAGCACAATGGCTGCATTATAAACGAGAGCCCGAGAATAGGCAGTTCTCCAAGCGGAGTCAGGAGTGGAAAAGGAGTAACAGCTGACTTCTGTTTATCAGACCAGCTTGAGCAGGATGTGCTTTCACAAATCTAAATATTTATGTAAACAGATGCACATTAAACCACTTAGAAATAAATAAAGCTTTCTGAAAATAGAACTCCACAATGACATCAGGAGCTGTTTATCTTCAAGAACTGTGGGAATGGGCTTGAATATCCAAATATTTCATTGAAAAAAAGGCAATGAAATGAGCTTCAGATGTAATATCTTAAGTTTATATGACACAGGCCATCTGACAGTGCTGAGTGCACAGATTTAGTGGTAGTATTTTTCTACGACCAGCCAACTTTACCTTCTTTCCCAGCCTCACACAATGGTTGATTGTATTTGTTCCTAGTATAGCCTTTAAGTGAGATAGCTCTTGTCTGCCCTTCTGCGTATTATGGCAAAGAAAGCGTTGATGGAGTGCAGTGCTCTGCTAGGCAAAGGGCAAAGTCTCAGTTTTGGCTGTCTCTCACCCACGTGGTGCAAATATGCCCAGTCCGCACAGTTTTCTCCTGTGATGTTGTATGTCAGTATAGAATCATATCTTAACAGACAAGAGATGGTTTTAGTATGATTGTATATGAGTGCTGAATTAAAAGACTCTACAAGTGATTTTTGTAGAGTGTGGTACTTTCTCTGATTTGGTTCCACAATTGAGAGACGGTATACTGTGGTTCTGGTTTAATAGTTATTTTCTCTCTGTGCTTTTGTATGTCCTTTTTTGCTGTGGTAAAGTTGTATGGTGGTGTGTTTTGGGTTTTTTTAATTTTACTTTTGGCAGCTCTGTGAAATAATTTTTTATAACTTGCTGCATGCCCTAAATGGCCCTCCATGTTTTTGTCTGGTTTACAAGCTCAGATAAGTTGTTACTTTTTAAATGAAGTTTACCAAACTCCTAAATTTCAAACGTTACTGTGGACTTCTCTGTGACCTCTTGTCTACCTATGTCCTCTGAAAATGCAACACCTGTCTTTAGATTTACTTTCCCTTGGGCATGCATCCAAGTTTTCAGGTAAGTGATTAGGAAGTAGTATAAATATGTTGTCCTAGACTGCATAAGTGAAACAGCTTCAATTCAGCCCAAATTTATACAAGAGGATGAAGGTCTGCTTTCCATGGATCTTAATTACATTCTCTGTATGTGGTTTCTCCTACTTGACAACATGAGTTAAGATTTTTGATAGGTTTCTATTCTATAACCATGATTGTACTTTTTGGCCTCTACTGCTTCCTGACCAGCTCTGTCTCTAAAAGCTTCATGCAGCAGAAGCTAGTAAAAGGAGCATTCAGACAAACGGTTTGTTGTAAATTTGGGACAAATTAATTTTAGGGGATAAAATAACCATCAAGATGTATTAACAGACTTTTACTATCATTTTATGTCAACAAATGCCAGTCCTTGTTCCATGAGCTCTTACTGCAAGAACAATGCAGCTGGTTAAATTGTTAGAGAGTTTGTGGTTGGAAAAGGAAATTAATTCTGCTCAGTCCTAAATTGATGTAGACAAAAGCTTTTTTTATTTTCTTTTTTTATGTTTTTGCATGAAGCAAAACCAAAAAATGTTTCTGAAACTTATTGGGTCTGTACCTCCTGTTTGTCCTTGCTTCCAATAAATGTCAAGGTGCTGATGCTGCAACCAAATCACATTTGTGAATGTGACAAACCTGACGGTAACTCTTTTGGCCAGAACACTCATGACCATGAAGATTGATTCTAAAGCAAAACAAAACAAACCCCACAAAAAACCACAAAACCCAAACAATTTTTACCCGCTGACTTTGTCTACAGCTCAAAAATACCTGTTTTTGCACCCCAGTATGTATGAATAAACAGTGACTGATTTTGACCAGTTAGATATCGTAGTCAAAAGAAATATGAACCCAAAGTGTTGTCCAACTTTAATTTTTTTAACCCTGGAACAATACCCTTAATTGGGGATAGAATTTGTTTCCTAGATTTTTGTCCCATATATTTGAAACCTGTTTTGTGTTTTGCTACCTTATCTGTGTTGAAGATTGTTAAAAAGAAGAAAGAAGTTGCAGATAAGAAATTTGAGTTATTTTTTCTGAAAATCTGGGTTTTACCAAGTTCAGCCGATTCATTTGGACAGAATAATTTCTTGCAGAACAAAGCAATGCACGAGCAGTTTCAGAGTGCTCCTCCCTGGGCAGCGTAGGAATTATTTTAGAACTTACTTAACTTGGAGTAAATAAATTTTGTTCAACATTAATGCAACTCCAAGTGTATGATAACTCTATGCTGACTAAAGTGATGTGCTGCTGTCCTCAACTTCTTCTGATATTCTCATACAGATAAAGACTTAGTAAATAGTAATGCAATTCTCAGTGAATTCTGAAGTTGCATCTTGCAGGAAAGTCAGGAAGTTTTAGTTTAGCCGTGGAATATCTTTAAATGTAGACAAGTTAAAATAAAAAAAAACAATGTTCCTCATATGACTAAAAGCCTGATAGTCAAACTTCGATTATTCATTGTGTCCTCCATGATACTTACAAGTTGGTTGGCTTCTAATTTATATTTCTATACTCATGAAACAATGGATAAAAGATCTGGAAAGTATATTTCTCTTTTTACTGGTGATACCGATATTTAATTTAAAAACTTTCCTCTAGGTATGTTATGTGTGAGTGGTAAAGAAATTTCGCATCCTTTTCCACCTGCTGTTTTCTGAGCAGGGAAACTTACTTTGGTTTTCTTTTTTGCACCTCTAAGAGGTCTTGAGTTTGTAAGGAATTTATTTCTTCTGTTTTGGTGAAATCTGAAAAGAGAGAAAAGTGAAAACTTTCTAAAATCCTGATTTCAATTTTTCTGTAGTCACTCAACTGCAAAAGGAATGATATGGACAGGTCTGAAGATATTTGCATTTGTTATGCTTAGAGGAAGCTGTGCAAGACATTGAGCACAGATATTCTGTAAGTGTTTTTCTAGTGCATTTTTTCTCTCTCCTTCTTGTTAAGTCAGGGTATAATATGATTTGGATAGATACATTTTGCCTTTGCTGGCAGCTATATAATTCTAATGGAGTTAGTACCCCTTGGAGGAAAGAGATGTATTCCTGGCATTGTTTCAGTTTTCTCTGCACCTTAATCAGTGTCATCGAAGTATCAAAGTTGAAGGAGTGTTTTGTGAGCACTCTTTTCTCACACACACACACACACAAAAAGGCTCTTTCATGGAATCTCATCTGATATGTTGAATAGGAAAGAAAGATGAATGAATTAAAACTTCTTCAAAAGATTTCCCCAAAATTGTCTTAGGGAGAACAGTTTCTGTCCCCCATTGTTACAAAAATGTCTTATGTCCACACGAGTGCACATTAATAATCAGTAGCATTAAATTAACTTCATGAATTTTAAACTTTTGGGAGAGGGTATTTTTTAGAATTACTGTCTTACACAAGTGATATGTTTATCAAAAATCAAGAAAATTGATCTTTTGTGTACTCGATCTCCCATTAGCTTTAAGTGTCTGCTTAAAATGTTCCATATTGTTAGAGTACAGATACTTATTGCTTCATGAGAGTTTTTTTCTTACTTTTATTAGAGTTTCATTACAGATGGTGTGTAAAGAGAGGATATGTTTCATTGTGGATGATGTATTCATTATTGATCATCTTGGGCCTTGTAGAGGCACACACACTTTAGCATTGACTTTTTCTCAGGAATATGAATTTCAAATCATGCCCTGTTTTATGAGTTGATTTGCTGTTACAGAGGTATATTCCAGTTTTTCCAAGATGCCAGTATTCAGTAGTAGTGTGCTTAGCTTTGTTGTTGATGTTCTGTGCATGATGATGACTATCCCGCCTGCTGCATGCTCTCTAATCACATACTGAGAAAGAAATTAGTTGTCATAGTCATAGAAGTGTTGATTGCCTGGGACCTTTCAAGGTCATCCATTCCAACTTCCTTCTCAAAGCATGTGCATCAGATCAGTCATGGCTTTGATTAGCTTTACTCTTGAAAATCTCCACAGGTGGTGACCACAGGGTCTCGCTGGGTAACCTATTTCAGGGCTAAACTACCACCTGGTGATTTTTTTTTTTTATTAATGTCCAGTCTGAATCTCCTAAAATATTGGCTTCAGGGTGTGGCCATTATAGCTTGTTATGCTGTTTGACGCTATGGAGCGTAATTTGACTCTGTCAACTTTGTAAGTGTTCTTCATGTCTCATTAGATCATACCTTAGCTACCTCTTTTTTACTTTGATCTTCTTGTAGGCCCATGTGTTGTAAGCCCCTGACCCTGTTAGAAGGCTTCTACTGGAATCTCTCAAAAACCTCCATATTCTCCTTGGAGCAGGGGTCTAAAGCTGGATGAAGTTTTCCAGCTGCAGCCTGACCAGTGCTGCACAGAAGATGGTGTCTTCCCCATTTCTGCTGCCCCTGTTCTTCCTGATGTAGCCCAGTTATGTGGTTTGCCTTGCTTGTGATGGAAGTACGTGGTTGCCTTGCATGTAGGTTGACATCTGCTGTAACTGCCAAGCTGTTTTCAGAATGTGCTGTTACAGCCTAGGTTTCTGCCCCAAGAGCTTGAACTTTTCACTTCTTGTTGAACTTCATAAGTTTTCTGCTGGGCCAGAAGAGAGCCAAGGTCCCTCTGATTTGAAGCTCCACCCTCTAATTTCTGTGTTTGAATTCCTGACAAATCCTGAGTTTGGCATAGGCTGAATATTTGTGGCTTGACAGAGTAGAACAGTCACCATTTCATGTGATGTTTCTGCTCTAGAAAACAAGAAAGTAACAAATGTCAGAGACAGTCTTTCATGCTAGTATCCAAATGACATTTTTTCATTCATTAAACTCTAAAGACATTTTGGTTGATAACAAAGGCATTTTGAAGACAGATTTCCACATTGATATAGTCATTTCCCAGATGATAGTGATTAAACTTGATGCACACAACGTGGAGGCTTTGAGAAAGAAGTGTGCCTTCTTTTTCAATGAAGTTTGTTTCTGTTGCAAGCAGCTTATAGGTATTTTGTAAAGTTATGCTCCTAGCTTGTGTTCATTAACATTCATGAATAGTCATGTTGTACTACTAACTTACAACGAGATTAAAATCCTTAGCTGTTACCTATTTGCTCTGAAAGCTTCCTATTAGGACGGCCAGATCTTTCTGACATCCTTCATGGTAGCTTCACAAGGACTTTGTGTGGCAAGAGTCTGAACTACCAGATTGAAAGAGTCAGTAGATAGCATTTACTGTGCAGTATTTGGAATGTTAAAGTCAAGATGGCTATTAGACTTTTCACATTCAGGAAACCAAAACCTAAAATGTATTCTGTAATTGCGTCACCTTGCTGAAATCCATCTCTCCCAGTGTTGACATCTTTGTTTATCTTCTGCTCAGTGTCTTCCAGAACTGTTTGTGTCTGCCAATGAATCTGGCAGTTACAGGGATTTATCATGTGGGGTTCTTGCCTGCCAAAAGGCATACAAACACGGGGGAAAAAATTGTGAGATTTTGCTGGATGTCTTCAGTTGTGGATAAAGAAACACCTGAGGGAAACTTGTAGGCATTTTCTGAGATAAGGCTTTTGCTGATTTTGTGTGCAATTTTAACAGTAACCATCTTGATTGGTCTGCCAGTCAGTGATTTAGTTCTAAGATGTCCATAACAACAAGACTATTGATCTGTTTGTTTTAGTTCCTTCACAGGAATTTCACCACAGATCTGATTTACAAATGATGCTACAGGAAAAGATCTAAAGGCCTTTAAGAACATTCCTGTAATGACATCACTGTCCTTTCATGTTCCCTTTCTTTAGGGAAAGTTAGTGATATGTTTCCATAAAATGTATGCCTTCTGTGCTACCCTTGATGAAGTTAATTTTGGTACTGCAGAGACAAGAGACGTGGTTGTCTCCCTTTTTCTTCATGCTGCTCCCCTTCTTAATGCAAGGATCCGCCCTATCAGGGGTTACTGAGGAATCCAGAAGATGTAGACAATGAAGGGAGGAGATGGTCCTATCTTGTGGCAAGGGAAAGCAATCTTCATGTAAATTGCTAGAGTATGTTATATCTGATATAACTGGCTGTTTATGGCTGGCAAAATGTTTTTGAAAGGAGAAAAAAAGCAGCAAGTATTGTGTTGGACTGTAATACTTATGGAAATACCTGCTGATGTTCCAAGACTGTGGACAGTGGTCTTGGAACATCATCCCTCCTGTCAGCCAGATCATTTAGTAGTGTATATTTGCAGTCTTGGAATGCTTAAGAAAGGAAATGATAATATCAGAGTGAATTTATACATTCTGGAGATTTTCTTGTTTAAGTAGATTTAGAAAGTGCTATACCAATTTTTGCTAAATGTCTAACCTGATGTACCTTAAATGAACTTCTGAACCTGCTACTGCTGGCTTCAGAATTGTGACGCTTTCTGTGGAAGCCTTTGCATTTGAAATCAATGCATTAAAAAAAAATCTGAAAACCATTTCAAAATTCTGAAATGGTTTCTAAGAAACAATTGGGGAAAATAATTTCTTAGCAGTTTTTCACTGTGTTCATTCACACTGCCAGGTGCTACTCATATGCTTTGGTTAAGTCCTGTTGGCTTGTGGATTTTCTTTTTCACTTTCTGCCCTAATTTCTGGGGTTATATAACCCTTGGCTGTGGAGCTTTAGCCTGTTCATGTAAACCTGAAGGTGTCAGTATCATTTTTGGATACCAGAGCGTTTCATCACAAGAGAAATTCCTGGTAAATAATTTTTAAAAATGGGTGGAGATTTATTGCTCTCTTCATTTTTATAGTTTGTTAATCTGGCTTGAGTCACTGGGAAGGAAGCCACAGATTCTTTGGTATAGAGCCTTTGAGCAGCCTTTGTGTTATTGTGCTGAATCACAGCACCTGCACCAGCCTAAACAAACCATTTTTCTCAAGCCCCTGGAGATTCTAGACTTAGGAATAGAAATTTTCTAGTCCAACTAATATAGTTATAATAAAAGCATCAAATATTTTGATATTGATAAATATGCATTTGCTTATGCTTGGTCTGAGCATAATTAAATTACACCTGATGTAATTCTTCATGGAATGAATCATAAATGATGATTTTGTGGTATGAGAAATATTTTGAATGTTGAATTGGTTTGTGATACACTTTTATTATTATTTCCATATGGAGTTTTATTACCATTTAACTTCCATAAATCATTATGAAGTACTGAAAAATTGTTGCTTAGGTCAGATTACATTTTCCATATTTTCAGTAAAATATATTTTATGGAGTTATTTTTTCTCTTTTCTGTTTTTGATACCCTATGCATGTTTTATACATATGACTTTCATCACTATTACCTGACAATTAGTAAAAGTAAACAGAGCAAGAAAAGAGAGGAGGAGAAGGGACAAGTTCTTTCTCTCAAATTGGCTCACATTTCCTGTGTGAATTTGGGCAAATCACTTCTTTGTGTCTGTTTCTACATCTGTACAGCAGGAGTAGGTTTCTCATGGGCTTTATAAAAATTAATTAATCTTTGGAAAGTACCTAGAAAATCTGAAATAGAAGTGCCTGTAGATTCCAACATCTTATAAATTACATCATGATGGCATCGATTAACTTAGGACTTGGTCAAAAGAATGTGCAAATTGTTTGTACATTTGCGTCAATAGCTGTAAGTGGAGTTAATTTATGTTTCACAATACTGTATGATTATCACAAACGCTCTGCATTGTTCTCTATGGTTATATACTGTCAGCAGTAAACCTGATAAATACTAGCCCAAGCAGATTTACATAGCTATTAAAAAGTTCAGCTACCAATAAAAAGATTGGTGTAGGACAAAAGTCTGGACATAAAATAAGAAGTTTAAAAAAAAAAGGAAAAAAATTATTAACAAGGTAAATACTCTAAAAATTCTTTGTTTGCATTGTTTTAACTGTGGCTCTTTTTTTTTTTTTTTTTGTTCATAATTTCTCTAATCTGCTGTTGCTCAATGTTTAAACTTTTCCCTTTTGTGCCATAAAAATGAAAAGGATTGAGTATTTGCAAAGCAATGCTACAGCCATCTGGAAAGCTGTGCCTTTGGCCTTTTTCTGTATATTTTCATGGTAACTGTATTGGTTTTCCTGATTGACCTTGAGATCAACAGAAGTCCAGGCACTGATTTGATTCTTTTTTTTTTTTAATCTTATTGAGAATAGCAATTAGAGCAAAAAACCCACTTCTTTCAGATGGACCTGGGAGGTTTAGCTAACTCCACGTTGAGCAGAAAGCATCAGAAAAGACTAAGAAGGTTCTCATGATCTAGGGTGTGACAAGGCAGTTGTCTGATGATGTCTTTGGTGTCCTTCTACATCCAGTCAACTGAAGCTGTCAGTTTGACCTAGCCTCTGCTGAACAAGCAAGATTTTCAGGTTCTGGAGGCTTCTCTGAGCTGTAATGTAGAACTGCAATAATTTCTGCATTATAATTTCTGGGCATTGTTATATGAGAATTACTCAATAGCAAGAACTGTCACCTGAGGCCCTGTGAACATAAGGCAAAATATAATTCTTGATGGACAGCAGTAGTAATAAAGAGAAAGCCCACTAATAATTAGCTGCATAATTACTTCTGGAAAAGCCATTTTGCCCACACCCTTTTCTTCCTCCTCCCCTTTGCAAATCAGCCCTTGCCAAATCCAAACTTAAAGCATTTGGCAGACATAGCTAGTCATCTCCTACTCTGTATAAAGTACCCTCCATGTGAGGCACACATATAGAGAAAGTTTGGGTAATGGTTGGCTTGGCAAAGAGAATTTTTTTGGATGGATAAAAATTCCCAAGGTCTCTGTTTATTTATATAGTTCTTGGAATAACCCTGTTTTCAAAAGGCTGCTGGCCAGCTGCTGAGACAGCGTTCCAGCTAATATATTCCCAACGCAATCACCACACTTTGCTTTTCCCATCATGATATCCCCAAGGCTGTTTTTGGTTAAGTCTCATGACTGGAATATAGGAAAGTTCACATTAAGTCAAAGCTCACAATGCCAGAATGTTTCTTTTCTTTTTTTTTTTTTTTTTTTTCTCCTTTTTCTTCTTCTTTTCTTTTAACCAGGCCTCTTTAAATGGGAAGGTGCCTATTCCAGCTGCTTTAGCCCAAGGTATTTCTCTATTTGTGGGGAGATTAAGGCATCTGTAATGTAGTATAGGGCTGCATTACAGATGCAATGCCAAGAATAAGTGGATCACTATGGTGGATCTCAAAAAGTGTATCTGAAGAGGTTACTTTTAGCAAGTAGATTAAACATTCTATTTCAGTGACTAAGATAAAAGCAGAACCAGTGCTAAGGACCTCTGTGGTATAAATGCCCTTTTAGCATTTCATTGTTCTTAGCAACCAAACCACTAAGGCAATGAGCCAGGACAACAAACTACACTTTTTCTGTTTGCTTTTATTTGAACTTTTTTTTTTTTAAGTCAGAAAATTATAGAGCAAGACTCGTATGTCTCATGGTCACAGTACAGAGAGCCCAAGGGACTTAGAAATATTTACAATTTTATTTTTTTTTTTCTGATTAGGTGAGCTACTCTTATTGAAGAAAATTCTTGCCCATTTCTATCCTTCCTACCCATGACAATTCTTGTACTTCTTCCACAGTTGTGGAAATAGAGGGGAATAATAACACCTAAACAGAACAGAATAATGAGCCAAATGATTAATTTAGATCTGTGGTGCCCATCTGTCCACGTGATGAAGGCAGGACTAAAGGTTCCCCAGGCAAAAATGATTCCTGTATGCTTTCACACCCCAACTTGACCACAAGAAAGATGTTTGCTATATGGTGATCTGTGGGTTGCATAGTCTTGGACTAAGCTTTATGCAAGAGAGCACATTTTTAACAGAGTCTGGATACAGGCAGAGAGTTGGGCCTAGCAAACTTATCTTGTAATGTAACTTTAATAAAAATATTTGAAGTTTCTACTGTGACTATACCAAGCAGCCAGTAAGGCTGTTCTGATATTTTGTTTTCTGCATAGCTACACATCTCGATTCTTGTATCCAGGATAAAGCACCTTTTCACCACTGATTTAGTGGGTTTCTCTACATTCAGTGAGCACCACTAATTTATGTTTTACAGAGTTCATATCAAATTAAATGTTTAACCCTTCCTCCACCCCAAACCCATATGCTTAGGGAGAATGCAATTTAAAGTTTGAGCAGTTCTTCTCAAACCCCATGTTTCATTAACCTCCTTCCTAGGGCCTGTTGTGCTTTTTGTTAACCACGGCTCATCCTCACTGTGATAAGCAATGCCACAGATATCTCCTGCTGCCAGTGATGGCAGGTCTGACTCTTTGCTGTGGGACAGACATTTGCTAAGACAGTAATTTTAGGTAAAAACAGATTAACCGCCCTGAGAAGCATGCTGGAAGAAAGAAGTTCAGAAGGCAGGATATTTCACTTAATGAAGGATAGCCAAGCACTACAGAAGTGGTTGAGGTCATCTCTGGCTTTGTTGATTATATTTCTCATTTTAGATAGCAGGTAATAAGCTCTGTGTCGGTGCACACCTGCACATCTACAGAGCTCAATTAATTTCAGCTAGACTCCAAAAACATACACAGGTGAATTTAAAAAGTAATGAAACAATCCTGGAGAGACACACAGGAATGGAGCCCTGGAAGACAAACACGTGAACTGAATGCTGTGAGTCAGAGGTCAGTCATACATGAACAACATGAAATATCAGTCATTCTCAACATTTTAGGGAACTTTTTCCCTTCCAGTGTTGTATCTTATTTGGGGGAAAATATAGACAACACAGTTGTGCCCAGTATGACTGGACTGGTTTACTGGCTTGTTCTACTGCCATATCTTGAAGTTTTTGAATGAAGAAATGATGGAATATAAAAGAGGAAAATATATTTAGAAAATATAACAAGAACTTTTTGTCACCATATGCAGAGAAACTAAAATTACTATAGAGCAAGTAATGGGAAAAGTGGCTAGCAGATAATAAAGCAACAGTAATTGAGTTGAGGTCCACAATGCAATGCCCAGAGTGGCTCCCAAACCCTGTCACTGAGAAGTAACTGCAGAGCACAGGGGGGCTGTAGATTCCATAGAGGTCACTCTACAAAGACAATTAATAGAACTATTGTTTTTGTACTTTGAGGAAAAAAAGGGTTCCTTGCCTTTTGGAGTTTGTTATGAACATTGTTCCTTCTTTTCCCACTTCATTAAAATATAGTTAGTTTAGAGCTATTTAACTCATCCCTTCTGAGCGGAGTTCAGTTTTCTGAGCATCCGGTGGGATGGATGTGATTTTTCCAAGAGGCTCAATATGAACCTAAGGACATTGCAGATTTTGTCACAGACAGAAGGTTGCAAGGTCATTGTATATTGAAGGTCCTGGCAGCAGAACTCTAGGGAAACAACAATTCTCTTGAGAGTCCCACTGTGTTTTATCAATGGCAATATTAAAAAGCCTGAATGTTTTTCCTGATGTTCCATTAAATACACGTGGGAAAGTAATATTTTATGTGAAAAGGAGCCCAGCTCATGTGCACAGTCTTGTTTGTGTTACCATCACTTACATCTTTTGTGCTAAGGCTTTTTTATATTTCCAATATCTCTTATTTTCAACATCATATTACATAAATAAATACGTTGCATCTTTGTTTGTAAGATGCTCTTTGGGAAGTATAAACCAAAGTTTATGTAGATTATTTTAAGAGTCTTTGAAAAATCAGACATCATGGCAGAGTAAGGTAGATTAGGAAAAAACAAAACAGTAATCATTATGGCTATGACTAACTTTCCATTACTGGAAAAATATTACCCTATCCTCTTACTTTGATTAACTTCTGAACAGGAATGTATGTATCTGAGCTTATATATATGTGTACACTGAATGAAGCAGATATGAACACTAGCTGTCCACGTGCATTCTCTTATGGATCAAAAATTTAGTCTTTTTTAACTTTGCACAGGTTATATTGATTGCTTTTTCAAAAATGCATGGAAAAATTATGAACTCTCATAGTATAAGATGTATGTAAAGATTTCACTAGCTCCTGTTTCTTTCCTCTGCATATTTATACACATACATATACCCAGGCTAAATGTTTCAGTCTGAGTAGCTGTTGCGGGAGGGAAGGGTCAGTCAGGCATAATATAGATAGATGTGATTCTCCATTTAAAGGCTACTGGCTGGGCTACTTAAATAGCTAGATTTGGTCAGTTATATCTGGTTTCCACATGTGTTTCCTGTTTTTCTTCTACATTCTATACTGCTCAGGGACCTGGGGAATGCGAGTCCAGGATTTTCCTGAAAGGAAGGACTGCTTTGTTCATTACTGCCATGGGAATGTGTTAAATTTAAGCATGTGTCGTACAAGTCTCAACTGTGTTTCTCCAATAGCAGATCCGAGCTTAGCTCATTAGAAATGTAAGAATAGGGAGAAGGCTATGGTGGACTACTACTCTTTTTTTTTGAGCGGGTAGTGAAGAGGGGGGAATGTGTGTGTACTGTTTACTATAGTCCTCTTTTGTTGCCTGCCAAAGTCAGTTCAAGTAAATTAAAACAGTGACTTTGAAGTATGCAAACTAAAGTAGCTCTGGTTTTTAGCCTAGCATAAACAATACAAAATACATCAGTAGTCTTGAGCACTCAGGAAGAGATAAAACATCCTAAGCAGAAAACCTGGGAACATATCAAAAATGTGTTTATTTGAAATCTGTGACAAGGCACAATTGTATTTTTCTCTCCTTAGACAATACTGTTTTAATTATGAGTGGCTCTGTCTCTTATTATGGTAATCCACCATAAGCCCCTAGAAATTGCTTATTAAGAATTAAGTTTCTGACGATTCCAGCTAAGAGGAATAAGATACTAAATCTGTTGCAGCCAGGTCATTATCAACATATTTTTCTATATGTTGTGACAATTCCACTGTTAGTGGAATTGTCATAATAAAACATGGGATTTTCCTGACTAGCTTGTCATGAGGGAGGAGTATAAAATATATTACAATCTTAAGTACCATAATACACCCAAAAGGAAGCATTTCATCTTGCAAAAGCAATCAGGCCTCTGATTTTAGATGAACAAGTCAGAGCATGGTTTCTCTAAATTCCTTTTACAGTTGACAGAAAAGGTGCTCTCCTGCAGAAAGAAGCACTGCAATATGCAATTGTTGCAAGAAACATTGTCTCCATCAAATCCTCAAATACTATCATGTTGAAAATTTAACCATCCCTAACATTGTAGCCTCTAGTTCTCTGCAGCCAAGCTCTCCTTCTTTCAGAGCATCTGCAATCGCTTGGGACCAGGCCCAACACAGCACTAACATTCTTTTTTGGTTGGTAGCCTCCAGATAGTTACCTTGACTTGAGATAATTATTTTCACCAGCTTCTTACTGACCACCCAAGACAGCAGAAGAGGAACCAGTAGCCTCGTAGTACACTCTTCTTCTATGCCAACTCCAAATTTAGTTCATCAAATTGGGTGGAAGCGTATAGGTGATCTGATTTCCTGCCTCCCCGCCCAGTTTGCAACCAACCTGTACAGTCAGCTCAGCTCCTTCCCTCTGGACTGGTTTGACAATTTACCTGATATCTAGGCAGATGGGGAGACCCACTGAAACAAGATGCAAGTCTTCATGGAGCCCTGGGTATTGCTTTTTCCCAAGGTTTGACCTTTCATACCTAAAGCCTTATAGTGAGTGCATATGTGGGAGTAAAGGGGCGGCAACAGTTTGATCTCAGGCTAGAAAAAATCAGATGTAATGTTGACCTGATGCTGGAGCCTCTATATGTTCTCCAGGTGGCATAAAGAGAAGAAGCAAAAGTGTCAGTCACGTGTGCTAGTTGATTACGGTCTTTAGGGAGGGGAGATGGAAGCATTCTTAGTCACATATTAAACAGATGGCATTTTTGTTTAGCCGATTGTGGAAAATGTTGCCCAATATGCTGTTATATCAGGTCTTAAGGAATCAAATTAAGAACTTAGGCAAGATGAAAACTAAAACCATATTTCAAAATGTCAAGAACTAGTTTGGGATTTCCAGTATGTCTTTTTAAGAAGTATTTTGGAAAATCATTCTTCTTATTATTTTTTTAAGGAAACCACAACTTTTGGGGGAAAAAAAGACAAAAGGTTATCGGCATGAGAGTATAGTTAATCTTCCCTTCCACTCAGAAGATTCTTCAGAGGGCAAAATCTTCCTTGTAAATCCTTGTGTATGTTTCACCAAATTTCCTGGGAAGATTTTAAATAAAGAAATATGGTCAAGGTATGTGACATAGAGGGTGAGAAGCAAAACTAATCACCTTAATAAATGAGGAAAAAGGTGAAGAATAGATCATAGAATAGTTTGAGTTGGGAGACACCTTTATGGGTGACCCTTTATGGGTCATCTAGTCCAATCCCCCTCCAATGAGCAGGGATGTCTTCACAGAATCACAGATCTCTGGAGATCACCTATCCAACCTCCCTGCCAGCTAGAGCAGGTTGCACAGGAACGCATCCAGGTGGGTTTTGAATGTCTCCAGAGACAGAGGCTCCACCACCTCTCTTGGCAGCCTGTTCCAGTGCTCTGCCACCCTCAAAGTGAAGAAGTTCCTCATCGTGTTTAGATTTTTGTTCTATTCTAGTGACCATTAGTTTTTGATATTTATAATAGCTTTTCTTCAAAAAGAGTTAAATTATTTTTCAAGCAGCGCCAAGTTAACTTTATCTCAGCCACATTACACACAGCTCTGCACCTCAGCACAATGCTGCTGCTGGAATGCAGTTACCCTATCTAGTATTACTACCTTGGCTATGTCTAACTGATAGAATTGCATTTCTTCTTTTTAATTTTAAACAAGTATTGTAGTACTTCAGTTAGGAATATATATTAGCGTTCCTGTCCTCTGTGAAGAAGTCTTGGTATAGTCAGATAAAAATTCAAACGTGACAATTTCTCTTTTGAGGTCTGAAGCTCTATAGTTTAGCTCCTATTTGTGTTGGCAGAGAAGATGTTTGGGTTTTTTGGTCTCAAACTGAGATAGTAGTGGGTATGGTTTCATGGGAAAAATTTCCTTTGATCTGAAAAAGGGTAAAGATTGCTATTAAATTTATGTAACAGCTCATGCTGTGTGTCACTGCAGGAGATAGGAACTGTCACTGTTCCTGCTTTCAGATTTGTCCATATTTCAATATCTTGGTCAAAATTCTTGTTGTCATACCAATGTATAAGAACTGGTGCTAATTAGAGTAATAATCATACACTTAAACTACAGTGATATCCATAATGAGGACACAAATAATGTATCTGAATGCATTTCATATGAGCACTGGATTGTTGACTCTTATGGTGACTTAAATGAAGGGACAAAGACTGTCATAGGGTCTGCTGGCGCCATAGAGGTGGTTTTCATAAAATCAGAAAATGTTTGATAGACAAAGTTTTAAGCAAAAGTTACTAAAGGCAATCATTATTTTTCTTCTGTTACTGTGACACCACATAAACTGATAGTGGTTGTTACTTAGATGCTGGATCTGATTGCTAGTGTTATTTCCAGTTTGATCCACACAACCATAAAAATTGTGAGACTTTTTTCTTTCTTTACTGGTTCCTGTGAAACCAATTTGAGAAATAGTTTGTCCTCAATTTGAATTTTGAAGTTCATGCACAAAAAGTCCTGGCAGCACACGATTTCACGTTTTTTGTGTCACAATTTAACAAAACAAGTCTGCTTGGGACACCTGTAGTAAATATCCCAAGAAAATAGAAATATATTGTTCAATACTTTAGTTCTTCTGGAAATCCTTTGATCTTCTCTATGGGCTTATATATACTGTGAAACTACTTGTATAGATTGTTTACTTTTCATAAGCTAAATTTGAAATTCTGAAGTTTTTTAGAAGCGTAAAAACAGACTGATGTTGATGACTTGGGATCACTTGACCCATTTTACCGAATCTGTTTCAAAATTTCATCAAAATCAGGCTGTTGTAAATCAATGAATATTGTTTTTTATTTTTTATATTTATGTCAATACATATTGAGAGATACCCACGTACTGATTTTTTTTTTTTTTTTTTAATTGAAAACAGGGCACTTAGCTGATGTCTAAATCCATTCTGTCCATTCAGAGAGTCAAAATAGTAATGGAGCAGTTCTGCTCTTGATGCGATTAAGTGTTACTGGTTTTTTCTCTGACCTGACCCAAGGACTTGAAGGCAGAATCCAGGGAGCTTTCAGTTAGGTCACAGTATTGTCATTGTCACTATGTCAAGAAACATGTGTATTACCAGAAGAAAAAGAAACATAAAATGACAGTTCTTTTGACCTGAAGTACCATGAAGCAAGCTGACTTGAAGATAGCTCCTAAGTGTTTTGCATACATACACAGTTTTGAAATAAGCTGGCATTTCTGATGGATCAGTGTAACTTTTTTGTGTTGCTATCGGTATGTATCTCCCTTGACTAGGAAAAATATCTTTTCTTATAATTTATGAATAGATATGAAAAGATGGTTAGAATATCTCTTCTTCTAAGAGTCCCTTCATTTTAAATTTCCACTGAAAATATTTGTCTTCTTTCCTTTCTAGAAGTTGGCAAAGTTACAATTAGTCTTCAGTAACATTCTTAAAGCAGAAAGAAGGTAAATATTTGCCCATACTCCAGTTTTCCAGCAACTATGTCAAGACGCAGCAGTTAAAATAAGTTTCTTAAAAATTGCAAAATGTGCTGCAACTAGTTTCTCACAAATTCCTACTTGTTGAATAATCAGCTAACAGTGTTCAGAACAATTGTCTTACCAAAGGAGAATAAATATCTTAGTGTAACTGATAATGTGATGAATTGACAATCGTCAAAATCTTTTTGAGGACAGACTTGTCTTTTATCATAGTTGATTGAGCTTTAACAGAGCCCAAGGGGAAGAGTCTGTTGAATTCTCTCTGTACCCACCAAAGATTTCTCAAAACAGTCTGGAAACTCAACTTCATACACTAAACCAAATAACTCTGGATGAAACCCCAAATCAACAATAAAATGCTAACTATATGATTCTGAAGAACAATGCCACCAGAGGTAGATGTTTCACATGAAAATGCTGAAGATCAAAAGAGTGACTGGTATTGCTGGAGTTCAATGACTCCTCCAAATTCTTCTCATTTTCTTTAATTTGATCATTGCATCCATAACTTGGATTCCATCACTACCTGGTTTCTTATTTTTTCTACTCTGATTTTCTTTAGGGTTTTAGTGCTATAGCCTAACAGAGAACAACAATAAGAATGAGAAGAGAATAAGGTAAAATCTTTAGGGGATAACTCTGCCTCAAAGGATTTTTAGGTTAACCTGAAATTTTTCCACTAGTATGTTAAAATCCTGTCATGGTACTGTGCAGTGTGTTTCTGATTAAACAACGTTGACACCTCATTTATTTCAGCTATATTTGCCATTAGCTTTGTTATAAAATATACTTTGAGTAATTTTTTGCTTTTGATTATTGTAATGGCAGTGCTCCAGATACTTTTTGGAACTCTTCAGATGTTGCATATCTCTGTATAGCTTATATTTTCATCCTGAGGATTGGACAATTCATACAATGTGTAGAGGGTTTTGTTTGGTTTTAGGTCTTTTGTTTAGACTATTATAAAAAGCCTTTCTTCCTTTTGGAATTATTTTTCCTATTTCAGTCCTGATATGCAATTGTAAAGAGTTCAAGGATGATTTGCAATGGATCAGAGTACTTATTGGCTTCTGAATTTCACCTTGAATGGAGAAAATAGTCTGGACAGAGTCCTGGGCAAAAAAAGATGTTAAAAAATGGGTTGTATAGCTGAATTGGTTACTGTTAGGAGGAAAACTTTCTTCTGCTTTCTGACTTGCACTGGAACAGAAAGGAAAAAATGCTTATCTAGTGACTTCAGATCAGGGGCCAGATAAACACATCATGGATTTAGGACAGGGATGATATGCGAAGGGCTTAAATTAAGAAGAAAGTCCAATTCCTGAATGGGAAACAAGGTTGAAAGGTTTTTGAAAAAATATGTGTAATTAGAAAACTCGAAGATTTTAAAGCATTCCAGTCTGATCTGATTGTGGAAATGCAAACGTTATTCACATGTCAAAATATAGAAAATCCCAGAAGATGGGAGAAAAAAAGAAAAATGAAAAAAAAAAAAAAAGAAAAAAGAAAACAAAAGAAAAAAAAAGATAGATGGCCATGCCTGCAACAGAATGGAAGCCAGATCATGATATCCTGAAGTGCTGTGCCCATGTAATGCTTAAGTTAGTTTTAGACCTCTTTTGAGGTCTTAATTTTGTTTTAGATCTCAAATTCAAATGAAAAACAAAACTAAAATACCTTCAAAAGTAAACCTAAAAAACACCTTTGAAATGTTTTTCTACAAGAGTTGCTGGAATTCTGGATGTTTGGCAAGGGTACAGTTAATTGTACAGTTAAGTTTTATCTCACTTTATTTCTGTTGTCTTGTAAGCTCTGTTTGAAGACACTTTATTTTCAAAAACTGTCAGCAAATACTATGGCCTGCCTGTCCCTTCTTTGTAATAATTCTATAGTAAACTTTTAGATTGATACCAATTAGATTATTGTATAAAATTGTAAAAGGAATAAAATAAGCTAAAAATCTGTGGCAAATAATTTTCAGTGCGTTCCTCAGAGGTCAGTATTTTGTCCTAGAAACTCATTTGGGAAATTTCATTAAAACTTTTTATCTCCCATAAGTCTAAGAATAATAAGTGAAATAATATCTGTGCTTATTATTTGTATTCTTCAGAAAGTCTTCACACTCTACAGCTGCAGACTTGAAGTCCTTGGGAAGTGTAATCTGTTTATATGTCCTTATGATAGAAAATCAATTTAAGAACTTGATAATACAGTTAAGAAAGTTAAAAATGCAAATAGTAAATTTTAACCAGTTGCCGGTATAACTAGTTCCAACATAATAATAATCACTTTGTGTTGTGTTAAAATCTCTTCCTACCAATTACTCGCAGTCATTTCAGACGTAATCAGATAGCTGAGCTGGGCCAGTGCTGTTATGGTTGTTGTATTTCTGTTGCTACGCATGTCTTGCATATTGTCTGCTAGAGAGCCCTTGTAGGAGATTCTCTAAAATAAACAGAAGAATGAGATATATCTGGATTTTATTATTTATTTATTTTAATGGAATGCTAACGTTGCTTTCACATCAGCTTCCCTTTAGCCAGTATTAATAAAATAAGAGCATCACTGAATATCTAGACATTTTAGATGGCTTTATTGTCACACTCCTATCATCTTCACTGGCACGTTAGAAAATTGGAAGTGTGGTAGGTGAACTATTCAGATAAGGTTTGCAAAGTTTTGTGCAAGTTTCTGTAGTCTGTTGGCCTGTGATGATTAAATTATTATATCAGTTTCTGTAGCTAATATCATGCAATAATGTGATGTGTGTATTTCAATACCCACAAGCCCTTGCCTGTCTTCTTGGGTCAGCAGTAGGAAGGCTTAAGCAAAAGTCCTGCGCAAGTATCAAATTAATTCCTCTGGATCCATAACAAGCTACTTAAATCTTTTTGAGTCCAGGGTTAGTAAAAGGCAATATCCTACCAGAATCCCCTAGCTTAATTTTTGCTTGAATCCGCTTTCTCCTCAGGTTATGGACAAAAGTAGTTGTTCCTACCATGCTGGGGTTCTTGCCCCATTGTGTAGCCATTCTGCAAGTGCCTGTGGTGAGTAGCATAGTCTGCACTCTTCAGACCTTCCTGTCCCAGGCTGAGTCTGAACTGCAGCCTGCTTCATGTGGTAGCCTTGCGAGCAAGAACTGTTCTAGGAGAACTAAGTGTGGTCCTTAATGTAACATCAGGCTCACATTGGAGTTGCAAATTATTCTTGTTTGTAACTCACCCAAAGACTACCTTTTAGGACAAATGATGGGGGAAAGTATGAGAGAACCAGAGGAAGAGGTGCCATTAACGTGGTCAAGCTATATTACTCTTGTTCACAGTTAAACAGCCTTTAATTTTACCACAGCATCAAGACCAAAGTCTTTTGTGTTACTGGAAACATCTTTCTTTGAAAAGGAAGGCTGAGAGGGAAAAGAAAGAGATGCTGGTGGCAGTTGGGTAGCCTTTTGAACAGTTCTTGAGGTGAACTCTTGGACAGCTAAAGTGTGCCTGCCAACTCTGGACTGCTGTTGGGTAGAAGCACCCTGTGGGCTGAGCTGCCAGGTGTCCTGGACCCAATACCTGTGGGAAATGTGCATCCTGACCTCCTTGGGATGATCAATCTAAGTGGCCCTTGAGCCTACTTGCATGTTAGCTCATTCCCATCCCACAATGAAATGGAAGAATTATGGGGGAAGCATTGTTGTTTCTGGCTCTTCTGGGACTCCCTATCCACTGAGTTCTTTGTGGTACAAAGTATGTGTTATGTAAAGTTCTTGGGTTTATGATGTGGCATGTAGGATTAATAAGGCTGGGCATTCCTAACCTAGGGCATTTTTAGGTATTTGAAGGTTTCTCTTTAGTAATTCATACTTTTTTTAATTGAAAAAGTTATCAGATCAGAAACTTGGTTTCTTCTTTGCTTATTGATCCAGAAATAGACTGCAAAGACATAACTCTGGTTTATGAAGGAAGTCTAAAATTAATGGCAATGTTATAAATGCAATTTACTTGACCTGTCTCATATTACTGTTGCACATTTTACTGAGTGATGTCCAGACCAAAAAAACAAACACTGAAGGATTGTTGTTCATGATTATTTCTAAACCAGCAAAAAGAAACAATTGTTTGACATTTAAAGCCATCAGCTTTGCCTTCCTTAACACTGTTACATACTAAAAGATCCTTTAACTTATCAATAGAATTCTGTACTCTAGATTCATTTTTTTAATTAAGTTGTTTCCTGCCCCTCCTCCCCCTCCCACTACCTCCATCTAAACCTGAATGCTAGGGTGTTTTTTTTTTGTGCCATGAAGTAACTAGAACTTAGATAAAGACTTTGGGAAGTCTGAAGTTTTATTATGATCAGAAAGAAAACTTCTGTGTTTTGTTTTTATTCCCTCTCCTAACCAGACAAAAAGGTCTATTTGAAATAATCAGTGGTGTCATCAAATTATTGTGTAAGCTTATAAACTTCAATTACTTTGTACAATTTTTGGTTCTTCAGGAAAGTCTACAAGCTGGTATTAATGTTTAATTTAACCTGCCATTGTGTACATCAACTTGCAATAGCTTCATGCTGATGCACTAAGTTGGCAGCCCTGTAGCCATTGTTAGGTTCAGAATAAGTTCTTGCTTTTCTTATACTTCCCTGCGTCATCCAACTATCATATGGTAACTGTGTAAACTAAGGCAAATATTCAGAGTCTCAGAAGGTATGAAACATTTTAGTCCTGTTCAGTGACAGCTCTGTCATTTACTATGGGCTTTTCCAGGAGAGTTGGCCGATATGTAGGAACATGGAGCCATTAACTTGCAAATATTTCCTTCACAATCTTGTTAGTAGTTCATGCTTGAGATATTTACAGCAAATTCTCATTGCTATTCTAGTGGTAGGTTAGCACTTTCACTGTTGTCCTAGTCCAACCATCAACAGAGATAAAGCTTGATTTGTTTTCTTTCTTTTTTCTTGTTTTTAATCATTTTTTTTAGAAGTGGGATGGAGTTTATAAACATGGAATTGTCAGGAAGGACAGACACGCTTTCTGTGAAATCTTGCTGATTAATTATTTCTGACAGCTCACCTGTCACTTTAATAGGCTTCTGTTTAAGGGAAAACAATTTTTTCCCCTTTGGCTGCCATGAGAGAGGTCAGGAACAGAATAATTAATGTTTTATGATGCAACGTTTGTAAAGGGTTTGTTGTAACAAAGGCAAAAAAACATCTGTAGCTGTAGAACAAAGTATAAAAAGTCAGTTCTTGTATAAACTCTGATGATCTACCCACAGTTGGTCTATTGCAGGGACTAGAAAGCAGAAAATAATACTAACAATAAAATCACTACTCAAAAAGAAAAAGAAAAGCTCTTGGCAGCAAGTTTTCTTAGGCAGCTTGCCAGGATCCTGATTCAGTGTTTATGGGAACATCTTGAAATGACTCCCAAATTAATGACTATATCTTCCATCACCCCAGTCTGATGTCTGAACATGAGGAGAAATAAACAATAGTTAATGATCTGGAAGCTGCTGGCAGTTACTGTATTAGTTCTGGTTCTTATTTTCACTTACTAACAGCAAACTGTTCTGATCAGATGTTTATCTTTGAAAAACATATGCAATGGAAAATTGCACCTCAGATTGCTATCCATTTCACAGTCTCTTTCACTGGGACAGTTTCACACAGAACAAAATGATTTCATTTTGATTTCATAGCTAGCTGCTTTTAAGATTAAAAAGTCTGCTTCAAAAGAGACTGTTTTTCTTTCTTTTTAAAAATTTTTTTTTTTTTTTGGTAAGAGACCCTGGGCACCTGAACATACTGTACTGTGGGGTTCCCCTGCAAACTTAGCAGGGATACATGCACAATTGTGCCAAAAAGATTTTTTTCCTGCCTAGTACCATTGGCCAGGCCAAGCTGCTGGGGAGAGGTGAATAGTTTTTTACGGAAAGCAGTCAGATGATAAATTGCTACAAGATTCAAGATCTCTCATTTTACATTGAGTGTGTAAATATGATGTAAAGGGCTTCTGTGACATTAGCTGTAAATGCAAAAGTGGCTTTTAATTTTTGTTCCTTCTGATTATTTGGGAATGGATTTATTGTTTTGTTGTCATATTTTATTTTTTTCTTTTTACAAGCTCTGCAGTCTGGTACAGTATGTAATTGTATACAGAGGTAAGATCCATGTGATAGATTTCACAATCATGTGATAAATGTTTTCAAAGTCTATTCTGGAATTACCTAATTCTAATGTTGGAACCAAGACTCTCCAGGTCCCTTAGCAACTTCATAGGCTCACATGTTTCTGCGCAATGCTTTTTATTTTTGCAAAGGAATATTCCGTAGCAACTGGGGACATAGGATTGGAAGGATGCCTTCATTTATCAAGCCCAGGCACCCGGGGTTACAGGCACCATGTTAAGTAACTCCTTCCCTGTATTTACAGTGCTGCATTTTAAGAGTTCTTTCTCCTTTCCTGCCTCCCTAAATGTGGAAATCTTATCCTTCCTCAGAGATCAAGAAAAATTGTTCATTCCCTTATGCGTAAAGGCTGCAGCTTTTTCTAATATCCTTTTGGCCAAGCAGAGGGGGAGAGAGTGTGTGCTTTACGTTGTCCTCTCTCTTCAAAAATACCTATTTCTAGCCCTTGAAGAAAGATGTAGGATGATACAAACCAGCATTATAATATTCTGCATAATTCAATTTAAAAGTGTGTCTCATCTGAAGGTGTCACATATCAAATTCAACATTTCTTTTACTGAGTACCCTTCATTTTGACTTATGTTACTAAGAGACTAGTGCCTATGGTCACATTGTATTGAGAAATGCAATAATAGTTTTTATTTTTAAAGCTGCTGTGGTATATATACATAAATATGGTGTCTCAGAGAAGTTCTAGAAATCCTCATTTAGTATGATTCATAAAATGCATTATTGCTATGCACAATTTAGACTTCTCCAGCTAAGACCAACGAAATTCTATTTTGCATTAGGATATCTTAGCATCTTATATACTTTTGGGTCCTAAATCTATTTGCTGGCTTACTCACTAATTGCTCTCATTCCAACTCATCTTAATAACTTCCCTTACTTCTCCTCTAAGAACTGTTACTGTTTTTCTACCTACATTGTGAGGAGCTACATCTCTGATGATATGCTTCAAACACTGCTGGAGTGGTTGAAGAAATTGTTAAGTGATTTAGAGAAGTGTGAATTTTTGTTGTATCAATTACTGGGTTTGCTTCTTTGAATACTGTTTCCTGAAATATATATATTTCAGATGTCATCCAATTTTTTATTTCTTAGCTTGAGACCCCATACAGGGACCTTGCCTGCAAACATTTCTTATGACGTTTTCATTTCATAACTGTGGTATACAGTGTATCTAGTCCCACAAGAAAATTCAGACTATTTATAGGAAGCTTCCAAAGTAACAAAATGGTTTTTATAATGGTGGCTGCTGAATTTTGGGTGAACATGCATTATCAAACTGTAGTTTAGGAAATAAAAAAAGAGTTCCTCTGGGGACAAAAATCTGACCATTGTTTGTTGAGTCTGGGTAAAAATTTGCCCTGTGTGAATTCGTTGAAATCTAAGTATTTTCTCAGTTGAATAAATGTAAACGTTGACATGAAAGAAATTACCCTGGACCTATGCATAGATGAAAAATGTCCTTTTAAGAAGGATCTCTTACAACTACTTTAACAAAAAATGAAATTAAGTTTTCAAGAGTCAACAATTATAATTTCAGGTATAGAGAAACGCTCATGAAATTAGTGTGACTTGCCAGACCACAAAGACTTTTCCCATTCTACAGTTCTCCTCTGTATTAGACATAGGAGAAGAGGCTAGATGTAGCCAGACCTGCAGCTGAATTTAAGAGAACTCCTTTTGAGGTTTGGCAACTGTAAGTTAGCTGCAATCACATCAGTCACTTTTGGCACCTCTGTGCTTTCTCCTATCTTGTGGTTTAAACCAATAGTATAGATACTCTATAGATGGTCTCCATAGCAGAAATACCATATTTTATAGCCATAAATATGTCCTAGTCTGCAATTCTGTTCTTTCATCTAAACTGCTTTTATTATCAACTTTATCCATCTATGCTTGGGACTATATTTGGCAATAATCTCAAAGGCAAGTGGGAAACTGTGCATTTTGCTGCTTGAGTCCTGTAAGCCTGCCACAGAAATGAAATAAACATTTCTTACAAAATCACTTTCCAGGCATAGACACATTCCTTTTACCCTGTACAGGAAAGGTTTATAGTAAAGGGTGTTCAAGGCATCAGAGTTTGGTGTTCTGCCCTGGAGCTGGTGTGCCTTTACACTTTCACAGGCTTTTGCACCAGCAGTTATTTTCAGTTGATCCAGCTGCAAATAAGTGTAAGTGGGTATTTAGTGATTGGCAGAGGAGGGAACACAAGGAAGGATGCCTGGATATGATGCGACGTTGCATATTAATAGCTCCAGAAACGGGTCTGCCTTAACTGATTTAGCCCTAGTTTTTTGTCTTTGAGAAGATCCTTCACCTTTTTTTTTTTTTTTTTTTTTTATGGATGCTCAAAGTTAGATATTTTCACTTGAAAACATAAGTTGATGTCCCATATGGAGAGATGATTTCATAATATAGCTGCAGTAGAATTGCTCTAATTATGACCAGATGATTTATAGTTTCTAATTTGAATTAGTGCTCTTTTTCCTTAAGTACAATGGAAGGGAACAACAGGTGTTTTTTAAAATCCAAATATATTTTTTATTCCAGAGTAAAGATCACTCTGAATAAGCCTCACATGAAAGTATCTGTAGGCAAAAAAATGTGCACTCAGTTTTACAGTTTAACAACAATTAAAAATCAAAAAGGACAAAGCATTGCCTATTTAAAGAGAAATTTATTTTCATTTTCTGTTAACTAGAAACCATACTTGGATGTGAGAACAATGGACAAATGTAGTCTAATGCCATCCCACCCATTTCACAGTATGACTCTAGAAATTGCATCTAAATTAGATAAATGCACATAGATTTTGGAACAGAAGGAATTGGTGTGTATCATCTGCTTGGATGTTGTTCCTAACACAGGTGAAACAAGCTGGCTTAGCATATGACACAAGGAGCATAGACCTTCTGTGAAAGCTGTAACGCATCTATAAAATGCTAAACCTTAATCTAAAATGATGGTTAGTGAACATTCTGCTGTGTGGTTTTAGATAGGTCATTTTGGGGTTTTTTTGGTAATTTTTTTTCTTAAGTAGCCATGCTTTCTAAAATGTGTACCTCTTTATTCATTTTGGTTTGACCATTGGCTCTATTAGCCCTTTCTTTGCAGGCTGGAGGGCTGTGGACTATTAGAAATTTACTCTTTGTAGATGTTAGTCTTATTACTGCTTTTTGGATTTTGGCTTTGTGTAAGCTTTGCAATTTTGACAGTGCCAGAGTGCCCCCCACCTACTAGGATGCTTCACTGCTCTAAACACTCAGGAGGTGTTCACCAGTCACCTCTGAACTCTTTGCTCATGAGCAGCTTTAAGGAAATGCTGTTAATACCGTTAATAAGAAGTACCCTGAACTTTTACAAGATCTGCTTCAATTTGGCCAAAAATATAATTTTCAGTATTAGAACAGCTGAAATGTTGCAAACATTAAACAGTATTTTTTTATCAAACAATTTTCCCAGTGTATAATTATGCAATTATTTTAGTAATAAAGTTTTAAGCTGGTACACGCCTGTAACTTCCTTATACTTTTCCTATTAAAACAAGATGCCCTTAAGCATTTCATTTTGTTTTATATTCACTTCATTTCCCAGAATAATCAAAGCTTAGTCGTTCTTTATAATGTCATACAGGTAGCAACACAGGCCTGGTTTACAATCACAAAGGTAGAGCCAGGTAGTACTTTCAGTGTACTTTTGTAAGAGTAACAAATTTTCAACAAAGTTCTCAACTCCATACATAACATAAAATAAGAAATTAAAACATCAGTATCAGAGCATACGATGTCACATCCATAGTTGTATAAAGAAATATAACTCCCCTGATTTCAGGGCAAAATTGGGGTTGTACCAGCTAAGCATCTGGGTCTATGCATTTGAGATAACTTTCTATTGTGTAAGCGATACCTTACCAGCTAACATTAAGAAAGGCCGAGACAAATTAACTGGGTCACTGTTCTTTATTTACCTCTTTTATGAGACCAGAAATTTTAAAAACTCTGTGTTTGCGGGCAGTGCCTGAGTGCCTGCTCTAGGGTTTGCACCAATGTTTATAAGCCTAATTGCACGCATCTCAGTGCAGAGCTTTGGTTCAGGAGAAGTCTCAAAGGCAGCTTTCCAGTTTTGTTTTGCTTTTTTCTCTAGACCGTGACAACATTCTTTCAGGGTTCCCTCTTACGTTGTACAATGTCTTGAAGCTTATCTAGTACTGATCTGTGTCATTTAGGAAATGTTTCTTTCATCTGGGAACTCATAATATTCAGTCAGTGTGCCATTCATAACTAAACAGCCTCTGCTCTTCATTGTTCTTTTAATTAATGATTGCTGATTGGTTTGACTTGCTGCACATTGTTGCCAGGCATGATCAAAGAAAATCCAAGATTAATCTGCTAAACTAGATGTCAGATTAGTAAATTCCTCTGTGCTATTACAAAGATTTTTCTCCCTCAGTAAAGGCCTGTCAGAGGATGATGGCTTGGCTTTACCTCTGACAGGTCAGTCCAAAGGTCAGTCCCTGAAAACATGCACACATTAATGCAATAAAGCGTGATGACTCATTTATATCCAGTTTATAACTCCAAGCACTCTCTTCATGAATGTTAAGTCAGGTAATGCTGAGAAAAAAGATAATTTACTTTGCTTGCTTGTGAATGTAGCTGAAGAAAGAGTTTACACCCTATCATGTTGTGCACACATAAGGGTTTTTCTCAGGTCAGTAGTGGAATCAATCAGCGTAAGCCAGAGAATAGAGGGTTGTGAGTGTCTTTTCATCAGTTAGCCTGTCTCCGTTATTGTGTGTAACCCCTCTACCCAGAAATTGATTGACAATAAGGAGGACCAGGCTTCAATTTAAACGTTTAAGTAATAAATAGTGGGCTGAAACCCCATCCATAAACCTTCATAAATTTCACTTAACTTCCCTGGTATTCAGTAATCTAATTTTCTCCATATATAAATTGTCTTTTATGAAAACGATCCCTCCTCCCCCCCCCCAAAAAAAACCTCAAACCAACAACCAACTGAAAAAACAAACCCACCAAACCCAAAACACTCACTAGCAAAAGGTATAAAAACAGTCACATGCATGCAGCTGTTCTATAACTCGGTGCAGCCTTCTTGGAGACCCTTAGTTGCTCCCTGTCTGTGATAAGAACAGCTTGCAGTCTGGGACTGTCAGACCCTGCTGGCCAGCAAGGCTAGGTTTCAGCTGCTGCTGATCCTGTGGTGCAAGCTTCTTTCATCCGCCTCTGCCTGCTACAAACCCTTCCTTTCTCTGCCTGCCACTTCATTAGCCACTGCAGTTTTGGTGTTCAGCTCTTAGCCAGAAAGCAGAGAGTTTTGAGCTTTTAACGCAGTCCTTCTACTTAATACCTAAAAGATGTTGAAATGAATCTCCTGTTTTCATTCTTTCTTTCATTGATAACATCTGCATCCCAGTGCTGGAAGCTATTGATTGAGATGAAGGATTTAAATAATTTCCCCCAGTGACATAGATGTAGTGGGTTGACTGGGCTTCTTTCTTCCACTTCATGAAATGCTTCCTTATCTCCAGAAATACCTTTTTAGCAGAAGAAAATAAATAGATGTGTTTCAGGCTTGCCCACTGGGCCATTTTATTTGTCTCATTTGGACCATGTATCAGCGGAATAATTCTCCATTTTGGCCTCTTCCCAAATGCAGAATGGCTTTCATGGCACTGGCCACATTGAAGAGTTTGGCTGCTTTTGCTGGTAGACCTCTGCCACAAAGCTTATACCTTATCTGGTTTTGCTTAAGTTTCAAGTTTTTGTTTTTTTTTTTTCCTGAGTTTTTTTTTTTCCTGAGTGTTTTTTTTTATTCTGTTTCATACCGTTACTATCCAATAGTCGAGATGAACAGTAATGTCTCAGATATTTTTATTTGAGAGATTCCAAGCTAATAATTACAGGCAGATATCAGTGTTTTAAGCATGTTTTCAAAGTTTATTTGTGACCACCACATCTTTTGAGTTGGTTTATGTTTAGTTAGGGAAAGCTTTTATTGAATCTGCATATAACTGAATGTTTGAAATACCACAGTGTTCTTCCCTCATTGCTTTTGCTGTTAGTTTATCACACGTGGTCAACAGATTAAATATCATTATTTCTATTGAATGATCATAAAATGTTTACTTTTCAGTTTAAAGGTCAAGGAAGAAAAACTTTTAGTTCAGGATATGTCAAGTTGTACACCTCAGTTGCCTTTTAAACTTCTAGACTGTTATTCACTTTTCCTCCTACGCATTGAAGAATCTCTGGATATGTTCATTTTTGCAGCCTAATTAGCTTTGCATAAAAGAAGTTTTCCAAAACATCAGAGTAGGCAATGGATTTCTGAAATGGCAAAAAATGCATATATGACATATATGTCTTTTTTGTAAGGGAATGGATGGTTGAGGCTGATATTGAAGGAACATCATAGCTGCAAAAGTGGAAAAGAAATTACCACTTCTTCAATGTCTTTAATTTATAAGTTATTTAATTAGAAATGTTGTTTCTCCAGACAATTGTTGATTCTCTGCTGACAGAGCACTGCTGCTTGGTTTCGTTTGTTTTATTCCAGTCCACAATCTACAACACAAGTATAAGATTTAACTCATTCTAAAATTGGGATAAGAGCAGCATCATCTCCTGACATATTTTGTTGCAGGTCACAGTATTTCCACAGGCCATAGTGCTTAATGCTCCAAGGATAGTATATAGTTTCCTGTAAATCTGCAAACTGAACTGAGGTCATTTTGCACCTGAACTTTTCCATGCATGTCAGCAGATTGCTGGAGTTTCCTTAAGACAAAAGAAAAAGCAGAGCAGCTGAAAATAATTAATATTGAACTTGACACATCAAAAATGTAATTTGTCACTTGTGATTAAAGCCTTTATCTTTAGTTCTATTTTTATATTCATCATGGGTCTCCCTTAGCTATCATTAGGCTCCACATGGTTGGAGTTAGTCTGACCTTTGATCCACCACCATAGACAAAGGGATCTGTTGCTGTTAAATTGGAGCCCAAGCTAGTCAGCAGCGGTGTCGATCAACAAATGCAAGCTTGGTTAATAATAATAATAATCATTGGCTTAGCTACTCTGATTAATTTTTAAGTCTATGTGGATAATGTAGATGCTGATCTGCAAAAGACAGATTAGAGTCATAACAAAATTTAACTTTTGGAATTCACACTGTGGTAATTTGATCTGATTTGGAAAGTAAAGGTGGTGAAAGTGATATATATTTTCAGTGTACCCACGCACTATTCAGCTGAGAAAATACAGTGTGATAGTTTTACAAACTTTTGATTGTTTTTCCCTTTCTCTGAAGTCTTCCAGAAGTTTGCTGACTGCCACTTATATTGTGGTTGCTTATTTTCTAAGCAGAAGGAACTGAAATGTTTGACACATCTCTGTCCTACCACATCATTGTCTTACCACCATATTACCTTCTGGCTTATCATTGTGAACCCTGTCTGTCATACTGTATACAAACTGAAGCAATACATAAAACACGATGAATGAATATTTTCATTATTAGCTGTGTCTTTTTTCAGTTTGGGAGTGTGTAGCTGAAAGCCAGCAGTATTTTCATGGGTGACTGTAAGTGGTGGTGTTTCAGAAGCAAACCATTATTTAATTCACTGTTTAGTCGCACAGAAAGGCTCAGACCACAGTAGTAGGTCACACTGCCTGTTGTTTAACCTAATTTCAGTGTCACAGTTAAACCCAGACTATGTGTTCTGTGGCGCAGTTTATTGTGGATGTGACGCAAAACTCTATTTCCTGGCCGTGTGCTTACTGAGTGTATCCCGTCGCTTTCCACAATAATAAAATCCTAAACCAAGCCCTAGCTTGGTGTCCGTTAAGTAAAGCTCCCTTGTGAATAGAGTGAAGACTATTAGATTTGTGGCCCTATTATTAAGTATTTTTGTGGTAACAACTTCATTATTTTAAGGTCATTCACACACTTCCTCTTTTACTGCAAGTGATTGCGGGTTAAACGCGTTATTTTAGACATCTACAGTTTGTTTATCAACATCTAATCAGAAATAGCTTGCAGTTTCTGGACAACGGAACAATAGCTAGCAGAGAGTTAATATCCAGAAGACCAGTTCCCTTCTTTACACTGGCTTCAGCAAACACCTCCATGTGTGTTTAGTGTGGAAGTGCTGATGACCCAAGGTTTGAATCTGAGCATTTAAAGCCTGAAAGCAGTGAAGCACCTTTGTGTTTCCTTGATGTTCGTAAACACAGGTGCTGCTTTTTCAGCAGTTCCCCCTGCATTGAGCCGCACAGGCTTGCACTTTGCTGTAAGGTGCAAGAATCTGAGGACATGAGGCTGTCGCCCTGTCCTTTAGCTCCAACAGCTAAGGCATAATCCACTCTTGTTTTAGGTTCACTTTGGTGGTTTTGTAAACAGGTTTCAGTGTCAAATTTACCTCATTGATGTGAGTCTACAGTTCTTCTTTTTTAAAAGTGAGACATACAGCACTGATACAAGAAAAAGTGAAAAATATTTCTTCTCCGTGACCTTTAGAGTTTCATTTGTTTTATGACTTCCTGAATGTGCATTTGTATGGCAAATATATTAGTTTCTTTGGAAATATTTTTCTGAGCAAATTAGTGCTTAAGTCAGTATTTCCACCCCCCTTTTTTGTATCAAGCCAAATAACTTGGAATGCCTTGGTAAGGGTCTAGTTAATTGTCAGACATCCCAAAGAAGGCCAATGAGAATTTAGAGTGAGGGCAAGGAAAGCAGGTTTCTTACAGATCGTAATACTGTGACAGCATTTTAAACTACCGTTAGTAACTTTGATCAAAATCCTAAAGGATTTTTGTCATCCACTTCAATAGGCCAGGCTCTTTCCAGTGTTGTTTTTTTTTTTTAATTTATTTTTGTTTTATTTCGGATATGGTGGGGTTCTTAATAGCTTGGTCCCACAGCCCTCACAAAACCGTAGGATTTCTTCAGTAATTGTCTTGCACTTTCTTGCTTGCAGAAGTGCTGTTGGAGTGTTTTAGCCATTTCTGGATAATACCATGCCATATAAAAGTAATGGAAAAATCTTACAACATGAGAAAATTTCTCTTTTCTGTGTTGAAAACGCTGGCCATCTGGAAGAAGAAAGATCTTAAGACTTTAATATCAGACCCTAATCCCATTGTACTTCATTCCCATGCTGCTCCTCTCCTGGTTTTCAGTTTGTGGTTCTTTACATTTTTTCATAAAAATCTCAGCAGTGTTAATAGCTATTTGACAAAATGTAATTGCTCACCACTGATTAACTTAAATTTATTTTTTTTAACAGATAATTCTCCATTTCCCCATTTATTTCACATCTATTTCCATTAAAGTTAAGCAGACTTCCAGTTCATTTTTTGTAACTGTAACTTTTAAGTTTATTTCACGTTATCAATAAACCAATTTTTTTTTTTAGGTCTTCTGCTGAGCCTGTTTCCTGCTTCTGTGAGGCCAGTGCTGACACCAGTGAGACAGCAGGAAAAATAAGGTACAATTTGATATTTTATTAATCTCTAAAAGATGATGTACTCTAGTTTTCATTATTTTATATTTCTTAAGAAATAAGGCTCAAGAAAGTTATTAATGAGAAAAGATCCAAGTAAAAAGAGAATGGTTAGAGGATATAATTCTTATCTATTCCAGTTTTACCAATGTTAGGCCTTATATAAAGATAATATTTGCCACATTTTCAGCTGTTAAACTATGATTGCAAAAACCGTTTATGCAGAGAAGCACATAATGAACAGTAAAGTCAGCTAAGCATTTTATTTAAAATTTGCATAATATTCCTATTATTCAGGTACAATAAGTCAAAATGAACCTAAAAGTTTCCATTTAAAAAACACATCTTGTCCCTTTTCTCCTCCCACCCCCAGTGGTAACAATTTTACTTGGGAAAAAAATTAAGTCATATTTTCTAAAGAATAAAGTATGAAGTTTTCTCTCATAACCAGCACGATTTATTTGAAGTCACATATGGTTACACTTCACTTGTGTAAATGTGCTTAGCACTTATTCAGCTTTGGAAGTGCAGTTCTAGTTTCATACCAATAAAACTGATCATTGCCCACTGGTGATTTGTAAAATGGATTTCAGTTCAATTCATTTTGCTCTTTCCTTACTGCAATGTGGATTTCTCCATTTTGCTCTCTTTACTCCTGCAAAGGGTGTTAACGTGCTGCTTTGGCAACTGGTGTTGCCAGCCAAATACAATCTCTGTTTTCACTGTGAAATTGCCAAGGTTATAAAAAAATCAAGCAGGGATGTCAGTCTGGAAATAGTTAAATAGGCTGTATACTGGAGTACTTCATTGTGAGGGCAAAAATGAAGTGGTTTTCCAAGGTAGTCAACGGTAATCTCACTGCTGCCTTCACTGTGGCAGGGCTGAATGTCTTGCTTTGGAGATGGTGGTGGGCTGGAGTTGGTGACCAGAGGCGGAGAACCTGTAGCAGTTGGTGACCTCCGTGCTGCGGTGCAGGTGTTGGGAGATCATCTCTCTCTGTGACTGGGCCTTTTGGACACCAATTTTAAATCTGTTGGGCGCTGTGATGTGACCCTCAGCACCCTTCCACCTCAAGCAGCTCCGCCAATAACCCTAACAAACTTTTTGCAGATCTAAAAGGTGGCTCTGGCTTTCAGATTTTGAGTGCTCTTACTGACTATGGTGAGGAGTGAAGGAGAATTTGAAGAAATGTACTGGGACATTTCATGGCCTTAGGTATTTGGGCTATGTCTTACAAAAATACCGATTGCGAGTGCTGGATATCATGCTCTTTCCGGGACAGGCTGAAGATAACTCATGGCTGAATATCACGATGAATGAAAAAATGCATTAGAACACTGCTTTTTTTTTCTTCCCCCAATTTTCTTCATCCTTCCTCTGATTTTATTCTGTTTGTTTTTTGTGTTACAAATAGCTTTGTTTGTTTTCATTACCAAATTACAGAACAAAACTTTAATTATACAGTTTGTACAGAAAGCAATTAAGAGACAAAATGTTTTTCTCTTGCTAGCTGGATAGTTATGTCTTGTCTGGCAAAACAGCAGTTGCAATGCTTGTTTGTGTAGGAGGTTAAATCTGGTGTCAGTGGTTTGTAGCTGACAGTTACAATATGTTCCTATTGCAGTTACAGTGCCATTAGGAAAAAAAAAAAATATTTTGCTGTGAATCTCTCAGTAGGTTTGGGGGTTGCGTTTTAAAACTGCTCATATGCAAAATACCAGGTACTAACGTTTTGTGTTTAAGTGGCTGAAAGCCCCTCAGGAGAACAGTAACAATTAGTTCCCAAGGCTGTTTATAATAAAGGGATCAAAAATGTTTAACTTACTTCCATATAAACTAGCTCCAGTCAGGAAACCTCAGAGTGGAATGGTACTGACTCAGGAGGCCAATACTTTGGCAGCATAAGTCACAGTAAGAGCAGGGCCTTGCTCGGACACTCGTGATCTTGCTATGGGGCCTTCACAATTTCACAGCAGTTTTTCAGTTAAGATTGACCTGGATAGGAAAAGTATCCTTTTTTACTCATACGTTTGTTCGTTTGTACAGAACATTCAGCAAAAATGTTCGTAGTTGTAAATGGAGGGTAAAAAAGGAGAAGAAAAAATTTGGACTTCTGAGTTCTTCTCACGTGAAAATAGAACGTATTGATGCTAGGAGGCATCTTTATTACAGCAAGTACTGACCTGAATGAACTGTGCTGGCATTAAAGTGCATAAGAGGATTCAATGCTCTTCCAAACTGGGAACTGTAATTCTGTCTTTTTTATAGGCCCTTTTTATATGGAAATCTTTCCTCTGTATGAATAGTAGAAGTTGAGCCTTCTTCCAGAATTCCCAGGTGGTAGTGAAGTAGCTGTTGTGGGGCTGGGTCCACAATAGTGAGTGTGCTGGGTGGATTTAGCATTCTCTTGCCTTCTAATAGGGCAAATACATCTCTAAACTTCCTGGAGAAAGCATGGGAAAAACAAAGAGACTGAAAAAAATTCATAGGAACTAAATGACCAGTTTTATAAACTAGCACTAGGAAAATTGAGAAAGATGTCCACCTTTTATCTTTCTTCTTTTTAGAGCTTTGGTACTTGCTTCTAGGCCACAGAGACACCTATGTCAGATGAGATCCATCCCATGATATATATATTTTCCTTCACTTTGAGGTCCATTTGATTTCTGTTGTAGTTAAAGATCTTGCTCATAATCTCAAGAGAACGCAGTCCGGATTAAATTTCTAATAAACACATTGTTACCATAAGCCAAATTGTCCAGTGTCTAGGAATGTGGAATAATCATAATTACTACTACTTAGGGCTCGGAGAGACAGCTTGGAGGTAGGGTAGAAGGAACATATATAAGGTATAGCAAGTGAGTTGAAATTTCTACCCTGGAACCTCATAATAAAATATTCTTCATGCTAAATTAATCCATATTATAAAAGGCTTGATCAAGACTTTCAGGTTCCTATAATGTCAGGGCTGAACTCTCCAAAATTCATTGGTCATTTAAAGTGAGAACAAGAATAGCTTTTCAAGAAACTAGACAACAAACTAAGTCATAACACTGTTCACATCACCTCTAGATGAGAAAAGGAACCAAGTAAAAGCAATACCTTTTACTCTTAAGGGAAAAGGTTTCATACATAGAAGAGTACTATTTAAGAGAGTGCAAATCATTGCCTTTCACATAGAGGTTTGGTGGGTTTTTTTTCGCGTTTGACAGTAAATTAGGGTCAAAAGGGATGTTTGCCTTCAGCTTACTCTGTAAAGCAGCATTTGTCTCAACAAGTTTGTCAGGCATTGTCTGTTGATTCATTATTTCAGACAGATAATGGAAGCAACACCACAAGAAAACAAACATATATAGTAGGTGCATGGTAATTTTGCTAGGAATTGCAGAATAAGCAACGTAAAATAGAAAGTGAAATTGGAAATAAAACATGGAAATCCCCAAAGCTGAAGCCAGGAATTCAGAAAAGAGTAAACACGTACTGTTCACACGATAATGTAATGTATCCAACCATGAGAGTGGTTAACATCTACAGTCACATGAGGAATAGATGTCGCTGTAGAGCTTCTATTTGTGATGCTGATTTTTGTTCTATTGTGCCTTTACGGTGTTTGATAGGGAGCATAGATGAAAGGAAAATAAAGATGAGGTTTCCTCAGGAAGTGGCTTTTTTCTTTCTCTCTTGTGGAGGTTTCCTCCCACCCCCTGTTTTGATACTGTTTACAATGAAACTCTGCTATTTGTGATTGAGGGAAAAAAAAATTAGTGACTCAGAAACAGTGGAAATGCTGAGGGTGTTTTGGTTGGAGGCTGTATTGTCCTTTTAAAAGGAATGTGAGAAGGGAAACCCTAACCTCATTGAGTCAATGGCAAAATTACCACTGACTTCATGAGGATAAGGATAGCACCTTATAGTTGTGAACAAAGAGTTGTGGAAAGGGAACAGACAAGAGAGTCAGAGATCTTATGTGTCCAGAGGGGATGAAAGGCTATAAGAGATAGAGGTGACCTTCACAGAGTCAGTGTTTATTTCTAATGAGATGAGTAAGTAGGAAACATTTGAGACACCACATGTTTTCTATGCTTTTCAGATTGAAAATCTATCATCAGAACATATTACTGTTTTCTTCTTAAGTGAATAGCTCTTAAAAAAAAATACTGAACAACAAATCAACTGATAAAACAAGCAAGAAAGACTGAACTTTTTTACTTCCATTTTTGTTTTTGCAACCCTCATCCAGCAGACAGCCAGTGGTAAAGCTAGACGTGGCAAGTAAAATTTTAAGACCTTTTTTCTTCAGCCTTTAGCTCAAACTGATCTTCCTCAAAATAGCAAAAGATCGTTTATTTACCAAGACTTGATAAAGATGTGGAACGAGTGACATTAATTATATTCAGTCTTGTTATCAGTAGCTTCAAGAATCAGGTCTTCCTGGGTGAGTGACGGGGTGGTTAGTTTAGGATTACCTGATAACAAATCAGAATTTCTGTTTTTACAAAACTTCTGGAGATTCCCTATTGGAAATATTCCAAAATATCTAAAAGTAAGCACAAATGATCCAGAGAGCTCCCTACCTTACTTTCTCAGGATTTTCAAGTACAGATTATGAAGGTCTGCTGATTTACAGTCGATTTCCTTTGGCAGTGTGTCACTTGTTGCCATTGATTTTTCTAAATTGATGGTCTTACAAAAGAAATTCCTTTCTAGAAGGACATTCAGAACAGTTACTGAAATTCAGTTATATTCCTTTTGCCTTTTTTACCAAATGGTAAAAATCTACTTATCGTATGTACAGACTAAGAGTTTCTTCTATTTAGTGAAAGTGTGTGGCTTGTTTTTTCTGTATTAATCAGCATTTTTATATTATGCTGCCATGTAATAGAATCAGAGAATGGTTTGGGTTGGAAGCAACTTTAAAGATCATTGAGTTCCAACCCCCCTGCCATGGGCAGGGACACCTCCCACTAGACCAGGTAAATACTCATACTAATACTCATACGTAATACCAGTACTCATACAAATACTCAGTGTCATACTATTGAATCCTTCCTCTTGAGCTTTTGCATACACTAATCTTTTCTTTAGTTTTGATTTGTTCTTCATTCATTCTGAACCTATGCAAAATATTCCTGGGGAATAATTAAGTTTCATTGCAATTTGTTTCTCACAAAATTGTTTATTTTTGTACACAGTTTAAGACTCTGCCCTTTCCAGTCAAAAAGAGTGTGTTTATGGCTTCTGCAGGATATACAACCAAACTAAAAATGATATACCATTCTTATTTAGTGCAATAAAAGCCAATCTACACTGATACAGTTACTTTCTCAGTTTTAAAGTTATATCTTTGTATTTTGTTAAGAAAATACAGAAGTGTTTCAGAAAACATGGCATACAGTAGCACTGACTGTGTTTCTTGGAAGCTACAAATAAGTAGCTTTTGAATCAATAGCAACAAGTTTTACTTCCCGGTGTTTATTAATACCTATACTATTTGCCCATGTGTAGGGCCAAGGAAAAACAACTATAACTTAAATGCACCAACCCCCTGAGCTACTGAGCCATTTTACCTTTGCTTCTCTAAACAAAAGACTGTAAAGCACAAAAAAGTAATTTAAGGAATTTCTGCATTATATTGCCATTCTGAACTCTTATAACCACTGAAAGTTGTACTAACTCTCAAATAAAAAATTTCAGCAATTTTTTTTTGTTTTTTTAAATCATAAAAAGACAGGTTCAAAAATGTATAAACTTTTACAATCAGTAAAAAGTATTTAGAAGTTTCTTCAAAATTAGACAAAACCTTGTTTTAATAAGATTGTAGCAAGTCAAACACTCTGGATGTTTCAGAAAAATGTGCTGATCAGAGAACCTATCAAGAAAGGATTTACCTAAATGCTATTCTCTCAAGATGAGAGTAAATGACTCCTTTGTAGGATGGCTATTTAAAAAAAGTTCTGACACTCCATATATAATGATAATGAGCTGTTAGAAAACCTCATGCTCACTATAATGTTTGGATAAACGTTTAGTCCTTAAGTTAGTCATTCATGTTACGGTACCTGTTTTCGACAGGAATATACAGGAAGAGTTCATGTTCAGTTTATAATTGTTTCTGTAAAATGTATGCTGCTGCATCTGCATTAAAAGTTTAGAACCATTTTCCTCCTGTTTCTGAGCTATTTGGTAATGCATGTGAGGTGGAAGAGTTGCTGTGAGCTGCCCAATGGGTGCACCCAAAGTTCTGCATCTGACCCTCTTACTTGACTCAGGCCATTGTTATTGTTTTATTGAACACTGCAGGACAAAAGTAGACATAGGGCTGTCATAATGTATAGGCTATGCACGTCTAAACCTGAACTTGTGTAGTTTGTGAACATATCTTTGTGGAGCAGAAAATCTAATTGAAAAATATATTTTTTTCTTTTTTCCTAGACGGAACGGTTAAATTATTCTCAAACATTCTGGGAATAGAATGGGGGGCTGTGGTAAGGTGGGATATATAACAAAAAGTAGATAGAGCCGTCTCAGGATGTGGACTAAGTACCAATGATGCTGTTATATGAACATTTTTTACAGAAATGACAAATGACTTCTAAAAATATAAAGAGGTTATGCTGGGGGAGAACATCTCTGTTATTGCTGTGGAACAGAGGGCAAGATTCCTCCTGGAAATCTTTCTCCAAATATATTTTAACATCACTTGGAAGTTTTTCACTCTTTTATTTACTGTTCTGTCCATTCTACTCTTTCTTGTTGTAATAATTTCTAAATTAGGAGGAATATCTTAATGTGTATGCCCACAACAATGTGGTATCTTAGCCTGTCAGTTTCCTACGTGTCAAGCTCCTCTCAGGTGGATCATTCCTGATTGTTGTTTTGGACATTTTTCTAAAAGTAATTGAATTCTAAAAAGGTCATGAACTTGCTCACTATTATAGAACAAAACCTAAGCTCACTGTCTGTTTTTTTTTGGTTTTTTTTTTTGTTTGTTTGTTTGGTTTTTTTGTTTTGGTTTGGTTTGTTTTTTTTTTTTTTTGGTTTGGTTTTTTTTGGTTTTTTTTTTTTGTGGTTGGACTCGATGATCTCTGAGGTCCCTTCCAACCACCACAATTCTGTGATTCTGTGATTCTGTCTACAAACGGCTTAAGAAATGAATGTTAACTTATTTTCCTGATGTAGGTTTACATTATTGCTATACTGGTTTTGTGTTCTTTTTGTGCTCAAGGAAAAATTATCTTTTAGTCAATCTTTGTGGATTGTCTGATAAGGCATGAGTTTGTGCTGCAGCCTTTTCCAGTTAGTACAAAGGTAATAGCATGGCCTTTTAATGTCTCATCGGTTTCCTGTTTTCATGGAATTTGTAGGCACAGTGCTTCTGGCAAAGTTGATTGAACTGGCTAATAAGTTCAGAAATACTTGACAGGTAAGCATTCAGTGTGACTAGATAGATCTCACTTCCGCCACAACAGGACTGAAAATTAAAATCCTGAGTACAGACTTCAGACAAGCTACAGGAAACTAGGAAATATTGAGAATATATCAATTCATCTCAATGCAGTTATTTTCTTACTGCAAAATTTTCAGAATAATAGTTTTGTCACGCTATGCTATATAATATTACTAGGTCTGAATCCTACAGACATTGGCACAGAAGAAACTTCACTGACATAAATATTCTGTTAGTTTAATAGAACAATGTAGGTGCATGTATGTTTGAGACTTAAAAAATTTGTCTTATTAATACCTTCAGGTACTAGAGGTAATTAAAAACAAAAATCTGACAAAACTTTTGTATGTTAACAATAGTTAGGAATATATTTAGTTAATTCATGTGCAAGCTAACTTTTTCTTCTTGAGCTTTTCATTTACTGGTACGTCTGGTTTGTATCTGTCAAGTGAATTTCTTCTGGAGAGTAGCTGTTACATACCTTTAAGAAATATTGTGGAAGCAGCTGAAGAATTGTATTTTATTTAATTTTTTTAACTTCTCTCAAATACATTAAAACCCAAATAATTTCAAAAAGAGGTTTAGTTTTCTAAGTGTTCCTGTCTTTCCTCTTTCCTGTTACTCTTTCACTAGAGGAAAGAAAAATTATAACAACTAAACAAATAAACAAGCACTCCAATATAAATAACTACCTAAAGACATATTGAAAGAAAGATTCACTACAATTTGTTTTGTTATGTTTGAAGTAAAAATATTAGAAAGATTACAGAACATTTCTAATGTGAGAATGAAGCTCTGCATCCTAAATTGGGAAGACCGTCCCTTCTTCAATCTGGTTCAAAAGCAAAACGTACTCTGTTAGGAGAAACTCTGATATATGCTAATACACTGGAATATGGCTGAGAGAAAATCAAGCAATCAAAAGACATCTAAATTAATGTTTTCTGATAGGCTTGGCTCTTCAATTTCCATTAATGTTGAGATGAACTCTAGTGTTCTATCTTCCCAACTGAATGGAATTTCAATACAGCACATTGGCTGGCTATGCTTTTTTTTTTTTATTTTTATTTTTTTCTTTCCTAGAGCACCAAATTTAGTTCATGACCTCTCTTCTGAGCTCATTTCTTGTTTATGTCTTTATTCCACTTCTGGTTGCATTTCCATACTCTCTGTTCTAGGGAGAAGTATGACTTGTGTTTTAAAATTGTGAAGACTAGAATAAAGAATAGTAATGGTACTTTAACTTCTCCTGAAGTTTTAGGAACCAGTTTTAAAGGGAGAAAATACTATGAAAGGCAGATAAGAAACACAGTTTTCTTCCAGTGGGGAAGGATTTGCAAATTTAGCCTCCAGACCCACTGTGAGTGAGTGCAAAGCTCTACTTCATGAACATATTGAGACCAGGTGTGAGTCTGATCCTTCCTCTCTTGTGGGTCATACAAATTTCTATTCACTGTTTGAACTTGCACAATGGTTGTCATCAAACTATTACTTCTCATTATTTCAGAGACCAGTCATTATCCAGACTGAAAAACTTCAGTATGTAGCTTGCCCAGCAATATAGCTAAGCGATAACATTGCTGCTATATAACACTAGTAAAATTTATGTGGCTGTTCTCAGATAACAATAAATAGCAACCTCTTTGTAGAGACCTGTGCTCTACTTGATGCGGAGTTTCCAATTTCCTCTTTAAAAACTTCAGTAGGGCCTTCAGGTACTTCTGAAGGAGTTGTGTTAGGCATAGGGTAGGTAGAGACATCAATATAATAGAAAACAAATTCATTAACATAACAGACATTTTTGTTTGGTTTTTTTTTTTTTTTTTCTAAAGAAGGTGAAATAGCTTCTCTGACCACGTGCTTTTCCCTGGAACATCACAGAAGTAATTAATTAAAATATTGTGGGGGAAATTTTGGATACCATTTTGTGCTATACTAGAGCAAAGCCCCAAGACTTTCCTTTCCCATCCCACTTCACGACCTTGGTCAGGATTTAACATTTGTGGTTTTGCTAGAACTTCTTTTATTAGACCTTCTGTATAGTAATTTAACAGTATTAGATTAACATAGCCTATAGCTAGGAGGAATGATTATCCTTATGCACTGTGACATAGCATAGGTAAACGATGGATTAATGATGAATTTCACTGAAATGAGAGCTTTAGAATGAAATCACATTGTAATTTAAATACAAGGTAGAAATCAACACAGTGCATCGTGTAGTGTGTAAATAAAGCTTCTCAGTATTTTCAAAATTACCTTCTTTCTCGCTACATCTTCCCAGTGGATGTCTGAAGCTGATAAATGCAAGGAACACATGAACAATATTCTTGGTATTCCTATTTGGAATAGGCTGTTCCGTAACTGACAGTGTTTTCCCACTTTCAAAGAATACTTTTTAAAAAACAGAGTGGAGGTGGGTTGTCTTTCGGAGCAGACAGATTTAAAGACAGGAAATATACTTTACCTTGAAAGAAAGAGCTTTTACAACATAAGAACAAACTGTTGACTGCTCTAGTACATTTATTATAAACTCTTGATAATTTTGCTTAGTGTTTTAAACCTCTGCCTTTCAAAATATTTTTGTTAGCAAAATTCATTAACCAAATGTCATTAAACCCTTGCTTTTGGACAATATGTTCTTGATATTGTTCTGAAGGAAGCTTAGGAGGTTGTTCCTTGTTAACTCTCATCAAGAAATTTCATGAAGTAACCTTATGTTTGTGAGAAGGAGTTTGCTATTGCTGCACAGTCTTCCTCCGTCCAGGTTTTTGTTCTGTTTACAACTGATATTAGATAGACTTTTCTGTCAAAAGTATGTATCAGTCCTTTGTTCTTCATAACAAGTAATTTCATGGTCTTGTATTCAGAAATAGCCACCACAATAGCTCACAGCTTCTGAGGTCTTAAAGTATTTGTTCCTTTTCAAATTGTTTACAGTTGTATCTCATAGCTGTTAAAAAATCACAGTAGTTTTATTGAATGGAAATATCTTGTCAGCTCAGAGAGTCTAACAGCTAAAGAGACTTAATAATATTTTTTTTAGCCTTTAGATTCTTAAACACCACCAAGTATTTACCAAGGACACCTATTGCTTTCTCCTATCATTTGGGACAGTCACTTGGGAGCAATCAGTATGTTGAGTGGAACAGGCTGTAACAAGCCAAGGTGCAGATACGTGCTGCAGACCAGTATTAAGGTCAGGTTCAGTGGCAACCAACACTCTGAGATTCAGTGCACAGCAGATGATCTTCTGATTCTGAAGAGGTCTTTCTTGTGTTTTTCTTGTCATTGTTTTGGGGTTTTGTGACTAAAAATGGCAATTTGAGAATTTTGCTATAGAGAATAGCAAAACTTTTGCCACTTGAGCGCTAATTTCATAGGTACAGCCTGTTGTACAATTTCAGCTATTTAAACTATGGGGAAAAAATTAAGCGTCTCTTTGGTTTTCGGTTCTCGTAGAAGAGAATCTGGGACCGAACCTGACCTCTCCAAATGATGTGCATTTCACTGCTCGTTTCTGTTTTGCAGCTTCTCTGGTGCTGCTGGTGTAGGACCAGAACCCTGGTGTAGGAGAGCAGAGGTTGTATATTGTGTCAGCTGAGTCAATAACTGAATTATCAGGCACAGTGGATAGCACAAGGCATGACAAATAGACATGGGTTCAGAACCCTGGTGTAGGAGAGCAGAGGTTGTATATTGTGTCAGCTGAGTCAATAACTGAATTATCAGGCACAGTGGATAGCACAAGGCATGACAAATAGACATGGCCCTTACTTCAGAGTCGCTCATCACAGTAAAGCCTGTTTCAAAATTTCCATTCCTTTTGAAAGGGCATCAGTTTTGTTATCTTCTGTGATAATTATCTTCTCTTTCAAGTATACTGAGACAGAAAGCTTCGAATCGAGACTAGAACCGTGAGAAACAGGTAAATTCCAGATAACATCTGGATCTCATTTACATAAGAAATAAAATATTGTGAAGAGACAGAGTGAAAAAATAACCTGTCACATAACCAGAGACTGAAATGCTTGAAGGGAATAAAGGAAGTACCATATTTCATGCTAGCTAACTTTCTGTCTCTCTAATGGCTATTTGCTCTGATACTGCACTCAGATTTTGTGGAGCAAACATGTTCCTCTGTGTTATATGTTCAAGAGATTCAGTAGAGTTGTCTATGGAAATAATTAAGGTTTTTGACCTCAGCCATGGCAGGCACAGCGTGTTCTGCACTCTCAGTAGACTCAGCACCTTGCAGTATAAGGCTCTTTAATGATATGCCTTTGTATCTCGGCGTAACTTCTTACTAAATGTGACCAGTCACAGTTGTCAGCCAGTCAGTGTGCTCTCACCACAAGGACTAAACGCTGGAAATTGCTGCTTTAAAACCATGTGGTTCCTAATGCTTCAGCTAAAGGATAATTTCAATAGCATTTAGGGTGAGAGCTCCCTGCTATTCCATAGTATTTTGCTTGTGAGCTGATCCAGAATATACCATATAGACAACAAACCCCGACATTTATAGACCAGCTCTTGTCCTTTCAGAAGGCTACATTTTACCATTTCGGTATGTCATATCCAGTAATTATATTTACTACTTGTAATCAAAGCAATTGTACTTGAACAATTAGAAGTACCATTATCATGTTTTTCATTGAATTTACAGTTTCGAAATTGCAGTGATATTTTCCTAATAAAAATGTTAACTCATTCTAAAGTTGTCCCATAAACTAAGAATATTTAATTATTTCCTTAGATCTTCCTCTTTTAGAATAAAACCTTTTAAAAAAGTTCAGATTTGTAAAATGTCGAATGACTGTAGCTGCTAGTTGGTGACTAACGTTTACATTTTCTCTCTGCACTATTGTCTTCTCATCAATTAGTGGATCTTCTAGTATAAGTAATGTGGATCAAATAGCTTCCTGGACTTTATTTGCTTTAATAGCAGCTTATGCTAACTGTCACTGGAGGAATTAAAAAACTCACGATGATCAATTCACTGAAATGTTAATAACACTAAAGTCTTCAAAATGTTCCTGTATATTTGGAATTTACATGCAGAGCTCCACTGAGCATTTGCCTAGAGACATTCATGCTCCTTCACTGCAGAGTGTGCACACTAACTGCTTGAGACAAACTTTTGCTTGTTTTGAAGCTGCCTCTGTTCCCAAATAAATATTTATACTGGCAGCAAACCCATTTGTTTACCAGCCATTCACAGATTGGACTGCATTTGGAGAATTAATTGCCTTACATAAAGATACTGTTTATTCTTTGACAGCGTGTTTCTGCATTGTCCCTCTGGATGGCATTTCTAAAAACAATTCCAGATGGAAACATGCAAGATATTTCTGTATTCCTCAATAGCTCAATAGCTTTAAAAATAGATGCTTCTGCATGATTCACAGGAATCTCCATGTGCATCTCTGAGTTGACCTGAGCTATAAATGCTTTATAAATAAAGTATGCTGAAACAGTAGATACACTTTGGTTTTTTCCCCCTTCAATATCTTACCAGTTTGCCTTTTTTATTGTTATCAGAGACAATAAAAGAAAATAATGCTTATGTAGAATTAGACAACTTTTAGATAAGAATATCTTACGGGGTTTCCTAGTGTGGTTTTTTTCATGTTTACAAGAAAGTTGTAATCATAAGACATTCATGAATCAACCTTCAGCTGACAAACTGGAAATCTCTGTGTAATGTACCAGAATGACTCTGTGGTTTAAGGTAAAACATGGTCTTAGATACAGAAGCATGACTTGTTCAAACCCGCAGAAGCTGGAGCATGGAAATGAAATCTTTCTCCCGGTGTGGAACAATAGAGAAATGCTCCAGCCGTTACTGTAGCCCACAGGGTACAGGAGATGAGGAGTCCTATTCCTGTTCCTCTCCCGTGCACTCTGTACTACTAGATACAAAATACAAGTCACCCCTCTATGGCTTATCTTGTGGTTGGATTGAGTAGAATAATTTTGATACATTTCACGCCTAGATTCTAAACTCGCTGTAAAATCTCTGGCTTTCTCAAACAAAGGGATCATCTGTTATAACATCATCATGTGTTAATGATTTTCTTAAATTTCCTGTTAAAAATAAGGTAATCTGAGAGTCAGCTTTAGCATCTATTCTCATAGCTTGTGCCCATAAGGAATTCTTTTAGATGAATATCCTGTTTTTGTCAAGGTGACACCATCTACCCTGGGTTTTTGTTCTTGAAAAGCTAGATAACCTTTGGTGTTTTTCCTGAATAGTTACTCAACAGAAGAGGCTGTTACTTATCAAAATGTTTCGTGCCTCTAAAATACCATAGTGTTCTAGAGAGCTTTTAATGGACAGTGTCATAAAATGTGGAATCTTTTCTCATTGGAAGATAACAGTCGAAATTAAAAGATTGCCCAATAAGGCTGTAGTCTGCTGGCAGGGTTCAACTTCTCTGCTGGAATAAAGGAAATATGAAAGAGCATCTGCTATAATATCAGCTGAACTCCTCCTTGCTTTAGCAGCCATGTAGTTAACGGAGTTACAGATGCGTGAATGCTTCTCAACTGACCCAAGCTGAGAAACACAGAGTTAAAACTCATAGCGTGGGCTTCCGTCAACCTTGAATTGTGGCATTTTATGAAACAATGATGTAAAATACAATCTGTATCATTCAGCAAAGCTGAATGAAAGAGAAGCAGATTAATGGGTTATGAGAAGAGTATGAGCATGCTTAGATGGCTGCAATATTAGTACTATAAAAGCAATCAAAGTCTTCTCTTTTGACTTGTTTGAGGATAAAGGACCCTTAGCAGGCTAGCTGAGGAAATTGGCAGAGGGTGACTCATTCTTCCAGTAAAGCTTTCGGTGTAGGGACCTTTTGTTGTATGAAACCAGACTGTGGCATAAGAAGACTTAAGCTATTTCCATTTAATTATTACCTATGGAAACACTAGGAGTAGGAGGGATCAGGAGTCTACATATCAGACCTGGTGTATTTCTGCAATAAAGGAAACACGTTTCCTAAGAATCAACAACAAGCAATAAATTGCTTTATAAAATAGCAAGAGAAGAAAATAAGATGTTATGTAATACTGGATTTTTCTGAACACAATTGCTTTCTTAGGTGTCTTTGGATTTACCAGTAGGGGAAGAAAATTTTTGGAAAACAGACAATGCTAATGTTAAGTTATGAATCATTTAATTAGTCTAGTTATCCTAAATAACCAGGCAATAGTTTTGACACAGTCCTGGGAGTTTTTCTCCTGATTACTTTCTAGAGTTTACAAAGTAATTTAATTATATTCTATAAATCTTTTCCTAAAATCAAATATCTAGTAAATGACCAAATAACTTAGAAAGGATGTGATGGGTTTTGATTTTGTTTTGGTATTGTTTATTTTTTGGGGAATGAGGGTTGGGGTGGTTGTTATTTTTTTTCTCCAGAAAGAGTTACTGTTATAATTATTCACAAATTTTAATGAAAGCTTGGCATTTGAATCCTAAGCACTCTCCACTTTTATGAATATTCTTATTTGCAAATGCAGAATTCCAGCGTTACATAGATGGTATAATTTTGTCTACTGAGTATTTTTTTTTGTCTGAATGGCTACTTCATTTTGAATATGAAGTGTTTGTGAGAAAACTAGGCTTTTTTCACAGTCCCAGATATAAGAAAGATTTAAGAGGTGATGCTAGTTTTGTAAACATCCACTGCTTTATGTATACTTTGTTTTGCCCCATGCCCTGCCATAAAAGAAAGATACATGCAGTGTTACTTCCAAAGGAAGAAATATTTTTTCCTTATCTTTCCAAGCCTGTAAAAGTAACCCCAGAGATATTTTAAAGAAGATTATAGCGTGTCCCACTGCAGACTTCAAATGCAGTTAACAGATGGCATGCTATCTGTTACAGTGGAATTGGCTGTACGTGCTACAGCATTTGAGCTTCGTGCAAGTGGATCACTTTCATGGACAGAGTAGGTAGTAAAGGGTAGCTCTGTGAATATACTCAGATCCCTGGAATAACTTACAAGAGGTGTAAGAGAAAGAAGAACATCAGAGCAAAATCACACCTGGTACTTTTTCACTATGGCAAATATGAGAGATTAAGAGGCAAAAGTGAAAGCCTTATTAGTAGCCTTCATCTGCGTCCTCAATACTTACTGACCAAAGCTGAAGATGATGTAATTTTTTCTTTTGATACTTAAAGTAGAAAATGGGGAGTGTGATAAATCCTGTTTAGTTCATTACCTCTAACTGCTAATGATGGGTATCAATCAGGTATTCACTTCAAGGCAGAAAGAACAGAGTTGAGTGAGTAGTGCACAGTTAATAATCCTTTTTGAGTAAGTTGATGCTTAGTATCCAGAAATTTTTATTTAAGAATTTCAGTGTTGCTCAATGGGTTTCACCCCAGAGCCTGAGTAATAACCTGCCAGGAATGATGGAATAGATTTTGGGATTAAAAAAAAAAAAAAGTAGTAAGGAAATCTGAAACAGTAAATGAACTGGATCTTTAATAGGCACAGACTTCTATTCTCAGGCTGCTTTCAGCAGGATTTAAGGGTTATTTGGAGCTAGCTGTCACTTTGTGATGTACCAAGAACAGTCAAAAGGACAGTTCTCGCTTTCTCATCGATGCAACTTGAAATTTCAGCTATCGTTTGTATGCTTGGTTGTTTACCAACATTGTGAAAATACCCCTCACATCCTTCTCCCCCTCCTGAGCCAACATTCCTGATATGCTCTTTATAGCCCAAATGCCTCGACTGAATCCCAAGCAATCTGAAACCAACCGAAAAACTTACGTTCATTGCAGGGGGATTTGGATCAGGCCCAGCAACAAGAACATTGTAAATTAGGAATGATGTGGAAAAGTGGGTGTCATGGCAAAAATATGTGCGTGGGCGCTTGTGTAAAACCTGTACACAATATGCTTGTGCTGTGCTTTTCCAACTGTGATTTCTTTTTAGCTGGTTATTTAAAAAGAATGCTATTAGAACCTTTACTATGAATTTGATTCCTATTTTCATAAAAAAATAAACAGAGACAATCTGCATGAAGGTATTTTTCTCTTACTATGCAAAAACAGGCAGAATTCGAAGGCAGGGAACAACTTCAGAAAGTACTTGAGAAAGACACAGGAATATAATCTTCCTTTTGAGAGAAAGACTAACGTGCAGAACCGAGCAGTACCATTTGAAAAGGATTCACACTAAGTTGTTCAGTGCATGCCATATGTAATTAGTGCACACTGGCTGAGTGATTGTTTACACAATAAATGAAGCTTTGGCCAAACAAATCTCTCTTCGTGTCGCCAATATACTTCGCTGGATGCTTTTTTCTGGCTTCATCCTAAACTCCCCCTCCCCTGTACCTCTTGTTTTCTTTTTTTCTGTAAGGACTTCCAAACACCTCCATGTGTGCTGACAGCAGCAGGCATTCATTACTGGGAGACTCACTGTCGAGACAATGAAACTATGCAGGGCAGGATGGCGTTGTCACTATCTCCTTCGGAGTCTGCCTTCAACATGGGAAAGTTCTCTAAAGCAGCCTCTACCCTGGCTTCCCTCAGGTTGTTGTGAGCTTTTGTTTTTGTGCAACTGGAGCTTCATTAGTTTGTTGCCGCATGCACAATTTCCAACGGCTGCTTTGAAGACATGTTAATTATAGTAATAATTTCCAACTCATTTACTAGTCATTGCCTATTTTCTTGCAGGGCAAAAGTGGAAATAAGATCTTGCCCAAACCACTCCTCATTGAACAGTAATGCCTTAAGTCAAATCTCTATCCGGATTTTTTTTTCTCCAGTAAATTTTGCCAGAAGCCGTCGTTTTTCCGAGGTCTGTGCAAGTAACTGCATAATGCAAACACTAATATGCTAGATCATTTCACACGTTAGTAATAGGGGAAGCATTTAGCCATCAGAGGAAGAAAAAAAAAAATCTATTAGAACACTTCATTTACTGAAAGCTAAATAAGCTGTTATTCTGTGCAAGTTTGCAGTTACAGTGCTTTTCCTTTAAGCTTGTGAACAAGCCTTTGGGCTGCACTGCTTATTTGATCTTCATAACCATCAGTAGCTTCACTGTAGAAACTCCAACAAGAACTCCCTGTTTTGGGGCTCGATTCTGCAAGGAACTGAGTACCACCTGGAAAGTATTTTATGTCCACAGTTTCTGGCAAAGACAGTTCCAACTGGCCTAGGCCTTTGGCCAGGATTTATCAAGAGAAATATAGGTATCTTTTCAAAAGGAGCCAAAGACAGCCATGTGTGAACATAATTGGTAAATGCACACTGCTGTCCATTTGCACATGTGAATTTGCTTATGTAAATAGTTTTGCATGCGTATTCGTTATTTTATGGACTCAGTCTTGGTACTTGCTTGAATTTAGCACTCAGCGTTATTAGTTTCTCTGAATCTTGCATTTTGACTACATGCAACCAGAAGGTCTCAGTTTTGGTGGTGTATTTCGTGAAGCATGCTCATTGAAGCTTGTTTGAATCCTGCTCAGTTGTGCAATGGACAAAGGAGAAATCTCCTTCTCCCAGCTGATCTATGGGAAAGGAAAGTAAGCACACGTCATTGGCCATTCCCCCCTGCTGTTGTACATGACTGCAAACGGAAAGTCTAGCTATGTATTTCCTGTGGTCTTTTTGCAGACTCCTTTTTCCTGGACTCTTTTGCAGATGATTGATAACTCAAGCTGCAGAACAGCTGACCTTCAATGTTAGCTGCTGGTGCGCAGTGATTTACTTGAAAAGACGAATGCAGTACGGTACCAGCTCTTGAGTCATTTTGCTCATATTATATGCTTGCTTTGTTTCCTGCACTCACTGGAATAGGAACAGTCATGTTAATGATGTGGTGGCAAGTTAGTCATAGGGTGGTATTTAAAGCTTTACTGCCAAAGCTGACCACACTGGGAGTGATGCTAATGATGGCAAGCCTGTTGCTGAGAGCTGGGGAGATTCCTTCTTCTCAGGTGGTGCTAAGGTGCCTTTGTGTGTTGGGTGCTTGGGTAATTTCAGTTTGAGAAAGGTCAGTCGTGTTTGATAAGCGCAAGTACTCTGAATGTTGGTGGAGGGAGAGGAGCCATGGCTTTGGAGTGCCTCCAGCAGGAGACCACTGTAGCCATGACTTTGACATTGTGCAGGCCCTGCACTTAGTAGAGTACAACGTTTATTTAGGCACTCTCTCAAACGAAAGGGAAATGCTCCGTGAGGCAGATCGTATATTACACATTTCAGTGACAGCTCATTCATCACAGATCTAATAATTGAGCAAATGGTACAGCTTTCTTTAGAAATGGAGATTGTTTTAGTAATTTTTAAAAATAATTTATTTCCACTAGTGTACAAATGAATCCCCATTTTAGGGTTTTGCTCCAGAGAAGCATCCAGAAGTCTGATTATCTCATTATGTGCCTGAAAACTCTTTTAAAAAAAAAATAATTAAAAGCACAACTGACACTGAATAAAGAAATCTCTAACCCTTCCTAGTTTAGCAATGCCAGAAGTTTTGCAAATACTGTAATCTTCATTGAGTTTTAGAAGTTTCTGCTTTTTGATAATGAAGAAGGGCAGCAGAGGGCTTTAGTAACAGTTATTGAAAGCCAGCATTGATTAATATCTTTTATTTTGGAAGAGGATTATAACCATTTGTCATTTTTATTTGAATGGTGGGTTAGAGTAGTTGTTTCTGAACAAAGGGACAAACACATGAAAAACAAGTTTTAAAATGATAATATCTTGAGTAAATATTGTAAAGAATTTTCTGATTTTATAAAGTTTGTAAGCTTTTATAAAATTAACTGTACCGTAGCAAATTTCTTGTCATTTCAAGAATGATTTTAGATTTGATTTCTTTCTGTGTTCTTTTTTTGGAACCTGTAATCTAGAAGAGAACCCAGATCTTTCTTTTCCATACCTTTAAAAGTGAGTTAACATTAGCATGGGGTGAGCAATGAGACAGCTGGACCACAGTGGGTGCGAGGTAAAGGTTGCTTTGGGTGAATTGCAGATCAGAGTTGCCCAGACCCCAACTTCTGTGGCTGATGCTGGTGGCATTTGCTCAGGCATAGACTACTGCACAAAGTGGGACCTCTGCGGGCACCTCAGTACAGAGGTGGTGGAGACATTTTTTGAAGAGTTGGAAGGAGGATGGTTGAAGGAGTGGGAGAGAAGGCTGTGTTTGCACATGGGTGGTCGAGTGCCCACTATCTCTGTGGCTGCACAGGAGAATGAACATAAATGCGCTAGCTAGTTTCTGTCAGACCAGTTTTAAAAACCTGTTATTTCAAATTTTAGTCATATATCTAGATATATATTGTAGGGAGGGAGATGAGAAAGATTGTTCTTTATCTAGCATAACTCCATGAGGATATGTTTGTGGATCTGATCCAAGGCATGTACATGAATACACTCCTTTCTGTTATCAGGAAGCAGTTTTTAGTGTTTTCTTTGTAATTCACTCATGTTAAATCACATCATAAGTGCATCGCTATTTGGATTTTTAAGAGGCAGTATCCTGTCAATTCTTTAAGAGTGTTGTCCCTGGGAACCCCAAATGGGGTGCTTGTTGCCTCATTTCTCCAAAGAATAGAGATGCAGGCCTGGGCAGAACATTAAATTCACAGTTCTTTTTCTCTGTGTAAAAAAGATGATATAAAGGATGCTTTATTTTCTCTCCATATAGAACATTTCGTTGCTGTCTTAGAACATAACAGTCTGTGTAGATGATAAAAATGTCTGTAATCACATAAATAAGTTCCCACCTGTAGTAAAATTCTGGCACAGCTGTGCTAAACTATGCAATTTGACAAGGGACTGATTTCAGTTTGCTACATAGCTAAAAAAAGAAACCAGGTGAAACAACTGAATGCTGACATTTGAGTAGGAGTAATAAATCAAACTGGTGGGTGGGAGAAAGGAATGTTCCTGTCTTCAGAAAGAAGCCTGCTTTTTTCCATGTGAGAATGAAATGCATTTGCAAAGGGTGGCTTGTTTACACTCCATGTCATTACATATTAAAGAAAAGACTAATCAAAAAAATACAGTAATGTCCTGTTGAATAAGTTCAGTAGTTTACCGGTGTCACAAATATAAAATTCATTAGAAGCACAAACTGGAAATATTTAACACAATAATTATCTTTTTTTCTCTGTTGTGCCAGTAATCTCTATGCTTGTATTCCTGTCACAGCTGTCCTTTAATATCTGTGTTTGTCAGTAAGAGCTTTAATTGAAAACTGAATTGATCAGTACTCTCAAAAGTAATTGTTAACTGGATATATTCCTAGGTCAACATTAATTTCATCCATGTTAGTTTCTGGCATGCAAGGAAGCACGGCCAGTGTGGTGAGATCTTGTCTTGCAGGAAACTTCCATAGGTTGGGTTAAGGAATGAGGGGCAAAAAGCTGTAATAATTTTGAAAGGGTAGCATAGCATAAGCTTTTCATAGTGGCTAATATGGGAATTTGGGTTGTATGACACAAATGATTTGTTGCTTTTGGAAGATTTTGTTAATCAGGTTTCTGTTTGTGTCCCACCCTACTGTTTACCTATAAGGTCTTTGTTCAGTTCTTTATTATTGGGCTAAGGGTTACTCCTGTAAACATGTAATGATTCTCCAATTTTTCCTTGGGGAAGTAATTCTGTCATGTTCAGAGGAAATGGGAGATACAAACACTTGTTTTCCTGAGCAGATGAATTCTTTATTGGGCCTACGTAGTGTATACAGATGATACCCCTTGCTGTTTTCATCTCATAATTCCTCCCTCTCATGCACTAAGAGCTACAGTTAGAGATGAACACTTTCCATCATCTGGTGTAATAAACACTGTCTTAAAATTTTAGGCTCTTAGCTTGAATGTTCTAAAACAAAGCTTATGTGTCTATAGGAGTGAATAAGAAGCTATCTTTGAAAAGAAAATCAAGGAAAAAAATTAGTCTAGCAACAATAAAAAATACTTTCTGATGCATAGCAGAATATTTGAACTGAGATATGATCTTCCTTGAAATCACTGATAGCTTGATTGAAATTTTTGTTACATTTCAACTCATGGGTTATTGAAATATGTCTACTGTGTGTTGAGTTTACCAAACTTTTGTGTTATTTTGGCACTATTATCCAAAGATGAGTTATTCAAGTGACTTATACAATGTGTCTCATTTGCAAACTGGATTTGCATGGTTTTGTATATGAATACAAGTTTGCTGATGATACCAAACTGGAGGGTTGGCCAACACTCCAGAGGGCTGTGCCACCATCCAGCATGACCTGGACAGGCTGGAGAGCTGGGCAGAGAAGAGCCTAATGAGGTTCAACAAGGGCAAATGTAGAGTCCTGCACCTGGGGATGAAGAACCCCAGGCACAAATATAGCTTAGGGGTGGATCTTCTGGGAAGCACTACTGAGGAAAAGGATCTGGGAGTCCTAGTGGATAGCAAACTTTCCATGAGCCAGCAATGTGCCCTTGTTGCCAAGAGGGCCAATGTAATCCTGGGCTGCAGTTTGTGGCCAGTAGGTCGAGTGAGGTCATTCTCCCTCTCTACTCTGCACTGGTGAGGCCACAACTGGAATACTGTGTCCAGTTCTGGGCTCCCCAGTTCAAGAGAGACAGGGAACTACTGGAGAAAGTCCAACGTAGGGCAACTAAGATGATTAAGGGAGTAAAGCACCTCCCTTATGAGGAAAGGCTCAAAGAGGTGGGGCTCTTTAGCCGGAGAAAACTGAGGGGAGGCCTTATCTATGTTTACGAGTATCTAAAGAGTGAGTTGAAGGATAATGGAGCTGGACTCTTTTCAGTGTTTTCCAGCGATAGGACAAGGGGCAATGGGCACAAGCTGGAACATAGGAAGTTCCATTCAAATACAAGGAAAAACTTCTTTACAGTGAGGGTGACAGAGCACTGGAACAGGCTGGCCTGCCCAGAGAGGCTGTGGAGTCCCCTTTTCTGGAGATTTTCAAGACCCGCCTTGATGCAGTCCTGAGTAATGTTCTCTAGGCAATCCTGCTTTTAGCAGGGGAGTTGGACTAGATGGTCTCTGGAGGTCCCTTCCAACTCTGAAAATTCCGTGACTCTGTGATAATGAAGGGTTTTAATCTATGCTGCACAAAAATATCTGTTAAATTTGTTGCTGTTAATTTCTTGGATCCACCAGAGTACTCCTGTGCTAGCTGACCCAATGTGCTTCAGCTGCCAGCTCACAGGAAGATTTTCAGCTTGCTGCATCTCTAATGAAAGAATTGTTGCCATTGTATGATAGATGCCAGTCTGTATGATAGAAAATAACAGAGCTGGAAATATACCTCCTGCCCCCCTTGGAAAGATCCTCCCTTTCAATTGTGACATTTCAAGGACTGAAATGAATCGTGGTGATATTAAGTCATTGTTATTTTTGCTCAGAGATGAATGTATGTAAGACTTCAGTGTGTAGTTGGACTCTCTCTCTCTCTATATATATATAATCTTGTAGAAGAGTCAAGTGACAAATGGGTTTAAAGATTACTTGAAAATATTGCTGAATGCCATGAGTTAGAGTTGCAGTTTGATGTTACATCCACCTGGTGCTCCAAGGGACTCCTGAAATTAAACTTTAGGCTATTTCCCTCCATGTTTCACTGGTGTGTGAACTGTGGTTCATAGGCTGATGCCAATATATAATGTGATCTTTTAAAATGAATTTTAATGAGTTATGTGGGTCTTATGTGGATAATAGTTATTATCATTGCAGAAATGAAAGAAAGGGAAAGGGAAAAGGTCTGTTCTACAGAAGACCACCAATCTGATCTCCCAGAAATAACATATGAATATTAGCCATATTTGCAGTACAATAACACCTCTCTGATAAGTAACAGATGAGATGGTGTAGTGTTGCAACTGTGGTGAAAGCAGTTTCAATGGCACTCATTGTTTGACACTAATGAGTGTAGATCCTCTGAGTTGGACTGCTTCACCAGATTTTCACCTAAGAGAAGGCTCACAGGACTCCCCAGACCTGTTCTGGGTTCTTGTTCTGAACCACCTCTGGATTTTATAGAGACCTAGAATTTGCTAATGTGCACAGAAAGCCATAACGAAAGATGGTGATTTATGTCTTCTGTTCCATAACAAGATCTTCCACTGAGCATTTTAAACTTATTGTACTGCACCTTCTTTGAATTCTATTAAAAGCACTGTTATTTGGTAATGCCAAAGTTAATGTACAGGTGACGTAGGTAGAAATAATTGACATTGAAGATGCTTAATATTCGTAATAGTCTATCTTCACATGCTTATAATATAGCAATATTTTAGTAATTTCAGTTATTATTTTCTATGTGGGATATCTGCCTCAGCCTAAATTGTTCTGGAAAATGTTCAGCAAGACTGGTGCAGCCATTCCTAAGAAAGCATCGGGAGAGAAGGGTAGTGTACTTAGGTTTAAAGATGTATAGCTAATGTATTGAAAAATTCTAGTAACTTCATGCTTTTAGGGGGTGAGGGGCAGTCAGAATTTGCTGGTTGCTAATACCTCTGCCATCCTATGAGAAAGCTATTGAGTTTTGTCCAAACTATAAGCCTCTAAAAATCTCACATAGGTACGTATCCTACTGAGATTTGGTAGAATTTGGCAGCTTCATCTGTAGGATCCATTCACATTAAGCATATTCTGGTCCCAAATTCTCCAGTCTGCTAATGGGACTGTGTGTCTGCCTCATGGCCAAAATTTGTATTCTAGTCCAGGGCTGTAAGGGACAATTAGGATTTTCCACTCATTTTTCTTCTTCCCTTGCGGCTCAGATTCACTGTCATGGAAGTCACAAAAGATAAAAGCAGAGATTTTGCTTTGAATGGAAAAGTGTTATGCCTCAGTTAAAGACCCGTATCATAGTACCAATTGTATAGCAGATTTTATGTTATGTCCTAACTTGACTGAGCATATTTATTAACACAGTTCTGCATACACAGCTGAATTCCAGCCTGGATTACACTTGTTTACTCCTGAAATGACATATAAAACCACCTGTGCATATAGGCTTTCCACAGTTCTTTGCGCGCACAAATATGTGTTGCTTGGTGGTATTTTGACTCATTGCAGCCCTTGAACAACCATGTTAAAGACGCATGACTGAAGTTTGTGGTAGTTGTATCATCTGGAATTTTGAATTAATAGGTAAGAGCATGCTGGGAGTGTTGAAGGACAAACCTTCTCTCTGAGGTTTAAATATAGAGCAGTCTGGCAGTGCTACGTACTCTCTAACCAAAGTCTTCTCCAACTCCCATCTAAGCCTGGGAATTGGGAATGCGCTTTACTAGTTAGTTACTACTGATTTCTGTGTTTTCCGACCCCCGGTGAACTTTTCATTTTAATTAAAGGAGTGAAGAGTTTCATAGCGAGATAACTTTTTCATGACGTGCACACGAGGATAAGGGACAAATAGAAAGCTGCAGATATTCTACAGCTAGTAGATTGTAGTAATTCTACAAATTAATTATTCTACTTTCTATAACCACTCTGCAGTGCACTGTTTAGCAAGCTTCTTGTAACAGCACTTCTCATCAAAAGTTGGTTCCATCACAGCAGCGGACTTTCTTCTCCTTTGAAAAAAGTATGAAGCAGATTCTAAATTTCAGCTGAATACACAACTCTAACAAAAAAAAGAAAAAAAATCCTTTTGTTTTCTTTTTTAATGGCCAGCCATTAGTGATTCTGAAAATAGAATGCATTTCAAAAGTAGTTTAAGAGCTCCTTTCATCAATCTTTATTATTTATTGGTTGACTCAGATGACAGATCTGAGCTGCTTTATAGTTTGAGGTGTGGCTGATGGTTTGCGTGCCCTTCTTGACCTTGTCAAGGGCAAACATAGTTTAAAGTTGTTTATAAACTATAAATTTCATGGTAAAGAATGATGTGAAAATAAATCCAGTGTACTTCTTAAATGATTAAAAGTACATTGTGTAAACAGGATACTGCAGTGAGGAAGTCTCTGAAGAGTGTGATTCTACTCCTCAGACTATTCTGAATGGACAAGCTGATCTTTAAAAAAAAGATTTCTATCACTATGCTTGGTGAGAATGGCAATAACTTTGGGGATATTAGCTGCAGGTAGCAATGAAACTACTATGAGATGTTGACGTTTGCAGTTTTAAAGAAATGAAGTAAAGGCAAGTTCCATTAATATTTCAAGAAACCATTGATTGGAAGAGACTGCTCTGTTCCTGACCTCCTGAGATTTGAGAGGCGTATGGCTTCTCTTTAGTAAGAGCAGGCTGTGATGGCTAGGACACTCAAACTCAAATTGGATGCCTGTGGCTGTTAGACATTTGCCCTTTAATTATATTGATTCCAAGACATGCCTTGTCTCTGGACAAGTTTATTCTTTCTACAATATTGGGCATACATCTCCACAATTTATACATATATGTTATAGTGTTTGAATGTAATCAGCATATAAAGAGAATGTTACTGGTTGCTACACAGTGCATAACTTAAGGCAGGACAGTGAATAAAATAAAAACAGCAACAGAGTATTTGGGAAAACTATTTGAAATGGTTTTTTCAAAGCAAAGACTAACAATTGCAAGACACAGCTCGAATTAAAATAAGCTGTACACAATACTAAATGGACTTCCCATGGCATGTGGATGAATCTGCTAGTTTATTCATGGTTCACAAAGTATACAAATTATTGTGAAGGTATTAGAAAGTTTTGATTCTAGGGAGCGTAAACTGTTTGCAAAATGGTATAATACAGTTTTGGCACTCTAAAATTACCATGATAAAGTGGTGAAAAAAATTACATATTTGGTGGTGTGATAAAATAGAAACAAAAAGGATTACCTGTTCATATCTGTTTCATTAGTTCACCTTTCATCTGAACATAATAGAGAATTTGCTTCTCTACTTCCTGAATGAGGTTTTAAGTCTTCCCCTTGCCTATGACTTTCTAAGATTGTTCTTGAATAGCATATTATAATCCTGTGTTATTCCTCCTCTCTCCACCCCATTGCCAGTTCAGCCAATAGGTTTTACTAAATGTAGAGAAAAAACAACGAAATTCTGGCACTGTGGAAACTGAGGGCAATTCAATGCCCCTCTAATTTATTCATTTAATTGCAAAGGTAGAAATAAATAGCAAAGGCTTATACATAGTTCCTAGTTCACGGCTTAAATAAGTTTGCATGTTTAGATTGTTGCTCTGGTACACAGATCTTTAATTACAAAATTAGGATGTGATTCTGCCTTTCCTCGGTCGTGTAAAGAGTTTGGATCTAAACTTCAAACTAAGTCCTACCCCTGTTATTATTTTACTCTTCCCCATATGCCTTTTACTAATTTCTGGATAGGAAGTTTAGATAGGAATAATTTAATTTCATTAATCCCACTGAGTGATGTTCATACTCCTCTGAATGAATTTATGAAGGGTACATCAAAGACAAAATTATATTTAATCAATTTCAGGGATTCTTAAAGTATATTAGACATCTCTCTGTGGTGCAGTTCAAGACATGCTTCCTTGTAGCACGCAGAGGTAAAAACTCTAATCAAGGTTTGTGCTTCTTTTGCTCTGTGAATATAAGCTTTGAAAGCAGCCTGTGACAGCCGATCTGACCCTACACGGAAGATTTTTTTCAAAACTGCAGAGCAAGACCACTTCTAATTCCACATGAGCAATGCTTTTCATGCAGTGTTTTCAATCAAAGGGTAAAAAGACAGTGCTGGTATATGAAAATGAACTAGACACTAAGTGTGTTTCAGCTCGAGAAGGGACTGCACTGGAACTCCTTTAAGCCAATTGCATAAGCAGCTCCTCATTTCCTGGTAGAGGTGTCAAGAGATGAGCTGTGAATTTTGCTGCTTCTCCTCTAATGCGTGATGAATTTGTGAACCACAACAGACAATGAACTGTGGTACGTTGCACTGGATACATATGCCAGAGGTTTTGATTATATGCCTAAAACTTAATTTTTAGTTGCAATGGGTGTGACAGTGACCATGAGTAAAGGTGGCTAGAGATAGAAATATATTCATATCACATAAGTAGTACATGTAATTTATTTATAAAAGAAAATCTACATCATGGCTCAGGAAACAGTGAAAAATACAAAGATTTCTAAGGAAAGACATTCTATCAAAAGATCAAATTTAGCATAAGCAGGTGGGGTGGGGTTTATTTTTCTAATTTGGAAGGAAAGCACTTATCCAATGTTTCCTTCTGCTTTTCTAGGCAGCTGAAAAATCTTTCCCTTTATGGATAGTCAGGGAGCTATTGATATGCTTTTTCCCATGAAAACTGAAGTTACTAGTTTCTATAGGAAAAGAATGTTAGTTTTGCTAAGGACCCTCCTTCTAAGCATAGTTTTTGAGCAGAATGTCTCTGCTGGTTTTTAATCATGATTAACTTCATCTACAAAATTGGAAGCCAATAAAAAATTAGGCAAAGCACAGTGAAAGTCTCACAGGTTAAATTAGACTTAACACAAAAAGAATCATGAAGAAACAGGAAGAAAACTTCCCTGTTGTCCTTTATTTAGGTCTTACCAGCTTTGCTTATGAGCCTGTCAGAATCCAAATCATCTTCAGTAAGACAATAATAACAATTAGGAAGACAAAGGGAGAGCAATATATGGATTCCATCATTGGAATTTAGTGCAATTCTACACAAGGGGAGTGGAAAGGAGTGACAAGGGATGGAAGAAATATATGAAATGTTATAAAGAGGTCACAAAATGTTAATTTCTTTGTAGGAAGATGGGGGAAAAAAATCTAGTTCCCTGTGCTTCATTTGAAAATCAACATTTTAATATAAAACTGTTCATGCTCCAGGTCTTAGCAGGGTGCTATGCATAATGTGAAATCAAGCTCCTTCTATAATTAGTATTCTCTTTACTTATCTAGCTTATGTGGCAGTTTGGTGTTTAGTTTCAGTGTTTAGTTCAATTTATGAACTAAACATTAGGGTTGAGAACCATAGGTAAGTCCATGCCAAAAGAACATGTTTTAGACCAAATTTAAAGAAAACTTTTCTGACTATCTCAATTTAGCATTTCAAGCTACTTTCTGCCAAACCAAAACTATAAGATCAAGCACTACAGCCTTTTATAATATATGGTCAGCTTCAGAGTATGTATCCGCACTAGAATTTTGCAGTTTGGTCATTTTTTTGAAGCCAAGTTATGATTTTGCTTTTCATTCCAAATACTATCTTAGTCCAAAATTGGTCAATTGACTGTTGCAGATAGTACAGTCCATTCATTTGTGAATGAGGACATTGGAATCTGTCCCTGATTGAGCAGCAGCATCCTTGTAGGTATCTGACAGATACTGCCTTAAACTATATCTTTAACCTGATTGGTGCTGCCCTTCTGAACTTTAATGAGCAAGAGTGAATATTAAAAGTGGAAAGCCCACAAGAGGATATACTTGATATCCTTATAGCTCAAACTGATCCCAAACATATTTTTGCAAATATATATTCCAAGAACCACCCACATGGACACTGATCTGAGCAGACTAAGCAGCATTAAATGGTAATGCATGGTAATGCTTTTTCCTTTAGCGTTTTTTGATGGTTACCAGAGTTGCCAATCTATTAAAGAATGCTTCTTTTCTATCCACTCTGGAATTGCCAAATATTTCTATAAATCAATGAGTGGATGAAATTTTTTGCTCTAAGGAAATGTTGCAAATTGTCCTAGATAGCTGTTGGTGTAATTTTCCCTTATTCCAGTCCTATTTAATAGCCACTTGCCTAAATGTTTGCTGGTTTTGGTCGTAAGAGGAATATATATCCGAAGTACTCTGAGTGTTTTCATCCTAGATAGCTGTTGGTGTAATTTTCCCTTATTCCAGTCCTATTTAATAGCCACTTGCCTAAATGTTTGCTGGTTTTGGTCGTAAGAGGAATATATATCCGAAGTACTCTGAGTGTTTTCAAGATAGGCAGGATCTATTCTTTATATACATGTAACTGCAGTAAAATAATGCTGCTGTTGGGAAGGAAAATTGTAATATAACTGCTGAAAAATTTAGAAGTGTCTTATAGACTTTATATATGTACTTCTCAGATAAGCAGGCTAATTTTACAGTTAATATACCTGTGGCATGGATTTTAAATGGCTTATTTGATATGAAACACATACCTGCAGTTGAATCAATGCTATTCTAAATGATGACTGCTCTAACTATAGTTAAACTTGGTGTCTTCCAGCTAAAATGTATTTAAGATAATCTGGAGTGGTTTGTGTGGCAAGCTTTTTATTACTGTAGAACAGTATATCTGGTGTAGAATTCCATGAGGAATTTGAACAGCCTCTGGCACACTGATTTTTCAATAATATTTCTGTCAGGTTGAGAAGGTGGGCCCCATCTTGGCAGATGTAGAGAAAGAGGTTGGATAAACTCCAGGGTGGGTTCTTTGTTTTGCTTTGTTGCTTTTCAATTAAAAAAATAATCAGACATGATGCATAGACATTTTCCTGAAGATGAATGCATTGAATAGTTTGAAACTTTTTCAAATTTCTAATTGTCTGGCAGTTGTAGAACTGATAGTGCACTACAGTGGCAGTGTATCCTCCAACAAAGCACTTAATTTTCCTATTGTAGATAATTAGAATATCTCTCACCATTCACAAGGGTAAGCAAACATAAAATTAATTATTTTATCTAAACAACATGGTATTTTATATTAGGAGCTTTGAAAACTGCAGTGACTACAGTGGATTAGAGTTAAATTTTTAATGAAAGCCTGAGAGTACTTTGCCTGTTCCATGTGTATTCAGATCAACAGCCTCATATCAAGTTCAGTGGGCTGCGCCTGGAGCTGCACATTTCTCTCAAGCTGCATTTCCAAATAGCGATGAATTCAAAAGATGAGTATAGAATCATAGAATGGTTTGGGTTGGAAGGGACCTTAAAGATCATCTAGTATAAAATGTGTGGTTGATTTTGTGCTGCTCTTTTTATTCTTTACCAGTCAGAAATGTATATAAAGACCTCAGTCTTTACTCCATTAACCTTAGTAAATTCACTCAAATATACTCCATTTATGTTGGTTTATGACTTCTACTCTATTCTTATCATAAAGCTACTTGCAAATTCTCCTTGTGTTTTGAACCTATGTGATGTTTGCTCCTTATTAGATAATAAGAAAGCTCAATTCAGTAGAATTCAAGTAAAAAATAAAAAGGGTCTTGGAAGAACAAGATATCTTTGTTTCAAAAATACCTAGCTGGATTAATACTTCTGAGACACCTTTACATGTTTGAATCATGTAATGACACTTACCAATTGTTCACTCCTCTCTTTGCCAGAACAATTTCAACCATCATCCCACGTGTCCTAGTCACAGCTACAAAAGTGGCGTTGACTGAAACCAGGATGCTATAGTCGTATGTACAGAGCCAAACACAATCTATATTTATGATAGGTAAAAACTGATGACTCTGATTATCCACAAGAAGTCTTCTGTTAGGAATCATACAGTGGTACAAATTCCAGGAGTTCTTTGATGTGAATGAGGTCTGTCCAAACATTCCAGCAAAACTGTTTTTTTTGAGGTTTACTATACTAGATATTAAAAAAAAAAAGTGCTGATTCTGCTTATTTTGCAGAAGATTTTTTTTTTTTGCCTGAACTTTCTCATTAAAATTCTTTTCTCTTAAAGAGGTAGAAGAGGATTAAAATATTCACCCCAATCAGAATCAGACCTCTGATACTTTTTGACCTCTAATGATAATATACAGTAAAAATGTTAGTTTTAAACAAAAATGCTTAGAATATTAATGTAAAAAAGTATACTAGGTCCATAAGGTATTTTAAAAATAGGGCAAGCTAGCTGAGGTCATGATAAAAACTAGTTGCTGCCATATGTGAAATAATTCTATAATAATCTTAATAGGCATGTTTGTGTGTTACCATTGTTTCAGTCTCACTGTATGGAAACATCTACTTTTGATTCTAATTACAGGTATTTACACATGCATGCTAAAACAGAATAGGCCCCTTTTGGGTGCTGTGAGACAGGGTGTCTTGACAGCTTCAAAATCAGCCTGGTATGTGAGCAAAATTACTGAAAATTCCTGTGGTCCAGGGACCATATAGCTGAAAGGCCGTGCTGAAACTGGAATTACAATGTAGGAGAATTTCAATGAAGATTAAATTTACATGAAATTGAGTGGTATCAGTAGCAAAAATATCAAAGAGCTGAAAGTGTGGAGGGATCTTGAAGAATGACTAATTCTGAGCTAGATGTTACATAACAAAGGCTTAATTTTATGAATAAACCAGAGCAAGTTGCTAAAGACAATATAGATTATACAGAGAAGGAGAGGTAATTATTCCTAATAATACTCAGAACTACTTTTAATCCCAAGTAATCAGTGAATGGATCCATTTCCAAAATTAAATTCAGACTGATAGGGTCTAAAAAAAGACCCAAACAAAACACCACTCCCAAACGCCTCAAAATGGGAGGGAGGGGAAAGTGATTTCTTTTCATTTCGCTGCTTTTTGAGACTTTGGAAGACATTGTTACTCTTTTATCTGGGACCATAGAGCCTTCCTGCCTTGTGAAATTCCCACATAGACTCTTAATTAAATTTAGGTAAAATAAAAAATATTTGAGATACATTTTTAAGAAGTGAAGAATTAAGAGTAACAACAGAGCACCAGTTTTCTGTTACTTTTCAAGCTATTATTGATTTATGGTAAACATTCTGCAAATTTTATGACCTACATCTTTGAAAAATACTAGTACTAGTATTTTTGGTGTCATACTGTAATGAGGCATGGAATTTCATGGACTTTTAAGTACTACTGTCCTTCAGTCATCTCTTTGTGGTAGCTACTTTATGTCAAGGGGCTATATCCTTCTGTTTCTTGTCTTAAACTAGTAGTATTGAGAAGATAATATCATTATTTGGTGAGATTAAATCACAAATAGTATTTTGGTAAACTAGTTTTTCTTATTTAGGGAGAAATAAGAAAAATTATGCATAACAAACAAGGCAAAGGCAAAACTACAATTTTACTTTTAAGTGCTAGATGATTATTCCATGTTTCCTATGGCATGTGAATCAAAGCATTTAGAAAAAAACTGTCTTTGGGCAGTCTTTGGGTATGTTTTGAATATTTAAGTATTCATTTATTGTCTATGTTTTGATTTGCACACCCATTTTATTGTTCATATTCAATATTAATAATCTGTCTTCAATTAAATATTCAGTAGTTGGTAATATTTGTATATAGTATACAAGAATATACTATTCATTTTCAATAACATTTGTATAGTTTTATGGCCTATGCTAAGTAAATTAAAATCTGTCACGCTTCTTTGTAATGAATGCAAGGATAATAGTATGTGCTGTTTGGATTAAATTAAAATGTCAAGATTCCTGAAAACGAAACATCCCAGACAGTGAAATAGTTCCCAAGGGAATAATTTCATACTTTATCCTTTGTATTTAAAAAAAATAATCCAAGCAGCAGCAAAAAAGAATAAGAATCAAAAAGAAAAAAAAAATTGACTGGATTTGAAAATGATTAAATATTGGCAGCCTTGGCAGGATTTTCAGTGGGACAATGAAAAGCTTCCCACGGGATCATAAAATAATCCTGGGAAACTCTTTTCAATTTCAAAAGGCTCTGTCATCCCAGTATGTACTTTGTGTCTCCCTTCAGTCTTCACTGGGCACCCTCAGGTGAAACTGTTTCAGAGACTCTGCTGCAGGCTGGCCTCGGGAAGACTTTTCTAGTGCTGTGTGCCAGTATCTAAGAACAGCATAAAAAAATTATTCCTTCCCCCTGTTACTGTGATCACAGGCCAATCAGTCACTCAAAAGTCCCCACAACTTGCCCTACACGCCAGGCAAAGCTTTTGAAACCTACAGTCTAATTGCTCTCTACTTAAGTCTTCCACTGAAAATGAAATGGTGTCTCTGGATACCATTTACAGCCCAGTGCAGTGGACAGAAGGCTCGTATTAGTGGTTCAAAGCCTTTGGAAAATATATCACAAAATACATAGGAAGTTGTTATTTTCTAGAGTTACTAAATATTCTTGCATTATCCTCTTATTCCATGGACTTCTCCAAGTAAAAAAGTCAGTTTTGTTGCTGAGTGAGTAGAAACGCTTTATTTTGGAAGGTCTGAAAGTTACTCTTCTATTTCTTAAAAAAAAAAAAAAAAAAAAAAAAAAAAAAAATCTCTGAGGATAAGCTGTACTAATTCAAAATAGTTTTAAGTGTATGAAGCTCAGATTTTTTTTTTTAGCCCTGCTTTTACTGTATGTATATACGTTGGATAGTAGTAACTTTGTAAAATTTTATATACCTGCAAAGCCAGATTACTTTCTTACATTGCTTTACTAAATAAGGTCTGTGGTGCAAAGCCTGGAGAAGGAGAAGCTTTCTGTGGTTACCTTTTTGTGAACCTTGGGGAGCCTGCAACTCTGTTAAGAGATCCCCATTGACAGAAACTTTTTATGGAGGATAAAGCCTGCCTTCATTTACTGGTGAATAAGCAGAGATGACAGTATAGGTCAGATCCTGTTGAATTTTGATATGTAACAGCTTGGCATTTTAGTCAGATGCTGTTAAAATTTAAGTTTGCAGACAAAATGCAGTTGCTGTTGAGTAATGTAAGAGCAAAAAGAAGAGTCCTAAATATCCTCTTTCTCTCATTTCACCCCCTCTCCCCCTCCACCAATTAATCTTTCTTTCTTTACCCAAAGGACTTTGTGCTGGAGTTAAGAGAGTTTGCCTGTTTTCCCAGGAGCCCAGCATTACATGTAGTTTTTCAAGGTATCTAGGTGGGGCTTTAAAATTCTGTTATTTAATTTATTTGGGTAAAAAAAAATATCCCTGATTAATCAGACATGACCTGTTTTGTTGCTCTGAATGGCTGAAAAGGAATTATACTAGAAAGTTTATATCATTGAAAAGACCTGCTTTTTCCTATTTCAGTGCAATAAACCAAACTTTACTATCAGAGCTAGAGTGGTAGAACCTCTAAAACTGACAGATGACAAACTGATGGGTTAGATCCTGTGTTCGGTGTTAGGCAAACCTTGCCAATAAAATCAGAAGTCTTTTTGTCAGAGTAGATCTTCAGAATTCTACCTGGTATTTTAACAATTGCAAATCTGCACTGTATGCACATTTCATATTTTTTTAATAAATATTGGCCAAAACTAACATGTTCATATGTAGGATTTGGATTGAAGTAAAATTTGGCATATGTCAGTATATAGGGTTTTACATCGGTCCATCGCTTATTTTTACAGTTCCCAAGGTACAGTTCAGATTTTCAGAGGCTGGAGAGGGAGAAAAAAGAAAATTAGTATTAAGGATGATTAATAGCAAACAGTTATAATATTAGAACAGTTATGGAGTTAGAATATTGCCACTTGTAAAAACATTTTAAAGTGGAAAACTTTTTACATCATTAGAAAAATATGTTAAATAAGCTTTGAAGTATATTGCTTTAAAATAATTTCTGTAGAAATCACCAATATGACTGGTGGGGCTTAGAAAAAAGTATTCAAGGTTACCAATGCCTGGAAGATCTTTTTAATGGATGTTATACACTCTGATTCCCAAAGAATATGACACTAATGCTTATCATTTCAGTTATGATATCATGAATAATACTGAAATACACTGTAATTATATAGATAGCTAGGATTCCACAAAAACTAGTAAGCAAAAATGTATATTTTTAAATGCTAATTAGTCCAACAGAGCTTAGAGCAGGGATGCTCTGGATATAATTTAAGGGGCTCCTGTTTACTTTAGGCTTTAAATCAAAACAAAATCAGGATGCAAGTTCAAGTAGCTACATGATGCTTTTTGTTGTTTTAAGTAAATGGTGTTTGTGAAATTGAGAAGTGAAAAAGACACTGTGGCTGCAGGAAAATCCTGCCATCAGTATGGCAGACAATTTCTTAAGGAAATTATTTTTGTGATGTTGACGAATACGATCCAAATAGAGAGATTTTGTAACAGAATATGTTACTGTTAGTTTACCTGCTATCTTATGCTTGCGATTTAAAAGGAACATGGCAAAGTAAGATAAAGTATACTATCCCTGTGAGAATGAAATCTGCAAAATAAGATGAAAGAAGAATATAATAAGATGTTAGGCTTTTATAATTTTTAAACATTTTAGCAGGTATATTCTTATAGAATCATTTAGGTTGGAGACGACCCTTAAGATCTTTGAGTCAAACCAGTGGCTGGTTAATGGGGCAGCATTTCACACAGATTAAGCCAGCTGAAAGAGTCACTGAGGTGCTATTCTGACCTTTAATGGCTGTGAAAGAGGAGGCAGCCTCTTTTTTTAACTGAATAGGGAGGAATTAATACAGGAAACATAAATAAGAAAGGCTTCTAGAACCAGTTTTCTTTTTGTTTTCTTCTCTCCCTTACCCCCCCAATATCTGCTCTCAGGCACTAGTTAATATTCAAAATGTAAAAAACCACAGTTCATTCAAACACTTGTCTGGAAGTTGACTAGATTTGTTCATGTGTGGGAGAGAAGATAGACTTGCTGTGGGTTTATTTTTCCTGATCGGTCCCTTGCCAAGATAAAACTGGGCAGCTGAGTTCAAATGACTCTGTGTTTGTTGCCTGGATTCTGGTTAGAAACACTTAAGCAGTATAGTGCAATGCAAATAACTGCTGCCCTAGAAACAAAGCTGTGTCCTGAGACGTGTTGTGCACCCGATGGCATCCAGCTGGATCAATTAAGGTTGCATTTTAAGTAAGGCAAAAGGTCGTGCAGGCTGCAGTGGGGAAGGCTTTCGGCAGAGTATGGCTGCAGGAGGGAGGGAGGGAGGGATGAAGTAATCCTTAAAAGCAAACAGAGTTGGTTAAATAATGTCATGAAACTTCCAGTTCTCAACAATGGTCAGAGATCAAGCTGTGTTTGTATATTCGGGGTTGAAGGTTAACCAGTAACTAAAGTCTTTCCTGATTGCCACAGGTTTACATTTTCTCTGTCACTGATGTTTGCCAAGTGGGATTTTGTGAGATTAGAAAGAATACAGCTGGGCAAACGGGTATATTATAGGGCTTACTCAAACAGAGGGAGAGAGGAGGACCACACTGATACGATACACATGGAGAGTCCAGACCACTCTGAGAGGCCTGATGGATCATGTAACAAGCAAGGGCTGAAGGCGGAAAGTTTTAAAGGGAACTCTGTAGTTGAAAGACCACACTTACCTTCCATTTTGTATTTCAGAGAGGTTGAAGGCCATACATAAGATACTGCAACTGAAAGAAGAGACAAAGGGATTTTTTTTTTCAGTTTTCCCCAGTGTATCCTCTGTGCCATTCACAGCCCCTTTCAGAAAGCTAACTTCACTCTTTGCAGTCTTCAGTATTCACACCACTTGCTGAAAAGATCCTGATAGTTGAAAAGCAGTGAAAATAACTTCTCTTGCTAAATGGTAGTAATGGCAATAGTAATAAGCAGCATATGATATGTAATTGCAATGTTTTTCTCTAGCAATTTTTGAAGAACTGATAGTGGAGTGAAAGATTATTTCACTTACAGAAATACTTTCCTTTGGCACTTTGTTCTTTCTCTTTCAGCCAAGCAGAACTGGCTAATTTATCTCCATTCTTTATGCTTCTGCTGTTGCTGCAAGCTCTGATGAGAGTTTAACAAATGTTTATTGATAAAATGTGTGATCTTGTTGCCATCTCATTTGGCTGTTGAACTCCTTTGCTCGTTGTTGTTTACAAGAGAAATTATCTGTATTAATCTAAGTATTGCTGAGGTAGAAATTATTATAAATGTTCTGGCAAAAAATGCAAAAAAACCTATTGAGATGCTTAAGCCTATTTCCTACTTGAGCACATCCGTGCATCCAGCACCTGGTACAAGGTGTCTCCAGTTCACCATTGTGCTGTGGGATGCTCTTGTACTACAGCTGATAAGTAACAGTAAGGATTTGTGCAAAGGGGCCAACTTTGGTAATCATTTCTTTCTCAGAAATGTCATGCTCAACAGACACTGAAAGTAAATACCATTTCTATGTCTAATTACAGGATTTACTAAAGGTTGCCTCAGTGTGCTTAGCATGTGGCTTTAAGAGAGACTTCTGCTAAGGGGAATTACTTTGCATAGATAATACTTTTCCCAATAATATTCCACACAAATACTGACTCTCCTGTTACCACAATACAAAGTTTTGTCTTGTTCTGTTATATAGATCACTGGAATACGATATATTTACTTTTTAAAGCATATCTTATAACCCTGACTAAATGAAGTCTCCTAAGCCTGTCTGCATTGTAAATGTATTAAAGGCAGAGAAGTAAAACAGAGGGCAACAACAGAAGCACAAAATCTAAACTGAATTCCTGAAGAATGATTATTTCTTTAAAATCTTGAAAACATTTCTAAGAATCAAACTGCTCCATCTATACCCAGGCTGAACAGTGCTTTACTTTGGACTCTCAGAGACTGACACTTGATGTAAGTACGAGTAGCAGGCACTATCTCTCAAACGCAGCTTTAAATATATTAAAATTCTTTTCGCAGACTGATTGATTCGTAGAATCTGTTAAATTGACAGCCATTATGAATTTGATTCTTCAGTCCAAACTAAACTCCCCTTACTTTTCCACTTCTTGGCTCCTACAAAAACAAAAGTTAAATGAGGCTATTTGGATAGCACAATGAAGGATCATAGCAGAGCCTGGATCTGAAATGGGGGCTTTAGTTCTGTAGTGGTAGCTGAACTGTATGACAATATCACATACTGAGCTTCATGCCACTTCTGTGTGAGTAATTTCTGCATTATAGGCTCCATACCTGCATCACAGCTTCAAAGATGAGAATTTTTACCTTTGCATTTTAACTGAATCTGACTCTCATGAATTTGATGCTTTTCCTTAAATGAAAAATATTTTATTTACTCTTAAACATCTGCATTTCTGTTGTCAATTGATGTCTCGTAGAAACATGTCCAGCCAGGTGCTTAAATCTCTCCTTCTCCTTTGCGCTTTTGTAGACATGAAGTGCAATCAGGACCTTGCAATACTGGTATGAAAATTTCTGTCAGTTCTGGGTTTTGTACACTGCTTCCAAAGGGCAAAAGATTTGGACATGTGTGTCTGCTGTTTCATATGGTAAAGTCCTTAAAGAGCTGGAACTGTATCGTAAATCCTCATTTAAATCTACTTGGTAGCAAACCAGGAAAAAAATCAAGAGCTTCAGAAGTATAAGGTCAAAGTACACCTATTGTAACATTTTATTTACTGACCCTCACACAATAGAAAGAGATAAGTAAGTGATTAAGGCTTTTTTAAATTAATGTGATTAAAATGCTAATTATATCTTTAATCTTAACAGCCTAATATATAGTCAGCAAAACAAAAGACCTATAAAAGCATTTGTTAAGTAAATATTTGTGCTTGAATGACTAAAGAAAGATAGTATTAAGGCTTAGTTACCATTAGCTGTTGCTTCCTAATGAAAGTTAATAGGCTGGATTAAAAACTAGTTTTCAGAATGCTTCGAAGTTACTTTCAGCATTGTCAAGAATAAATAGGTTTTCTTCAGATACTCCTGCCTTAGTAGCAAAGATATATTAAGTTTTCAATGCTAACGGCTGTGCAGCTTCCCTTATTCATAAAGTAAACTTTTATAAGGAACAGTTAAATGGTTGAGATCTGGAGATCATTGAGAAGGCTGACACATTTTTCTCTAGTGAATGTTTTTAAAAACTTCAGCAAATTTAACTGCCATTCTTAAGATTTGCAGATAACTTGCAATTCTTGAGAATTGTCACTCAAATGGTTGAGAACCATCCAAGTGACATCTTCATAGACTTGTAGTCAAGTTGGTTTGTCACCCCGTGTTTGTGTATTGTTAAATAAATCCTTGACAGTGGGATTTTATTTTTTTTAATGAGCTTTTCTCCTATGGGATCTCTTCCATGGGAGTAAATCAGCTAAGATCGTATGGGCCATCAATATCGGCCAAAGCTTCCAGATAAGTATTGGCTAAATACTCTCCAAGTTCTGAGATAAAAATATACTGTCTGTGTCAGCAGATTTCACTATTAAATTATGTTTGTGTGATAATGACTTCAGGATTAAAATTATATAGTTAAAAACTTTGGGTTTTGTGATTTTTGTGCTAAAGCTCAAGAAAAAAAAGGTCATACTTCTTAAGCTACTGATTAACACCTTGTTCATAGTGTTTCTACACATAGTCAGGGAAGTTCAGGGCAAACATACATAGCCTCTTACAATGGTCCCTTTATATTTTGTGCAAACATACAGTTTACCCATAGCCTCTTACAATGGTCCCTTTATATTTTGTAAAACTACTTAGGAATTTAAGTCTCTTCATTGTAATCCAATTTACAAAATGATCCTGTAATCCTTTAGAATGTGAACCATTTCTTTTAATATGAACCACCTCCTATAAGGTAATAGAAACCCAATTGCACTATGTAGAGAGAAAGGTGGCTGGTTTGGGCTTTTTTTTTTTCTCATCTGGAAGTGAGTTTAAAATGAAGTTTACAGACTCTGGCTGATTAGTAAACAATAATAAGCACATCAACCAACAATTCATAGATTGTTTTGAGAGATTGTCTGTAAAATCACTCATGCGTTAGAAAATATTCACATAAATAATCCCATTGCCATTAATAAAAATATTTGTAGAAGTAAAGCTGCTCACCTAATGCTGAGTCAGGAGGTGCATGTTAACCTCTCATAAAACACTTAAGTTCACCTTTGGAGAAAACAGGTTGCAGGAGTTTAGGTTGATTTAGTTTTATCACAGTACTGACTTCACATGAAATAACCAGTTAAAACTTCTAATGTGATAGCTAGTATTCTCTCCTCTTTAGCAGCATTATGTTTTATGTAGTTTAAGGTCACCCTTGAAACCTTGCTGAGATGTCAATATGAGCAGCTAGGTCATTTTTATGGCCTGCTGTTCTTAGGGGAGACAGTATCATCCATCACCAGTGAAGGATTTCACCCCCAGTTAAATCAGAAAAAGCAAAGATGAAGTCTAGCCAAGGATAAAGTACACAGGATGCCTGTCAATATACAGGAGTTTATTCTGCTCAAATAAAGTAGAGCTTCCACAAAGTGTCAAGTCAGAATAGTTAACTGAGTAGTAAGTCCCTGATCAGCTCCTATAGTGTGTGAGAATTTATCCTTAAATTCTCTACTTGGATGTGTGTGTTTTAGGAAAGAATTTGATCCAACAGTTTTGTCCTGATGTACCTGTTCATTTTTTAGCAGTGATATAGGGTCAAGCTGTTTCGTTTACCTTCTCAAAGATAAGGAAGTCTCCCATAAAGGCACTTTGTTTTCTTTGCCTGGCTTTGATATGTTTGATTTGTTGTTGGTGGTGTACTTTTACGATCCATTTCATAATGCTGCCTACGTGAACTTTTGTTTTTCACTGCTCGCTCAGAACAGACTGACCCTAATGAGATTAGTTGGAAAATCTAGTTCAGTAAAACAATATGTTGATATTTTGAAGGTTATCTCTCTTACCAATCTCTGATTCCAGCAGGATTGTCCTATGTTTGAAAATTCTGCCGTGCTGTTGAATTGCAACTTCCCAGAAAAAAAACCCTCCAGCAGGTATGCAGCTGGTACTAAGCAGCAACCTGTGTTGGTGGAACATGGGCTTGATTTCCTAAACATGAGAGAATTCATTCTCTGCATTTTCTAAGGCAGAAAACACTAGAGATTAATGAAAGTAGTGTGATGTCTGTGACTCTGAATGCAGGTAATTACCCTTTTGTATCATCTTCAGGCAGTCTGCAAAGCACATTAAAAAGATCAACACAAAGTTTATGTGTCCCCTGGATGCTAATGGAGCCTTACTTATTTTGACATCAATATCTGATTGGGGCCTTTATAGACACACTTTTTATGCTTGCCACTTCTTTTCTGCCTTGTAAATTTTCTTTTTCAAAATGTACAAGATATATTAAATATATATAAATAAAGTAGAAAGAAATTCAAACCATGATACAGTACAGAATTCGGGTGTCGAGGTACAGCTATCCATTGCAGTACTGGCATCTCTTCAACAAGACCTTGTTTATCAGTCAGCTCCTTGTGCTTTTAAATGCAGAAATAAGGATTTTGAGAGAATGTGGTTTATAAAAGGTAAAGTGGTATAGTGAAAAATTATCTTCCCTGCACACCAGTCACTTAAGTAGTGACTCTAGCAGTCTAATTAGCAACACCTTGTCATGATGTACCATTGTGTGTGCTGTCTTTTCTAATTATTTTTCTCTATTTTAATAACATAATGATAACTCGGAAACCTCTACTGAAATGGTTATGAAAAATAATGAGACATTCAGTGATACTTTCTGGCTAGTGTTTATGGAGAGGGGTGTTTTATTAGGAGGGAAATAGTTTCTAACATATGATTATTGCGTTGGACTGTTTAAAAACAAATAAATAGTCTTGTTGAAACATAAAATCAATTTGAAGACACAAAATAATAATTTTATTTCAGTGAAAAACATATTTTGGTAGGTTATGTAGCAGATGGAAAAGCCAGGGCTCAGTTTCAATAAATAAATAAAAATAAACTTTTGCTACAGAGTGAGAGTAATACTTTTGAAATAATTACTGTCTTTCAGGCTTATACCTAAGGTAGTGAGTAAAATATATATCAATGAAATAAAGAAAGCGGGATACAGCAATGGCTGGCACTTAGTAGTTAAACATAACTTCCTGCAATTAAATTGCTTTAGATGTGTTACAACACAAGGAAGATCTTAACATATTTGTTTTACAAAAGATCTTAATGCAGCCTTCATTTCTACATAATTTGCACTGCTTTCTGGACAGATGTTAAATGTTGTGTCCATGATGTGTGTTTTGCTCTTTCTCTCATCTCGTCCCTGAGCTGAAAACTGACTGCATAGTAAAGTGTTCGGTTTTGGTAGAATTTGTTTTTAAAAGCAATAAATCCATTTTAAAAACGGATAAGCTGGATGTTAGAGAAGGTCAGGACAAGAAAGATGTCATGCATTTGGAGAGAGAGGTGGAAATGCTTGTGATGACTCATAGTTCCTGATAGAGCTCATTCCTCATTTTGTGTCTGGCCTCCAAAAAACCTTCATTTTCAGCACAAACAAGCTGTAATTTTTCATGAGACAGTATAATGATTGAAACTTCCTGTGTATTTGCTGTCAATCAGCATCTCCTCACATTTTATAAGTGGTCTTTGATGTTATCTTTCTCACAGGTGACTGAGTGTTCTGAAGGTAAAAGCCTTCAGTTGATTTCATGGAGGAAGCCAGTGTAGGCTTCCACAGACAGCAGGTATGATGGATTTGTTGTGGTCGAAGTTACTGAACTGCTGTACTGACAAATATTTTTTAAAAGCCTTATGCGTTGTTGAAGTGGAGACAGGAGGTACAAATATTGCATATAACTAAGGAGAAGCTGGAAGAGCTTTCTCTCACATGAAGATGACAAATATATAATGAGTAGATGTAGCTGCATAAGTGTTTGGTAATAAAAAAAATAGCACAGCAGTCCTAAACTGTGTACTCAGATGATCATTGATCAGCGCCAACTGTATGGTTTAATGCTATGAAATACAAGCAGATGTGTATGCCATCTTCATGCTCCTGACATATCTGTATCATTTTTTTAGTTTGCGTCGATGTTGAAAATATCTGGCAAGAGAATAGGTCTTTTTGACAGTGTAAATTTAGAGTATGGGGATGGATTTGCAGTTTCCTGTTACTGTTGTTTGCAGGGAATGATTTAAATCATTTCAACACATTCTTTTTGGATTACTGCCATACCTTGGGACAGATGATGTTGGATTATGCCAGAAAACCAGGAAGATGAGAATGGATATCTGCTCACTGACAGAAGATCTTCCATCAATCTCTCTAAACTTTGTCCTGTACTCTGTGCTGGCCTTGATCCCAAATGCAACAGATCAAGAGTATTGGCTTCAACTGACTGAGTTATATTGCTCTCTGGCTGCTATTTCAAACCTGTTCAGATTTGATATACAGGGTAAAGCAGAATTTTCCTATCTGAGGATTTTTCAAGTGTTTAGTGCAAATGCCACATGCCTTACGTAAGAAAGGGATATATCTTCCATAACACAAACAAGAGTTATTTCAGCCGTGAGTGGCTGAAGTTGCTTGTGCCATTCTTTCATCAGCTAGGCTGATGCTAATCCATTTGCAAAAACTTCCGGGGAAGACTTTTGTGCAATTTCCAGCATTTCTTGAGCAGTGTGAGCTCTTCAGATGCTCCTGGAGTGTACAGGAGGAACTGGACTATTTAAGAAATCTTAAGTGTATATGGTAATGTCACCAAAATTGGGAAAGCAGTTCTTTACATAAATGTATGTTCATGAAGTATCTCCCATATCAAAAGATACCAAGTACTTTGCATCGTTTGGTTTCTCAGCCAATTAAATTTGCAGGCTCTGGCCCTGATCCAGAGACCTCTGAAGTATTTTCATTGACCTCATTGGACTTTGTAGTCCAAGTTGTCCAGATGGCAATGATTCCATATGCCATGCAGATGAAACTACCTTTGCTGTGGCTTGTGCCAGCACACAGCACAGGACAGCAATAATATATACTGGTTCAGTAAAACAAACAAACAAAAAAGTTGCAGTCAATTGAAATTACAGAAGAGATGTGAGTAGGTTAAGAGGACAGTTATCCTCAAAGCTGTCAGCTACCCGAGACTCTGGTGTTAACATAGTCCTCTTGAAAGAGAAAACACAATAACAAGTTGCTAAAGTAGTTGAATGGCTTGATGTTAAAATGTTGCCTCGTGTTAGAAGAAAATAACTTTCGAAATCACCAATACCAGTTTTCTCATTGTCATGATATCTTTGGATGTCCTCCAGTCATGTTCCAAGCCAACAGCCAGCTTTTCTCTTCTCAACTCAGTAGGTCCAGAACATGAAGCACTGTGATCTAAATCAAGTGGAGACAGTCTGTACCTGCTCAGTGCGTGCCACCAGTTGGTCAGAGTCAAGTCACCTTTGGTCTAGAGTGGATGTGGCAGGATTAGCCATGTGTTGTGCCTCATTGAACAAACCCCAGCAGCCAATGCTGCTTAGCGCGGACTCTGTAACGCATTAATGTGACCAAGCATGTCTGAGACAAAAGCTGTTTTGTTTCCAGTTATCTGAGGTGTCAGCAGATTGGCTTTCTTGCTAAGTCTAAGTGGATAGATGTTAACAGCATCAAGAAGGAAATATTTTTTTATTCAAATGGCTCCTTTGCTTCCAAAGTATTTGCAGTGGACTGAAGTTGCTGCTTTTTCTTCTGCTTTCTGCCAATTAATTGGAAGTATTTGTCTCAGCCTGACAGTTAGCAATAAGAGAAACAAATATGTCCTACAACATAATGACAGACACAAAATGTACCTCATGTACTGTGCACCCTAAAAATGTGTAAGGATTATGTGGTTTACCGATCCCATAACCACCTGCAAATGTTTTAGTCAAGCAATCTACGTGCTAGGTTACATTTTGTTTTTACATTCCTTACTGTATTTGCAATACATTTTAAAAATAATAATAATAATCTTGTTTTCATCCATTAAAACCAAATGTCTCCCTTCAGGAAGTTTGTTTGCTATTTTTCAATACTCATCATTATATTTGGGTTTTTTTCCAGAGTACACACAGCATGTCTACAGAATGTTCCCTAACCAAGTGGAAATAGATTATTTTAACAAATGAAGCCTTGCTCACTAAAAATGACAGCTCATATCCCATGTAAACTAAACGTAGATGGGCAAGTTCTCCACCCCAACTAGGTGAGCACAGTAGTGTGACAGAAGCAAGAACAGAACCTTTCTTGTCTCCCTCAGGCTTGCAAGGATAAGGTACTACCAGCTTCCCCGTACGTCCCCTTCCCCAACAGCTCCCGTCTCTCTTCCTTTCTTCTCCCCGCTCTTTCCTGCTCTTAGGAACTGTAGACGATTCATTCCATACTCATTGCTTGGTAAGGAAAATCCTGGTGAGAGACATATGGTTTGCTTTTTCACACTTTGCACCATGAGTCCCATGGAAGGCAGAGAATATTGTAGTTGTATCACTGCAGTGGTTTAATTTCTGTATATGGATCTGTGTGTATGAGGAATACAGTGTGCCCTCGAGTATACATACTCAAATAATAAATACAATGGCATTTGTTATATTGACTCTGGAATTTGGAATCCTTTGTCTAAATGGACAAAGTAACATTTAATGTTGAAATATAAGTGTGTTTATTCATCAATATCAGTCTTTCTAAGGCATACAGTGTTATTGCTTAATGATATTTACAGAGTTGATCCGTAAAACAAGTCAGGGTACAAACAAAAGCAAAGCTGTTCTTTCTCTCTGATGTTATTGGAAATCTAACAGAGATATGAACCTAAGTGTACATGGCTGGCTCTAACTGTATGGCGGGGATCGCATCTGGTTTCTTGCTCTTAAGAGGTGGTTGAATTCTTGAGAAACTATCATATATACCTGAGCAGGCTGGGTTCCTTGTGCCAAAGTTTTTACAAGTTTGGGAAGGAAAATTAGCTGGATCTCTCTTTGGCTGCCTTTATAGTGTAGTTCACAGCTTCAAGACCAAAGCTGAGGAATGGCTTAGTAAAGACTATTTTGCGGGGGGTTTGTGGTGTGCAAAGGATGATGAGACAAAGCATTCTTAGAGGCATTTTACTTTCAGCACGCATAGGGAAATGATTAGTGTTATAGTCAAGGGAGTGAATCTACAGGAATGTATTGGAAGGACTAGACAAATTAACTGGTGAAGTTTTAAGAGCAGAAAGTCAATCTTGTGTTTTCTTATTCTTATATTAGGAGAATATCAACATACTAATGACTTCTAAATCTCCCTGCATACTGTCTATGAATGCCTATTCCCACTTCTTTATTCCCGCTTCTATCATGAAAGCTGTTTTTAATGCGGTGGAAGAGAAATAACTAGTGTAACAGCAGTAGTCGTTAAAAAAAGGAAGGCGTTTAATTTATGAATAGACATATGCTACATAAAATAGCACATATGCTACATACAATACCACGTATGCTATTCAGAGCCCTAGTAAGATCAGGTTGCACAATTAAATGTATTGCTAATAAACAATTTTAATGAGAAGGGAAATGTAATATGGCTAGGTATATGACAATGATTCTTTTGATTCTTCTATGTCAAGAAGTGATTTAACTTTAAGTATGTGTGCATCTATGACAGATCTATGTGCCCCAAGGGTTTGTTGATATGACCATTGGTATTTAGGCTGCTAGAAAAGCATTTACATAGGTGTGCAAACAAGAGTGTGTATTTTTTCAAACCTATTTGTGACAAGTTCCTTTGATCCAGTTAAAACAACAATATTCAGCTTTACTTATGGTGTGGCTATTTGCCATGTCTCTGTAGTTTTCTGAAAAGAAACAGGCAAACAGAATTTATAGTACCTGGAATATTCTGATTCTGAAAATGTTAACCAGCTCCTATTTGCAAACAAATCTGTCATATGCTCTACAGCTGAATATAGCTGACAGCTCAGGAATTGGGATATGACAGGTCTCAAATGGCATACAAAGAACAGAAAGGGATCATATTAAGACTAAGAACTGTGTTTTACTTGTTTGATTGCTGATATCTTACTGATGGAGATTTGTTGCACTATTTGAATCATACAGTGGAAAATATTTCCTATAGAAAATAAGGCAGGTAAATTTGTTACATATTCAGGGTCAGAAGGAAACCCAAATGTGCTTACCATATTATAAGTTTAGCAATAACTGTCTCATAATTTGAGAAGGACAACTGATGTATTCAAAAACCAGGAAATAAAGCAGAAACGTAAACCAAGTGAGGGATGAGATAAAAACATGAACGCAACCATAAGAGAGTCAATGCTGCAGAAGGATACCGGATGAAGAAGGATGTTAAGGCAGGAGCCATTGTATGGAGGAGGAGCTAGTACTAGAGTCAGAAAATTTGAATCTCTCAAAATAATGCTTTTAAAGAGAGCTATTTTTTGTCTAGTACAGGGGAAAATTTTCTAAAAGGAATGGAAATACATCCTCTAGTATGTTTTTAGACTTTGAATATTGAACTGTGAATATTTATTTTTTAAACATAAACTCTCCGCATTCACCGTATTCCAAGATTTTGTGTTCACACCACATTCACCATATTCCAAGATTTTGTGTTCACATCAACACTGAATTTACAGTGGATTTCCAATGTTACCCAATTACAGCGTTACAAAAACATAGGAATGAGTTCTTCCAAGTAATGCTATACTGTGGGTCAGTTTAGCAGAAAGGTCTGAACAACTGCTTTCCATCAAAGATTAAACTGCCTATCGCTATGGTTCAGTAACAGCAATGCAAGGGACAGTTACTGCTCATTTGCCGGGGCTGCATTTGTTCACGCAACATTAGGTTTTGTAATGGAGCAATAAAGAAATGTAGAACATCAAGGGGGTACAGTGGAGCATGATCTCTTTTCAATCCCTTCTTGCCAGGGACCAAAAGAAATCAGCACCCATTCTTTTATTGATTACAGAGAATTTAGTGTCTCTGATGTGGTGCTGATCAGTTACACCCTATTTCAATTTTCTTCTTGGAGAATGACTTCTGACCCTACAGATTCCATGCAAAATGATAATGTTGCTGAGGATCATAATGAAATTAAGAAAAACTGCTTAACCCTTCACAAAAAGACTCTGTTATTTTGGAGTTCTGAAGATTCAGGGGATGATTTTGCAGCTGGTACTTCAGGGAAGGGGAATTAAGGCAGCATTTTGCAGTATCAGTCATAATGGCACATTTTCTCACAATTATGGGATTTAGGTTAGTGTCTTGTTATCAAATAATAGACATACTCTGTCTCATTTAAAGAAAAAAGTAAATTGATTAAGTGAAAAGGAGTGCAGCTATGTCAACCACAAGGTCTCATCTCAGTTATGGAGAGGGATTAGGGTGGTGTCATCCCATAACATCTGAGCTGAAGGGAAGGTGTCTGTGTTCGAATTGAATTTCACAATTCCCATGAATTTTCTTAGGTATTTTGTTTCTGATTTGTCTTCAAATTGGAGTGTGCTTTTTAGGATATTAATAATTTAATAATTGTATTCCTTTCCTTTTGACATCTGAAGCTCTTATGCTATTTCCATCATAAGAGTCTTGCTTTACATGTAGGTATGTAGGAATTTAAACAAAATAATGCATATTTTTAACCCATAGTAAGTTTACTTTCTTAAGAAACCTTTTTTCTATTGGTTCAGCACTCAACCAAGGAGCTATATTTCTTGTTTTATTAATGACATAAAAAAATACCAAATTAGGTTTGAGGTTTTGGACATTTCTTTTCAGATACCATTTCATTGTGATCAGTATAGGTGTTGTTATGAAGCCAGCAGCTCTCAAAGTAAGCACAAAATTCATGCACGTATGTACAAAGGAGGAGACAGCAATCATAAACAACAAACTTTTTTCCTTAAAATGATTAGCTGTGCTAGCATTCATTAAAGGCACCCTTTTGTCTGTCATTAGCTCCTTAACTTCTTTTCTTGTGTTGTAGGTTGAGTTCAATTTTTTTTAACGCTATTAAATATTAATCATAAGTAAAAATATATCATAAGATGGTAAAGAATTTCAAGACCTATTTGATCATTTCTCTCTCCAGATTGTTGTTTTTTTTTTCTACCTTTTATATGGTATGTGCATGTGATTCTACAATGATGAAACACATTTGTATTAGCTCACAAAAAAATTAAATACACCCTTTCTTGCTCTGTTCTTCCCCCTCTGAAAGTCAAATCAGGAGGCTGCAGTGAATCAGGTTTAGATGGTGACAGTTCTAAAATACCCATGTGAACTTCATCAGTCCAAAGGACTGAGTGTTTACACATTGAGTATCAAACCTGAAATACTTTGGATTCATTCTCTGTAGCCTTTCCTGGAACTGAATTGAAGTAAAGTTGAAGGATCTCCCTGTTTCATACATAGAAGCCGGGGGAAGCATCATCACAGCTCTATGCTTCAGGTTTATTCTGTCTCTGTATCAAAGGAGAGCTTTAGACCTTGTAAGGCAGCTGCAGACACAGCTTTCAGGTATATCAACAGATGCTGTAATAAAGAAATGTATTCTACATTGACTCTCAGAAATTTTGATAGCTTAAAGCTGCTAACCTTTTCTGCACTGTTTTATCATACAACGGTTCAGGCTGTGTGCACGGGTTTAAATGGAGGCATAGGTGTCTGGAATTGGATCTTGGACCCCTATGAATGGTATGCCTTCACTAGGATTTGAGGGCTGAGATCCTCAGTTATTTTGGTTGCCAATAGAAGTGTTCTGGACAATGTTGAAATAAGCCTGTATTGCAAACACCTACAGAGCCCCTTTTGTCCATCCGGGCCTTCCTCTTGTCCATAGCTCTTTGCTTCTCTTTAATAAATGGGTGCAATCTACTTGAGGGTAAATCTTGTCTCAGACTATAAGAAGAAGAGAAGAGTAATAAAACGTAAAAATATACTGAACTTGAGCTAAGATTGTTGGGATCTGATTTTTTGAAGAAAAACTCTTTCAGGTTTGAAGAGGAAAATGTAGTGCTCATATTATGCTTTCATGCTGTTGAGGAAAAGAAGCCAGGTCTTTGCTTATTAATCAGGCTGAACTGAGGAAGGCTGTGCTGTGTTTGCACAGAAGTTACTAAGGGCAAGCAGTTAACTTGGTTACACTGGCAGCTGGCTGTACCTTGTGTACATATGAGCCACTCCAAAAATTTATCAAGAAATCTTCCAATTAATTCATAGGAGAAGTTAAATATTAATGCAAAAGTAAACAGTCTGTTGACTTGCTGTGTGGCTCATTAGTTAGGAGCATAGCAGCAGTGCTGAAATACCGATAGCTTCAAGAAATGTGTGCTATACCTAGCTCTCCTTCCACAAAACAGCTATGTATCTGAAAGGGAGCATAGTAAATTCCGCAGTAATTTGCAAAGGGAAAGTCTGTGTGAGATTCATGTTCTGTCTCTGATCATCCCAGGCATTTTTAGTTTTGCAATGTATTCTGTAGCATGGAGGATGGTTGTGTCTGTTAAAAAGTTGTATGACACATCTTCAGTTTTTAGATCGGTGGTGTTGCTGATGTTTTTCAACAGAATCACAGAGTAGCTGAGGTTGGAAGGCACCTCTGTAGACTGCCTAATCCCTAACCCCTCAGCTCAAGGCTGGGTCAAAATAGAGTGGGTGACTCAGGGTTGTGTGTCCAAGCGGGTTTTGAGTATCTCCATGGATGGAGACTCCACATCCTCTCTGGGTGGCCTATTGCAGTGTATGATCACCCTTATAGTCAAAATAGAAAATTATTTTTCCTTAAATTTAGGTGGAATTTTCTGTATTTCAATTTGTGCCTATTGAATCTTGTCACTGGGCACCGCTGAATCTTGTCCTTTCACAGGTGCTCCCTCCCTTCTTACTCCTCACAGCCATCAGGAGTCCAGGCAGAACAGATAGGAGAAAGGTTTCCATTCATATCTCACCAAACTGCTGGTGGCAGGACTCTGGGAGCTGGGGTAAAGACGTGCTGTAAAGCAGGGGCAGGGCAATAGGTGATGTGCAGCAGTCTAGGCCATGGCAGCAGGACACAGCTTTTAGCAGAGGTGGTGCAGGGTATAGTCCTTTAGATCCAGTGCTGTGCATTAGAAGAAGCAACTGCCTACAAGAAAGGAAGTGCCATTACAGAGAGGCAAGGCTTTTGGTGAAGACAGAGCCAAAGGTTATTTGTGCTTGGTGGAAGCAAGGTTCTTTATAGGCGTCTTCTAAGGTGACAAGCCAGTGACTTTTTTTTTTTTTTTTGCAGTTACCCTGGAGTCTGTGTAGGTTGATGAAGTTTCAGGAACGTGACTGTGCATTGCAGTTATGTATAAGTGCATTTCCAAAGATTTTATATACAACAGGCACAGAGAGAACATTTTAATCTTGGGGAAAAGGAGAGAAAGGAATTATAGCAAATGATTTCTCTTAGTTTATGTGTTTAGGGTTTTCTTTCTTTATTTTACAGTTTTATTGTTTTAAGGACCGTGATTTGGAGACCAAGATGAAGCAATGTTTATAAATGAGCCTGTATATAAAACTCCTCCTCCTCCAAACTGTGACAAAGAACCCGGCAATTTAAATGAAAACTGAAACCCTAATGATTCAATTCAGATGTTTAATTCAGTATAGGTTCTTCAATATATCCCTCTTTTTCATACTGCTTTTACTAATGCCACTTCAAGGAAGTTGACAAATTGATTTTATTTTGACTTGTTATTGCTTGACTGTTATGACCTTATCTAGATGCTTATATTCCATAACTTTATACTTCTCTGGTTCTCTGTCGTCTGGCTTTAGTGTAACTCAGGAAGGACAGCAAGCCCATGTTGGCAGGGAATAACCAATAAAAAAAGTAGTCAGATCTTCATTTGATATTTTCACTAGGGATTTGCACTTCATTACATTACTAGAGTAATTTCTTTCTCAAGGATATTTTCTCTTTGATAGCATATTTTATATAAAGCTACTTTATGGTTTGGTATTATAGTAACCAGTCAGACACCTGAATTTAATAGGAATTGAAATTAGAAAGTGAAATTAAGAATTTTGCTTCATGATTGTTATCAGAGAGTAATTTTTCTCACCTCATTGAAGTTATACTATATTCTGAATAACCAGATCCAAAACTGGCTTTACCAAACAACGGATCTTTTTCATGTGTCAAAGATCTCTGGCATTTTCAAAATCCCTTAATGGATTGGAAGATAAGTTGGGTTTTATATAAAACTGCGTATACTTTTTCTTAAAATAGATGGTCTAAAAGATATCAAAAGTCTCCCAGGTTCTGGAACTAATTTTTATTAGAACAAAACTTATCCAGACTGAGGCAATCTTTTATAAAGCAAATTTTGACCTCCTCACCAAGAACGAAACACTCTAAAGGTCTGAAAAGAAATCTGTATCCCACACACGTCCTTGAAAATAGGGCCCTGGCAGAGCACTCTTGGTTCCTGGACTCTCAGCTTCACAGATCATTTTGAATCAGATAGGGTCAGTGTGGCCTCCTTGGGCTCCCCGTGCTCCCAAAGCACTCCCCACCTGAGCAAAAACCACAGCTTTCTGGGAAGCTGTCCTGCCCTGCCACCAGTATGTGCTGAGGTAACGTAAACAAAAGCCTTCATTTTGGCTTGGGTCAGGCTCTTCTAGCAGAGCATCGTGTACAGTAAACTGAGAACAAACAGGTGAGGCAGGTCTGCTGTCCAGCAAAATGATGTCAGGTTCATTAGGTCCTGTCACGTGGGGCTTTCTCCTTCCTCCCTGTGACCCAGTTGGGCAAGCTCTGCCTTGGACTGCACTGAGCTCCAGTGGTGTAAGAACACGGCTCCAGAGGGCTGGGGGCTGCTGGCCGTTTGCTTGGTGTTGAGGAGGAAAAGATTAGCTATGATTTCGGAGGTCATCTTGCAGAACTCAGCAGCAGACTGTTACACTGAATTTTGTGAAACGCTGTGGAAAACCCACACTGAAACTAAAGCTCAGAAATAAAAACTTGCACAGCTTAGAAGAAAAAAAGTTCTCAGGTCTTTTGAACTGAACCCATCATGCTGATTATAGATTCAATTCCAGTAATTTCTATTACATATGTTTTTCCTGCAGGAAATGCAGGAAATTGCATGTATTGTTTCAAAAATTGCTTTCTTAAATACTGTAGTTGTCTTTCCTGGTGACCAAAGGAGAGAGATTTAATCTGCATCCAGACATCAGTATGTTTTGCTGTAACAAATCAACAGAGCTAAATAGAACACCATATTATGAAGCAGTACCGGTCATTTAATATATTTCTAATGAAAATATTATCCTGTTTGATTTTTTAAAATTATTTTTACTTTAAGTTAATTAAAAATACATACCTTGAATTGAAATTAAGACCTAAACCCAACTTTTAAGTATGAACTTTGTATGTTCAACGTATATTTAATATTTGCAAATATTTAGTCCTAAGGGAAGAAATAGTGCTGACATCATTTTAATTTACCTGAGCGGCTCATGCTGGAACAGGAAAAATTCTTTCCTCATATCTCATTAATGTGTACTGATAGATAAGCCAGAGGTGTTTTTTAAAATGCCTTTTTCTTTGTAACCTACCCAAATGGCTTTTGTAATGTTCCACACTTACTGTGCGTCACAGGGCTCCTACTAGCCATACTTTGTAAGCAGAAAGCTGAGATGACTGTTGTTTGCTTTTTTTCAAGTTACAACCACAAAAATGTAAGGTTGGGCTGAATATTGGACTTAGGTGCCCCCAAATTATATGCTTTCTAGTCTCTATGGTGGAAATCCTGAATCCTCATTTATACACTCAAGTTCCCTGCACAGATCAGTGCAAAGCTGAATCCAAGGCACTGGCTAATTAGGGAGTGTAATACAGCTAGCAAAAAAACCCAAACCAAAACAAAAAACACCACCAAAAAAAAAAACCAACCCAACACCAAACCAGAAAAAAAAAACCAAAACAAAACAAGAAAGGTCTAGGAGCAGCAGTATATCTGAAAACCCAGACTCGCACAGACTTTAGACTGTGGTACAGTGTGTCTACTCTAGACATACTTTTATCAAGGTAAATATGTTGCTGTAGAAGTTGATTTGGCTGTAAATAACTTCATGCAACACATGAGCTAACTTGTTTAAAACTAGATTAAGGATCTCTGAACTGCACAATTTGCAGAAGAGACATCTCTGGCCTCAGCAGATGTCATCTTCACAAAAGAAGCCTTTCTGCCAGAGGAAAGCAGCACTCATTCTTGTTTTCTTTGAAGCAGAGCTGGAGGAGAAAGCAGGGTCTTGAATGGCTTACTAGTTAGGACTGGCTCCTTGGAGGTTTGAATTCTGTCTGTTTGATGTGAATGCATAAATCCCCATGTCCGCCACATGAACCGGGATGGTGGAACACCACACTGTCCCTTGCTTACTCTTGTTGGCCCATTTGACGGTGCATTTCTTTCTCTGGAATGGCTTAGCATCAATTGTATTGGAGCGTGCACCCTGTGTAAAAGACTGGTGGTCAGGGCACTCTCCTGGGAAGTGAGATGTCTGTGAGATGTCTTTTGAATGTCTGTAGGCTTAGGAAGCTGTTGAATCCAGCCCTCTCACTTGCTGAGTCCTGCAAGCATTAAGCTGTTGCGTGAAAGGTGGAGATTCCCACCCATCCTTTTAAAAGACAGTGAGCAAGTCTGCATTTTCTGAGGAACCTAATCTTGTCAGTGTGCTCTCGGTATTATTCAGTAATTAATGTTTTGGATGCCTTAGGGGACATACACATTCCTTTGCCAAATTTCTAGATCCTATCTTGGGAGGGATATGAGAAATAGGCGCTGAGCTATTTAGGCTGGGGCAATTCTAAGCATGTACAAAGCAAGCACCTAGGAAACTTTTGGGTCAAATGGGGAGGGCAGCAGTAAGTTTAGGCACCCTTTGGAGTAAGAAAATCTTACTAAAAGGTATTGTGGATTTCATTTTGAACATCTGGGCTTCAGATTTGAGTCAGTTCTTGTTTAGAAACTTGTGTTCTTTGCTGAATGTGGCTAATGGTCACTGGAGACAGTTGAAATATTCTAGATACACACAGGAAGCAAAAATGGTAGGAATTTTGAAGATCCCCTTTTTTATTTCCAATTTGAGATGTATTTATATTTTGGTTATTTTACTGCAGGTGATGTCTTGATGTGAGTAGTTACTGCTTTTTGATGGACTCCCTAATTTCCTGATACTTGATTTACGGACTCCCTTTTCTACTTAATAATTCTGTCTTCTACTCAGAAACAAAATGTTCTGGACATGCAAACTTTAGTTGGCTCAGATGTTAGCTGAAAAATTCTGAGAAGCTTAAAAGTGTAAACCATCAGGAGTTCTTAAAAAAGCTAGAACATTTGGCGTTCTCATGTACCCATGTCAGTAAAGTAGTCGGAAGATGCACTTGAGCCTTCTTTATGTTTTCATAACTATTGCTTTGCAATGAGAGGTTTTACACAACTTTGTATAGCACAGAGAAATCAAAATTTTAGGATAGGTAAGGAGAAGATTTCTACATTAGAAGATTTCCACTTTTTGATCAGCACTTACCCTCAGGACACAGGCAGAGTGATTTTAAATTTAATCTGCCTATCTAGATCAGAAGTTATTTCCCATGAATTCACACCCATTCACACAATCTCACTGCATGAAAGCTCTCACCTTCGAAAAGCAAAGTTCAAAGTTGAGTACACTTTCCTGACTGGAATTATTTGCAGCTCAGTTTCCCTCAGTTAGGAGATATAATATCACATTCTTGTCTGGTTCCCACTGTTTTAAAGGTATCTAAAGAGCTTTGGTTTTAGAGGTTTTTGTTTTTATTTTTATCTTGTCACCTTAATGATCCTGTCTTTGGTCAGTGGAAATCAGGTGCTATTTGTTCAATTTCTGCAACACCCACTTCGTGGGAATCTGTGTATCATTAGCTCTGCCCATGGCTTTAGAACAACAAATCTATTCTGCTTTGGGAATGCCAAATGACACTAGCTCAGGTCAGACATAAAGGAAGCAGGAAGAGAACAGCAGTGAACAAGGAAACATTAGTATGAAAACAATTTCACGTTTATGAATCATAGAGCCTTTGGTAAAATTAATTAAACAATGTGTCCCGAGCACATTCAGAGAAAGAGTTGAAAGAAAAAACATCTATATGAAGGTGAAATAAGTTCGTAATATTATTTGAAGTGTTTTCAAGAATGTTTGTTCTATACACAAGGAAAATGAGAAAAATTGAAAGTAAGCCGGTGCTTGTGGGCAGACGTAGCATATTTTATTTTACTGTTACACTATAGAAAACCAGTAACACTGTTAAGCACATAAGCCTGTCATCAGGTGACAGAAAGACAAATTCTTGGGCCTCATGGATAGGAAGAATAGACTGATACCAAAGGCTTTTTCTGTTTTTCCCACTCTACCGGAGTCAGTAAAATAGTTTTCTCTACAATCTCTTGCTTATACCTGTACAGCATGATCACTACAGCAGCGTTCTAGCAAATATGAAAAGACCTTCCATCCTTTTCAGTCACAGCTGTATTTTTACCACTACACTGAGAATTCTGAAAAAGCAGATATCATCCAACAGAAGTACACCCCTGAATAAGCTGAAATGTAGCTTCAATTTCGTAGTTTAAAGGAAAAAAATCTAAAATAAATTACTACAATTGTGTACAACTGTGTACAATTTTGACATTATTTATACATTTTTCTACCAAAACAGTATAATTTGTGCTTTCTGAGAGTACTCATGTAGACTTTCTCTATAGCAGAATTTAACTTTTTTCTCTTCTTGTAATGTTCTGGCTGTTTTCTTGTTTTTTACACAGTTTTCTAATGGTTGCAATATAAAACAGGCCTGAGATTTTTCTTTGTGTCTGCTCTTCTTTCCTTTTCTTTTTCTTTCTTTCTTTCTTTTTTTTTTTTTTTTTTTTCCCCACTCACCGGGTTCTTTTTAATTCTGGAGGAACAGAAAGCAGACTATATGTGCAATGCTAGTATCTGTACATTACATAGAAATTGTTCGCTTCTCTTTTTCTGCCATTAGTTTTTATCATCCGTTAATACAGCAAAACGTAAAATATGCCTTTAGCTTTTCTTTTTTTTTTTTTTTTTTTTTTTTTTTTTTTTTTTTTTTTTCTCACCACTACACGAGTCTCGTTTAAGCCAGAACTGTATTTTTAAAAATTTATCTCTGTGTGTTCTTGCCAATCTTTAATGAGTACATTAAGGCTTACTATTAAAGTGAAGAACAAACAAAATCATATTCTAAAACATCCTGTTCTGGCTTGCACTGGTTTGCATGTAAATTTTAGGCAGGATTCTTTCTGCCCTATCTTTACATTGGTTGTTCTACCTAATGGAAGATGTTGTTACTTTCATTCAGTAAAAGAAACCATAGAACAGTAGTCCCATATTTCAACATTTACAGTGCGAAAAATATTGGTATTTGAAGAAGGATGTCATGAGTGATCATTATAGCAGCTTGTTTCATTGCTGTATGGGGAGGGGAGAAAGATGGGTGTTAAAGGGATGGTGGGGCAAAACACAAGAAAAACATGTAGTTGAATGGCAGAAGAGCATTCTATACCAAATTCTCTGGTGCTGTAATAAACCGTGATGATGATGTCTTCTACTCTGTATCGAGTACTGATGTGCATTAAATATTATTCAATTTGGATAAAACTGTTTCAATAGTACATTATAAAATAGTAATTTTACTTTGTCAGAGTTTGATTGCTAGTTAAGGAAAGTTCTTTTTAGCAGTTCTGCTAGCAGAAAATGGCATTAAAGTAAAAACCAGCATATTATAGTGGGTTAGAAACTTTCCAGTGATATGAAAGCTAAATGCTAATTTCTTAAACCCTGAATATTTTATTTGAAATACTTGGATCAAGGCATATTCCTAAAGGAATGCTTTCCAGACTTTTACTTGTTTTTTCTTGAAGTCAGTGACATTGAACATCTTGGGATACCTATTGTCTGGGGCAGATACATCTGGTAAGCATCTCCCAGGGCCAGAGACTGCTGGAGCCTCTTGCAGCTGTTAGTGAAATGGACATTCTGCTTGCCTTATTGCGGAAGTTGATAAGAGATGAGTAATAGTGCACTTCATTAAACTACACTGGTGGATGAACACTGGTTGATTAGTTAAGATGACATTAAAGCCCAAATTTTTAGGGCTTGGACTTAGCTTGCAGTTTATTGTTTGTTTTTCAGACATGAGAAATTCTTGCACAAACTTGAATACCCAAATCAATTTTAATTTGAAAAACTCATTAATCTAATTCCACTGCCTTCTTGCCAGTGAAGAATTTTCCCTATTTTTTACTTACAGACTTTTGTTTGCAGAGCAGGAATTTTAATTTTATTTTGATTTTTACGTTTAGATGTTCCCAGTTTTGGGCTCTGTTTGAATCTGGACTATCATATAAGAATTTCAAATTTTAAATTTGATGTAACACTTGAATTCAGACTTTCTTAAAGTCTTTGGATGGTGGTGGAGAATGTTGGTATGCTAGACCAGTCACATCTGTCAGTTACTACAAGGCACTGAAAATTGTGAGGAATGATTTTCAGGAATTTTTTTTTTCTGGCAGTTATTTGCTTCTCTCATCCCCAACCAGTGTGTAAGATCGAAATCTCTTCAGTTTTCATTGTTTTCAAAAAGTCATGCAATGCATTCGGGGAAACGGGGGTTAGGGGTGGGCTTCATAGCATACTGATCGTAGGGCAAAGATAAATGAAATATTTTTTCTTTTGAAGGCAGTATGTTTGAAAGCTGGATCATCTGCTGTCAGCAAGTAGGACAAAACCAGGACAAATGATAGAATCAAACCCTTACATCCTTAGCACAGCCTTAAAAATAAATAAATATGGAAGAGTGCCAGCATGCCTGTACTTACTTGCAGGAGACTGTTTGCAGCCCCCTTGTTCTTATTCCTTGTGCTGACAACTTCCAGCTGTGTGGAATATTTAAGAAGGAATAATTCAAGCCTACTGCTAAACTGAATACTCCACAGTGATCCTAATACTGTCAGTTACATCTTTAAAGAGTGCTGAGTAAAGACAGGGGAAAAATACAGTTTTTAAAAAATTTTAATTGTGTTTAGAAAGTTAAGAGTTTTTTCAAGTTTTGAAATTTGTTTGGTAAAAAGCCCCTAAATCATCTGCTCAACACCTTCCTGTGCTTTTTCCTAAAGATGGTCAATAGTTATCTGTCTTATCAGCTAATTTATCAGCACTAAAGATTTTCTTTTTAAAGTATCTATCAGTTATTTTTTGTACCAGAAACGGTCCTTGAAGTTTTAAGATGCTCCTCTAGAAATCTGTGTTTATAGCCAAAGCCCTTTCAGATGTTTAAGCATGTCTTGAGGTTCTAATATAAACCCTGAGAGGGATACTGGGAGTACCCTTTGAATTCCTTTCAAAGTTTTAAATTCCTTTTATTTCCTTTCATTCTTCAAAGAATCTATTGATTTAGATATTTCTGTTTGAGATAGAACACAGTTGATCTGAGAGTTTATTATTGTTGCACCTGAGTGCAAGAAGCATGTAAATTTCAAAGATTATGTTTGATTACTAGCCTTCATCTCAAATAGCCCATTAGATTTCAAAGATTACTCTTGTGGGCATAAATATGTGCTCTTATATATATATATATTTCGCCCTCTTAGTTTGCATTTACATATGTATGTTCGTATATCTCTCTATATATAGATCTATCTATATGTGTGTGTATACATCTAGATGTGTAAAAAAAGTTTTAGAATTTGTATTACATTTCAAATCAGCACAATGTCTCCATTTTCAGCGCGCCATCCATGTGAAAAAAAATATTTTGCTTTTGAGCAATCCGAATATTTCATTTTCATTGGACGTAATATTTTGTGTGTCTTAAATTTCAAATTGAAAAATCATTTCAAACATACAAACGGGATTTTTTGTTTTGAAACTGTCAAAACAGATCACTTCAGCAACATTAGGAACTTGGTTCCTGAAGAAGACATTAATTAAAACTGTCTTTTCCTCCTTTAATTTTAACCAGCTGATGTTTTCTAGCCCAATAAATGAATTTAAGAAAATAAATCATGAATGGGTGTGCTTTTCAGAGAATTCTACAGTGTTTTGTTAACTAATGGGCAAAATAGTATTATAAAGATTAGTTATGACTGTTCAGTAACTTGGGAGTGCCTATTTTATCTGCAACACAACACTTTGTTGAAGACACAAAATGAAAAATACACATCCAGTTTAGATAAAAATTCTCATTTTAAGGGATTTAAATAAAGCTAATACCAAATGATGGATGCATAATCAATATAATGTACTTCTACACGTAAACCATTTTGAGCTATGGAAAATGTAAATATACTATCAATTTATTTTTTTTGTGGTAAGCTCCAGTCATGACTGGAACAGTATGACTATATTTATGTGGTGAACATGTTTCAGTCTTTTGGTAGAAGAAAACTATATAATAATGTCTAAATTAGTTCCAAAAACTGGGGAATTATTTTATATTTATGCAGATTCTTAAAGATACATTGGGCCTGTGCAGCAGAAACAGGGTTATAATGATATTTGGGGATGTCTTAGGATGAAAAGGGTCAAGTGATATAAACCACCACAGAAACTGCATGTTGTCACTATTGAATTAAATAAGGGTATTCAGGACAATAGTAAGATTGGGGAAAGGGAGTTGCTTTATTTTTTGACTTTGATGCACTCAAAGTACATAGTTTTTAAATGTACTTTTACATAATTATTTATTTGAAACATGGAAAATGTATGAATGGTCTCAACAGCAACTGGAAAAAGAGTCTCTCCATAGCAAGCCCAGGGACAGTGTGGCTGCACTCCAAGACATAACTGCCACTCTTTTGATGAAGTTTTAAAAACTTCTTATGCAACTTGTGGGTAAAAAGACAGAATAATTACTGTAACATCACAAGCTGAGCCCAGGCTCTGCAGCGTCTTACAGAGACCTGTGAGTGTTTGTCTGGTGTTTACTCTTTCTTTAATAATAAGGGCTGTATATTTCACATTAACTCTTTATTTAATATTTAACATTTAAGATATACAAAACTTGTTCTCTGAATAAGTAGTTTCCAGATACTTTTTTTTTTTTTTTTTTTTTTTTTTAAAAAAAAAAAAAAAAAAAAAAAAAAAAAAAAAAAAAAAGATTGAATTTAGTAAAAGATTGGATAGGAGATAAATGACTAATGGGGAAGAGGAAGGAAGGGATGGAACGGAGTTTATCATCAATAGGTCTAATCAAACAGTTCCTTGGGGAATTGTTGTGGGGTGAGAAAAGAAGTAAAGAATTCCCTCGAAAACACGTAAAAAGCTAGAGAATTATGTAGACCTCGATCTTTTTTTTTTTTTTTTTTTTTTTTTCATTTCAATCAGCACATGCAAAAATATTGCATTTCATTACATTTTTTCAGGATTTTGTTTTTGGTTGAACCGAAGTCCCTTTAAGCAAAATACTTTACTGCTTTCCATTTTTGACCAAGCAGATCTTACAGCAGGTTCTGGTTTTTTTCCCTGTAAAGAGGAAAAATTGATGATAAAGTTTAGTGTCTTTAATGGAACCCTGATTATTTATAAGAACCGTCCAAAGGCTGTTTTTGCTAAGCAAGGGAGGAATCAGGAAAGGAAAAAAAGAAAAAAGATTATTTCATCGTTCCCAGCATTGAGGCTCTTTGAGCCAGCAAGCATATTCCAAATATTCCATAACTCCAAAATATACTCTCCAGACTTTTGTTAAGAAAACATACTTTGATTTCTCTGAACAATAAGCTGGAATATTTCTGGCTTTATGTTACTCCTGTGACTTTGTGAAACAGATGCTTGGTTGAGTTATGTCAGGTGGTGAAGTAGGGTCCCAAGACCAAGCTTGGTCTCCTTTTCTCTGCAAAGCAGTCAGTGATGTTGTCCCAGCAGGAGACTGTGAAGACAGTGACCTCCCCAAGCTGGGTTTTCTGCTGAATGCGCCGAGTTGGAGGGAGCAGGAGCGTTAGCTTGGAGCCATGTGAGACACTGCGAGTGCTGCCTAGTGCTTTCTGCCTTTACCACTCTTTCTTCAGTTGTTTCCAGCCAGCTCATCATAGTAATTTAAGCTGAATTTTCGCATAGATAGTTCCTTCATCACATTAGATTTTATTTTGTTTTTAAGTTTCAACATAAAGAGGTCATTCGTTTCCAAAAAAAAGGTTGGTGAAGAACAGGTGTTTTACTAGTGCTCATTTTCTTCATTTGCTTTTTTGAACAGCTGTGTATCCTCTGTGGTTTGGAGATATATATTGAAACTTGGCAGTGAAGTGCCTTTCATTTTTCTCATGAGATTCACCCTGTTTTGGTCAAGTTGCAAACTGGAGAAAAAAATTGTGATTTTCATACAAGCAGCAGGATTTTATGTCTCTTATTTTTTTGTTTTGTTAGCGGTGTTACTAATAACTTGATACTAACTTTATTCTGAACTAAGACACACCAACTGAAATAGGGACAAAAAATTAACATAGAAATATCAAAGTATTTCATTTTGCTCAGTTCAGCTCTACGTCCTGCAGAAATACAGTGGTAGTGTGTGACAAGATAAGTACCATGATGAACAACCTACGTGCAAAAGAACAGGAGATGTGGTGTACCATGGGAAACAAAATTTGTTTCAAGAAATAGTCTTCTATGGAAAACTTTGATTTTGCGTGTACTCCCATGATTAAAAAGAAAAGAAACCTCACTCTAAGTGAGAGATTTTCTCTGTTCGATTCAGTAGAGACTTTTACAAGGAAGGATGACTACCATTTGTCAAACCTGAGCCTGAAATGGATATTGAAAAAATTAATTCTGTATCACTTTTTAAGTCACCTTGAACATAGTAAGAATAATGTTGTTATTAATAATGAAGAATGTAATGTATTGCTCCAAGAATGGCATTAACTCAGAGGTTGAGAGCTGCTCCAAAGAAGTCAAAGAAATAATGAAAATCCATCTAAAATTAATTCCTACATTTTTCAGGTCTTCTTGCTATTTCTTAACCTTTTAATGGAGCAGATGAACCAAGAACCACCTTACTAAGAAATTTCAGACATCTGTTTCAACTTAAAATGCCTCCTTTGTTTCCTACTTTCATCAAGTTTCTTAAAGAACTTCTCTCAGCCAGATCTCCCTGGCGTTGTGATCTATGTGAAATAATCAATTGCAGTTTGCGATAATCTGCACTGTGATATACTGACAAATACAAACTAGACTAAGCACAATATGGATCTCTTGTTTCTATAAATAAGTTATGCTTTCTTAAAGGACTTAAATTTATGAGGGCCTTAGAGACTTACACCTGCAAACATAACACTGTTTTACACAATTCCAATTACATTTGAAAATGTAGAAATTTCTCTGGCATATGAGCTCTCAAGTGCTTTGTCTGTGAAGTACATGGTCTGTGAATTCTGTTTTTTTGGAGGATTTTTTTTCTCAATTTGATTTTAACTCCTTAGAAGAAGCTACAGCTAAACTAATATTAATCAATAGAAGCAAGGGTTTTCATAGAGTTGCCAGTAAGGTATTTATGTCATCGTAAATATTAGGGAAAAGGTTTGTGCAGGAGTGGGAGAACAGCTTGGCTAAGAGGTTATTTTTACCTTTTGTCAGCTTGAATGAAGACATATAAGAAACAGCTTTTACTACTTTACTTTTTTTTTTTTTTTTCCCTACGGCTCCAAGTTTAGACTCCATTTTCTATCAGTGCCATGTAGACATAGTGTTCTAAAAAGACCATTAGCCTGATCCGATGTGACAATTCTCATGTTACTTTTTTTACCATGGTAAATTCCTTTAACCACTGAAATACTTTATATGCAGCATAAAAACAAGGTCATGAAAAAACTAATCTTTTTGGATTTCTTTTTTCAAATTTATTTCAGTAGAAGCTGTAGCCCTATGGCTACATGAGCACTTCGATCCATATTCATGCTGAAAGACGTGGTCTCATCCTTTCCTTGCTGAAGCCATTTCTCAATTTCTCACTTTTCCCACCATTACTGTTTGTGCAATCTGGCATTGAGTTAAATCACTAGAGCACAACCTTTTTTGGGGGGTGCTGGGGCTGGGAACAAATTGGAAAACAATGCTTTTTTACATAATGGCTGAAAGTAATGTGCTGCAAATACACAGCTTTGATACTTCATTGGGAACTACTTTATGATGTAGTATGCAAAAAGTTAATTCCACTTTATTCTGGTAAAAATGTAGGCATGATGAAGCCTAGGTAAAAGACTAAATTATAAGAATGAGAGATGAAACTGTGTTCAATATGTTTAGAGAATGGCAAGTGAAATCATACAGTAGTGGTAGTAGTGCTAGTGTTAGGACCTGTTGCACTTTTTATCTTTACTGACTTTACTGACTTGGAAAAAGGAGTTAACCACTCAGTAAATTAACAGCCCCAAAATTGCTACAAGTATGAAGCTCATTCTAGACAGCAACATGAAAAAGGATATCATGGTAGAAAGGAAAGCTGGGAAAGGATTAGTAATACAAGGTTATTCTTTTAATAAAACAAACAAAAAAACCTGAGAACCAAGAAACTATCCTGAAATACTTTGTTCTCTACAGGAAAATGATTCTGGGGAGAACACAATACTAAGAGATGTCAGGTTATGTCAGTGTATGCCAAATGGACGTGAATTCGTCAAACAGTATGGATATGACAAGACTTATGCAGTTTCGGGCTGCTTATGAAAAGTCATCTTGTTGCAAAAGCAAAGATTACTGTGATGAGCCAGTACTGGGATTCTGGACGACAACCTACAATACAGACACTGCCACAGTGGAAGGGGCTTAACTAGCATTATTAGGTCTCTAAGTATTGATTTCTGCAGTCTAAAAAGCTAAATGTGTGCAATGTACCACAACTTAAGTTAGTGAAAAATTTAAGGCTGAAACACCTGGAGAAGATCTTTCCGCCAATTGTTGTAGGTCCATTGATTTGGTTTAGTTGCAATTTCCTGGGCCAAGGTCAAATTATTTAGCTGGAAACACGTAGACAAGGTAGAGTAAAATTCAGAGTAAATGTATTTGAAGATATACGCACATATGCACGCGATCCTTACAGTGTGATAAAATTGGCTGTGGAACGGTCTACTTAGGGAAAAGTATAAATCACGTTGTTTGGAGCTTTTAAAGTGATTCTAAGCAAAGCCCAGTGTAGCATGCTGAAGGGGAGTAATCTTCCACTGGCTGGAAAATGGGCTGTATTCCATAGCCTTTCCAAATACTGTTATTCTTTACAAGAAGCCACATAGGAGAAGGATCAAATTTAAGTATGTATGAAATAAGCCATAGAAATTCAAAATTACTTTCAAATCAAAACCAGACTTATGAAGCACTGTTACTGCATTGTCTTGATTGAAGACAGCACCTTTGTAGGCTATTTGTGCCCATGATTGAGGTTTTGGTACCCAGATGTTGGTCTGTAAGCTTGCTAAAACCTCTGATAGTAAATTGAGGAATCAGCTTTTCAATTCTATAGAAAGATCAGATTCAAAATCCTGATAAGTTTCTGCTTTTTGTCTTTAAAGAGATTAAACTACAGTAATATTTCTACATATCTAAAAATCATCCTGACCTAAACAAAAGACTAAATATTGAAGATACAGTTTTATATATATATATATATATGAAAGTTCTGAATTTCCCTCATGCCCATTGCTCTTTTTTCAGTTTATAATCTAAATAACTTCTCTCCAATGGCATCAGTAATTGTGCCCAAGAGTTATTTTTGAGTTTCAGAAATACGCCAATTCAGATTTTGAGGTTTCTTTAGATACAGGAAAAGAGATACAGTCCCTGCGACAAAATGTTCTGCCCACCCACACACAGTAGCCAAAACTAAACCAGGAGAAAAACATACCGCTTGGCAGAGATACGAGGTAACTTGCATAAGCAAAAGCTATGCCTATAGCCACCATAAAAACTTAATCTTCATTTTGAAAGTCTCATGTTGTGTTTCATTTTTTTCAATAGAAAAACTGAAAGAGAAACACAGTTACCAAGATAGTCACTGGATAGTAGGGAAAGAGGGGGGGAAAAATGCACAGAAATGTTCTTGTAGCTCCTTTTAGTTGCTTGTATTTGGCTTTGAGAAAGAAGCTTTGCTCTCTTGATTTGCAGAAGGTTTCTAGACTGCTAAATTGCACAATGTTGCAGTAATGCGAAGTTGTAAAACTAGCAACATTGATAGTTATTCAGTCACTGAGTTCTGGTAGTGTTAGCGTTACTCTATGTTAAACCAGAGCTGCTTGAATCATTTGATGTGTGTTTCCTTGGGTATAAAATAGTGTGCTTTAGTCAGATGTTTGGATGCAGCAGATACTATCTTTGAAATTTAAGAGAATTCCCACTTTTCCACTCCAGCAATAGTTGTAAACAGATGTCAAGGCTTGATAAACGATTTCTGACGATACCATGGCTTCTCACATTTCATCATGCCATACTTGAAAAGGGAAAGGAGGCAGGCTGCTGATAACCGCTCGAAAACAGACTAAGATGTATGGTCAGATGGAGAATTATAATGAAATATGTTGATATTAATGCCTGGTTTTCACTGCAGGATAAGCAACAGGTTTTTCAAGAGTATTTTTTTTCTACACCAGTGAAATGTGCGTGTAACGGGACAAATTAAGGGCTTGTATCAGGGATAGTGCTGTGCACTGAAGACAAAATGCAGAGGGCCAGACCGAACTTATCAGTTACTCAGTTCCCCATAGATATTCAATCAAGTGTCTCTTGCTTCAGGAAAGTGGATTTTACTTTCCGGATCTGCAATTAGGCTGTACGTAGGTCAAATACCTGTTAATTTCCAAGTACACAAGTTTTGATAATCGCCCAGAAGTTAAAGCTAGTGAGAGGATGGACAGTATTTTTATGCGTGCCAGAGAAGTCTCCATGCTGCTGCTGATCAACTTTTCTCAGGCCTCCCTTTCTAACAGCTGGGATGAACCTGCTGTTCCCAGGGCAGCACGGCTGTGTGTGGTATTAGAAGGTCCGAATGCAGTTTGTTTCTCTGGGAGATTTGTTCCCCTCCACCCCAAGAAGTACTTGCTGGCTTCAGAGGAGGTGAATAAAAACATATGTCAGAGAGCAGAGCTACACAGATAGTTTTATTTTAAAGATGAAAGCATTTCATTGTTCTGCTGTTTTACCGAGTTGCCAGGAACTTGCTCGAAAGTTCATTGTGTTTTATTTTGCGTGCTTGTGATCATGTGGCAGTATTTAAACTGAAAGCCATGGGTTTGACCTGTGCAATCTTACCTCATGATGTGCCGTCCTGACAGAGAGCGAGGCCTTTAAAGTAGTGACATCTAGATAACCAGTGACTTGCTGGAGGCAACCCAGTAATTACTACATGAAAATATATCTCTGACTGACAGCTTGTTCTCTTACTTCTCATCATGATGAACATGGAGCCAAAGCCTCTCGGTCCCTGCATAAAACTGAAAAAATGCCCTTGAGTCTTTGTTAAGGAGGAACTCTGATGTCCCAGGAGAGAATCAGGCAGGTCTCCTTCAAGGCCTGGGCTTATTTTCAGCAGAATAAAGCAGTTTGCTCTGCTTCAATTTACTGCTTTGATTGTGATTCAGAGCACAGCAACAGTTGTTTTCCAGGGACCTAGGTGGACTTTTTGCCTGGCTTGTTGAACGAGGTGTTCAGCATGCTCTGGGTATCCTGTGTTTGCGTATTTGCATGTTTGTCCTTTGTAAATAATCTAACTGGGTCATAGAACAAATTGTTTCTGGAGGTTACATCTACCTGTCTCTTGTTAGCAGCCTTAAAACTTCCAGAGATGTCTGCCTGCAAATGAAGTAGGCAATGGCATTTTCAAGGTTGTGGTTCAGAACTCAGTTTGGAAAAGGGGACCAATACTTCCAACAGCATAAAGGTTCCAGTCTTTGATCATCTAATTTTTTCTCGCAACACGTATTTGAAAGCTTATATGTATGTGCCTGTTGTTGCTCATGCTTAACTGAAAATAAACTATGAAAGCTCTCAAAAATTTCTGAGCACTGCCCCACCTGCCCAAATCCCGTTAGTGACGGTTATGTCAACCTACAAAATAACGCCATGATTGCTGAAGGAGTCCATGCTATTTTTCCATTAAAAATTATCCCATTACACAGCTGTCTTTTGCTGCCATGACATAGCTCCTTGTTGATTAAAATTCTTGGCACAGCCCAGGCTTTACTTATGCGTGCATCATCATTTTGATTATTTCTGTTCCTCAGGGGAACTGAAAGCATGTAATCTCTGATTTGTAAAAGTCTTGTTACAGGTATCTTATTTTATAGGATTTAAAATACGGACATATTTGGTATGTTCCTTTGATTTAAAAGAATATTCTAGTAAAATATGCTTTCTAATAAGATGTCTGTGAGGTGGTTGTAGCTGCAGACCTAACCAAACACATGTACATTGACTGCACAGTAACTCAGCTTCTTCTCCCTACCCCTTGGTTTGCTCTTCCTTTTTCTTTTAAAAGCAGGCTTGTCAGGATGAAGTCTGTCCTGACTTCATAACCAATTAATGTGCCTTGATTCTAGACTGGAAGTCCCTGATTTCTTTTGAAATGTTCCTCTTGCCCACAACAAACAGTTTCAGCCTTTCTTTGCTCTGCCAGCAGAACACTGGTAGCAAGTGGCGGGTTAGCATACCAGCCAGCGAAGCTGCTCTATTAGGGCGCTTAATTTTAGGAGCTTAACTTTAAACACCAAGCTTCGAGACAGCTCTCGTTAGTGTTACACAGCCACAGCTACCTTGTAAAATCTCTCAGGTTCAGAAGACTGTGAATCAATAAACACTTTCCTTTTATTTAAGCCAAAGCTTTAGAATTGTCTATGAATCAAATTATCACTTCACTGAAACCAAAATTCTGTATGTTAAAATGTTAACATTTTTGCCATGGCCGTGTTACTTAAAAGTTAAAAAGTCTACTGCAATAACTTTCATAAAGTATGTGGCTGAAGTTGCCTTATGTATTAAATGTGTTTAGTCAAAGTCATAAAAGATAACATTTAGCACACAAAAAAATTAGCATGAAAATAATATGTAAGTTCAAGCTCATCCAAAAATGTTATTTTGTTGAAATAGAAGTGTTTCATGGAAAGATTTTGACTTAGGGAGTGATTATTAAAACCAAACAAAAATAACAGCAACATCTTTAAACACTATTTTTTCCACTCTAAATCATGTCTTGGTAAAGGCTAAATTAGAGTTTAATGCTTATATGTCCTGAAAACAAAAGAGTTCGCTCACCCTGAATATTTTTTCCCAGTTTAATTTCAAGAGAAGGATAGAGAATTTCTTACTTTCTGTTGCAGAACAAGAAAATATTCAGAACCCTGAAATTTATAAAGGAACAAAAATCTGATCCTTACATAACAGTAACAGTTATATACCTATATACCTTCTCACTATATCGTTTTGCAGTAAATTACTTCAATCGTAAAGCTTACATTAAAAGCAGATTCATTAATAACTGAGTTTAGATTATTATGCTGTAAAAATCATGGTTGTTTTCCAGTTAAAATGCCTTACTAAAGTCAGTTATGCATAAAAATCTTGGTTTTTCTGTGGTGAAAACCAACAGTTCTTATAATTAACCTTCATAAGTTTGCTTATTAAACTAATAGACTAGATGTTACAGGCATTGTGAAATAAATAGTTTTCTAGAGCCATTTAATTTACAAGTTGTATCATTCATTTGAAGAAGGGAATTCCAGCATTTAGTTATTACATGCAAATGTTCATATTGAGAAAATATTCAGTATTGTCATTCAATTAAAATAAGATGTATCGTATCTGCTAGTGGGCTTTTGCAAACAGTCGCAGAGAGACACGTGTATGCAATATCAATACTTATGGAGACAGGAGTTTGGAGAAGTTGGAATGGCTGCTGCTAGCAAATGTTCTCAGGGTGATTTTCCTTATCAGATTATCAATAACCCGGGTTGTTGATTATGTTTTCTTTGGAAATACTGTGATTAATATTTTTGAAACTTTTTTATTAAAAAAAAATCCCAAGCTCGTTACATAGAAACTTATTGAAACTGGATTATGCCTAGTACAAATTCATTACTATAATTAATAAGCTAAATTCTGTTTTGAATGCATGCATCCAAACTCTTTTGAGTTCCCAGTTACATGGCATATATTTAATCTGCTGCTGAAAGTGTTCCCTGTTTCTTTAAACAGCCATATTGCTTTTGTTTCTTCTGAAGCATCCATGTTTGGAGTTACTAGTTTCTATGTAGGGAAAAAAAAAGAAAGAAAGATGACATAAAGCAAAATTCATGAGCAAACAAAAAATACAAAAGCAAAATAACATTCAGGACCACAACTTGATAAAGTGTTGCAAGTTTTTCAGTGCATGTTGTTCTAGTCTGTGCGTGTGCAAATTGATTGTTGGTACATGCAACAAATATATGGTTGAAACCATATGTTTTAAATGTATCTACATATTGAAAAATGTGATTCGTGAAACACAATATACAGTACCTACACTATCTATGTAATCTATACAGTTATTACCATGGAGATTTTAACAAGGACGTCTGGTTTCTTCTTATAAAGTTAAACTTTTCTTGAAATTCTCCTCCTTTCACATTACAACTTAGTCTTATGTATAAAACGTGCAAAGTTGTTTGCCTGATCACCTTTGCCTTTAATTGCATTTGGTGTTAGAGTAGTTTAAACAGTTGGCAAAAACTGTAAACTTTTCAGATCCCTTACCTGCAGGATGTTGGGTTTTTTTCTGGAAAATCTAAAGTTCAGAATGAGAACTTCATAAAGTGTTTATTTTACAAAACAGAGTCAAACAGATAACATTAACGGCTATATCATAGAATTAGCTAAATTCCTTCTGATTCTGTAAACTTCAACCAGGCTTTTCTCACTCTCTTTTTCTGTCTTGGACAGAGGCATTCCATTGTGTAGGGCTCCGCTATTATAGTATTGAATGGAGGAATACGGAAAGAAAAACCAGTGAGCACCCTTAACCTCACTTCACCCCACATTGGTTTTAAAACGCAGCTGATATTCTTTAGTAGAAAAATGAATTATAATATCTAACAGCCTGGAAAGTGAGGGAAGTGACTACAGCTACCAGTTACTCAAAGTAATCCACTATGTTTTAGGGTATTGTACTATAAATCATGGTATTTAGTGGTCAGTTTAATTTATATCACTGACAGCCAAAGAGGGACAAGTATTTCATGTATTTTTTTTTATATCCTGCTGGAAACACTGGAAAGGTCTTGCCTCAGTGTGAATCATGGTCAAGTCTTGTACGTATTTTCTGTTATCTGTTGGAGCATCATCTTACTGCTTTTGAGGTCAGTGAGAGTTTAGTGATTGAAAACATGTTTGCAGTGATAACGTCCTTCTACTTTCTTAATAATCAATTCAAACAGCTAATAGCTCTAAAGGAGCCCTCTTATGTCTATCTCGTTTCCTCAGTTGTTAAACAGTTTACTTAAAGAAATACTGCTTTCTTAATGTTCATATTTATTTATATTCTTGATCTCAAAGTAGACCATAAATGGTACCCTTTTGCTATTTGTGATATATAGTATTTCAGTTCATACTTTCTATGCGAGTCTACTCTTCCTACAAATATATTTTTCCCCAGTATCTTTTATAAATAATACATGAATGACTGGATTCATTGATTACACTTTATGGTGGCATTTGGAATTTGCAAATTTACAAAGCACATCTAAGTTTCAAGCAAGATTCTTCAGCTGTGAAAGTAAACTGAAAGCCTGCAGCAATTTTTGTGTTACGAGGTACTATAGCAGATACAAAAGCAATGGATGGCATGGGGCAGAACCAGGTCAGCAAGGCATCAAGAAATTCCAAAATGTAGAGAAAATGCATCCATGTGTTGCACTGTACTGCTGTAAATGATCTACAGTGACCAAATTTTGCTAAAGATTAACTTAAGTACCTTTTCATGACACTGAAGTAATTTGTGTGTGCGTGCAGTAAATGTCATTTACCTTCCTCTAATATGCATATCAAGCCTGCCAGTTTTCAAATAACAGCTCTCCATTTTATGTTTTAACAAGCATTTACTGCTTCTGCTTTCCACTCCAAAAGGATCAGCCTCCTTCTGCATCCTCACTGATGCAGTGGCTCAAAATCCAGTGAAGTTTCAAGTCAGAACTTAACTCAGTTTTCTTTAAATACATGTAAAGATTTCTTGTTATTGTTTTACCTCAACTGCCAGGGATGTGGTCCTTAGGACAGAAACAAAGAACATACATTTTCATATTATATTTCCATACTTTCAACTTCGTGGATTCTTTCTGACGAATGAACAAAACCCACCACATACCGAGTAAACGTTACAGGAAAAAATGACTCCTGAAACATATTAGCTGCCTACAGTGACAGCCCAGGTCTCTGTTCAAAGAAAGTTGTCCTGAGCATCACAGACACGTTGGAATATGTCCTTCCCACATTCCTCTAAAACCACAGACAGGACATCCTGCACCATAATAATAAGAGCCTGTGGGTTGTGAAGAGCCAGGAAAGAGCAGCATGAGAATAAGGGAAAGAAGTTATACTTGAGCAAGAAAATATCAGACCTTTCTGCTAGACTCCAAATTACCAAACTGAATCCTGAACCAAGTTCAAAAGACTCATTTGTGTATTCTACATCATTTGAAACTTATTTATAATGGTATGATATGACTGTAGGGTAATACATGCTGTTTATTTTGTAAGAGAACTGTCTCAGCTGTAATTTTATCTTGCTTGGACTTGAGCTTTATGAGATCTCAGAACAAACTAAGCCTACAGGAATAAAACCTAAAAGCAAAATAATATGTCCTTGGCAGTTAAATATACATATGTATGCTGTGCTATTTACTGGTTTTCTGTTGCAAAGTGCAAATTCATAATTAACGCTACTAAGTTCTCTCTCAAAAACTTAACTGGAAGATGTTTTGGGGGCATGGTACAGCTCACGCTCAGAGATCTTTTCGAATACCAAATTGTACGTCTCTAGACAGTGTGCACTCTGTTCTCTCTTACTTGTTTAAGAAGAGGGCAGATCAGAGGCTATGGAAATGTCTGTGGATATGCATCCAAATCCAGTCCTGCTATGTTTGGTGAATAGCAGCTGTTTATGGGTGCTATTTACTTTGAATATAGAGTCAAGAAAGGCCCCACCATTAAACTACATCTGTCTGAGGATTCTTCTCCAGGTACATGAGCTTTGCCACCTAAGAAATGCTCATACATTCCTGTAAACAAGTTTATTTTCTATTTGTTTTTTACTTTGCTTGCTGTATTCATCATAAATTTGTTATATATTTAATGCTCATTCAGAAAAAGAAACATTTTTCTGTCCTCCATAGAAAGGCTAAGAAACTGGGATGGTAATAGTAACTCAAAGAAATGGACAGCAAACAAGTGGTAGTTTTAATAATGTGAATCCTTCATAAAGTGAATTAACTATTCCTGATAGTTTTCTTATTCAGTTTTGCTTGAAGTCTTCCTTGTAATTTTTTTCCTGCTCCGGAATGGCTTTATGCAAACCCACGCTACTTTATACTCTCTACTGTCCTTAATGCCAAAAGACTGTTCAGTGGTATCAGAGACAGAAACCCTCTGAGAGGGGAATGCAATATTCCACTTCACCAAAATGAAAACAAAATCCTTTGATTGTAGTGGAGTCTGTTTCTTTTCTTATAAGGACTGAAGATATTTTGGCAGCTGTGCTGCTTTTCTTGTGATTTGTGGTATTGTTTATTATGAAAACAAATTGCCCATCTATTGGAGGATATTGAGCCAAATTTGCTGATGTCAGTGAAGATACCCTGCGGCTGAAATGAGGTTATTATAATCCATGCAGGAACTTAAGAGGCTTAGAAAACTGCTGCAGAGGAACATCCCAACTTTTCAGCTTTGAAACATTTTTAACTGGGAACCCCTGGCAGTGTAAAGTGAAAGCAGGGTCCAGCTTTTGGGTTATGCTTCATTTTTAAAGGTAGAGCTGCACCAGCATCTGTCAGCAGCAGCAGCCTCCAACCGTAGGGGGGGTAAGGGTCAGTCTTTTAATGAACGGTGCCTCACCTGTGGTGGATCAGCACATACTTAAACTGACCTCAGCCCAATACCTGCCTTTTCTTTCTGCAACAGCATCACCATGCATGCCAGGGAAATCATTCCTCAGGGGGAGGGATACCTCTGCTCCATCCGAGCCTTTGCTCTGAGGAAGGCAGGTGAGTGCTAAGAAAAGAACAGCACAGGGCTTTTCTAGTGCCTTCACTGCCTTTGAAGCACAACCAACTCTATATTAAATTCTGATGAGAAACACAAATTAACTTCTTCTTTCCATAACAGTGTAGAAAAGTGGATTTCCTAAGCACTGGTGATTATTGCTGCCCAGTGGGGGAAGTGCCGAGCTGTAAAAGGTTGCATCAGAACTTTCCCAAGCACTGAAAAGATCAGAAAAGGCACGATCAGGGAAAATATGGGAAAGTTTTATTAGCCTGTTCCATATTGTGCGTGTAGTTTTGTAGCAGCTTCAGGCAAGGGACTGTTTTCCAGCTGCGTGCTGGGTGAAGTGCTGTTCTTCTGTGTGCTAGGTAATGGGATGAGGAGGAAAAACAGCTCACTTGCATCAACCGTAAAACATGGACCCCTTAATTGTGAGAAATACAATGTCTCAAATTTTATCTGTTAACTAGTACTTGTAATAGCCACATGTCACTACTGTGAATTGAACTGCATCACCACCTCTGTGATCTGTCTTTGTAATTATTCTGTGTAAAGAGAACATTTCAATAGTGAACATAGTCTTGCTTCATATCTAGTTTTATTAGGCTGTGACAGTGTACTTTCACAGCAATTAGTTCAGTCAGTTCCATTAAATATGGCATGTTGCAAGCCTTTCAGCTTCACTCATTTCAAGTCTGAGAAACTGACTTCTAAGATCAAGCATGATAAGGAGACAACGCTGCCCCCTTTCACCTTAGAATATGGAAATGTAGAAATAATACAGACTGTTTGTACTTCATGTCTTATTAAGATCTGTATCTTTGATATATATAGCCTAACCATTCCATATATGTAATTTGTGAATGTGATATACTTGATTTCGAAAACATCTGACTTGCTGGCTCAGTATGAAGCCCATAGAGGCCACAGGACTCCTTTATATTGCTGCTTGCTAGCTTCATGTAAACTCTAGTCAAAACCTCTTTTTTTTTTTTTTTTTTTTTTCTTTTTTTTTTTTTTTTTTTTTTAATAGGGAAGATCTTAGAGCAATAAAAAAGGTTTTAATTTCACAAATGGACACTCCTTGGGAGATTCGATTAGATCTCAGTTCCCCTCTCTCTTTAAGGGCAAAAATATTTTAGCAGAAAATTGCATAATTATGTTTCTTTTACCTAAGGCAAGTTCTGCCAGTGAACCTCCATCAAAGGTATGCATTTAAGCAGGAAACCAGCATTTCTGGCTGGAAAGAAAAGCAGCATTATCTCTACTTTGTTTACTTTAACAGGACCAGCAACGATTTAGCACGAACATGGGAGTTTTGCCTGCACATAGCTAAGGGGAGAGAGAGTGCCTAAGAGAGGGAAAGAGATGAAGTCCATATGTTAGATACGGGTGTATATGTGTTCAAGCCTTGCTTAGGTTTAGTATACATCACTGAGCAAAGCTGTGAGATGTTATCTCATTGCCAATACATCAGCCTGTTTTGCTTGGATGAAAATTGACCACCCTTCAGAATGCCAAGTCATTTATCAGAATAAAAGACCCCAAACTATCTGAGAGGCAGAGTGCAGGGTTGGTCGAGAGCCTATGCTGGAATGCATTTCACGTCTCTGAACTTCATGCAAGAGAGGTAGAATGCAGCTGCTATTAGCACTTTCCTCTATACTCCCATAGGAATATTTATTCTGTGAAAGTCAACTGACCAGATAACTATAGAAGCAGAAGAAAGAAAGTAGGGAAAAGCTGTGAAACCTTATCTTAAATTGGTCTAGTAATACTGGGGAGAGGTACTCATGTTACTGCTTTTATAACTACCGTAAACACGTTAAAGCTTTTTGTTACTAAAACCACATGGAAAATGAGTTCTTTGTCAAAGAAATTGATACTTGACTCGGCATACTGTTACAGCTTAAATAATTTTAAAATGAAAATCAAGAGGGTTTTAAAAATTGTATTGCTCTAAAAATATAGGATACAGATGATTACATGAAAGACTCTTTCACAGAAGTAAAATATGTAAAAGGTATTGGGAAAAAGTATTTTCTCGATATTGCCACATTACTTAACTTTTGTGCTGTTAGCATACTATTAAACACAGCGGTGTTTTCATGTGTAATATAGGCGTCATCCAGATCCCAGTGAAACCGATGGAAAGAATCCTACTAACTTCAAAGACCTTGGAATCGAGCCCTTACATAAATTGCTAATTAAGCTTGATTAGTAAGTAAGTTTGGCCAGCGGAAAAAGTTTACCAGATTTATAGCCTACTTGAATAATAGGTAGTGGAATTAGTGAAGGTCTTACAACTTTATTGCTGGAGTTCTGTTTTACCACAGCACAGCATGAGCTATGGGCTTGTATTGCTTTCCTTGTATTAATTCCGTGCTTGATAGAAATAAGGCAAATGTTTTTTCTAACATGAATTTTTATTGTTTACATAAGACAGGCTTTCTTTTCATTAAAACTTTTGTTATGTTTCCTTTGAAAAACAATGATATAAATTAAGGGAAAGGGAGTAGAACTTGCATTAATGGGATGAAATGAAAAAAGGAAGAGTTATGCAGAATATCAGGGAAAACATCCTGACAGCAAGATCTATTAGAGTACTGAATTGTGGCTTGCAGGAAGTAGAGGAAGCCATGTCGCTTGAGACAGTTTGAAACTAGATTGGATGAACCACTGAAAAATCCAGCATATAAATGAGACTGGGAAATGGGCTGGATCACCTAGTAGACCTTCTGTGTATCTGAAGTCAAGAATAATTTTAGGAATTGTGCAATTTTAGGAAAGCCTATGTATACCTAGGCTCAGTTATGGTACTGATTATACTAAACAGTTTACATTTGGCATTTTTCAGCAACCCATGTGTAAAGCTAACCAGGAAAATCCTCAAGGAAAAAGAAATCAAATTAAGATGAAAACTAAAGCCCTGTAACTCTGAAAAGGGACTTAATGTGCCTATATCTTCTGATTCATACTTGTTTGTCTCACTGTGGTATAATTGCTTGACTGTCCAAGTGGTGGGTAGGATTCTAACCTACTCGTATGAAAAAACAGAGGTTGAGTGAGGTCAGTATTTGGCTGATGGTGCTCACTGTAATAACCTAATTCTCTGGTTATCAATGTTTTGGAAGGTTAAGCATATTGTATGTGCACTGATCTGGCACTAAAAAAAATCCAGTATACTTCTAGGGATAACTATAGTTCGCTATTAGATTTTTAGTTCCACTGCTTCAGTTTCTTGAAGTCTGCAGCTGACTGACTTATTTTGTTTGGTTAAGAGACTTTGCTGTGTGTATTTGACCTCATTAAATGGAGGGTGTATGCAATAAATCCTATTAAATATGGGGTAGATAAGAACATTACATACCCCCAAAAGCTCTCCTAATATGCCATGAAAATATTATTTTCATTAGTATGAAAAATGCTGCTGCAGAATGTATTTTGGAAGGAAAAGAAGATCTTTTCCTCATGGCTTACTTAAAATTATTAAGGTGTTCTTTGAAGACCATCACAGTATGGCTTAGAATTAATCAACAAACTGTTCCTAAACACCATTTGCCAGGAATAATCAAGCAGGCATATGTTCAACACTCAGGAAACATTTCAGAGGATTAAAAGTCACAGCGTGGAGAGGAATATGAAATCCTAAACCTTCCCCTGCACTCAGACAAGCAGACAGCCACATCATGAGCAGCTGAATCAGACTTCAGGAACTGCTTGCACAAACTATGAAAATGTCTGGCAAGATAAAATGTACCCTCAGCTGGAAGAAAATGATTCAGTGGTCACATGATGTCCCATGGCCATAGCTTTAAAACAGACTTTCAGAAACATATTCGACATGTGTTGATGATCACACAGATGAAAGCATGCATTGTACAGATGGGAATTCCAGTGTCTTGCACAGAGCCTTCAGGACTTATGAAAGGGAGCATTTACAGTGCACTTTTAGGACAACCGCGGGGAAAAGAAGTGCCTTTATCAGTCAGTACAGTAGTTAGGAAAGCCTTGTTTTCTTGAACATACTGAAGTATTCACATGTACACATATGGTATTAGAGATTAATTCATCTGTCTCTTGATGCATTCCTCATTACTGAAATAGAAAAACAAAACAGAAGAAAATGGAAAAGGCTGCTGTGGAAAGAAAAGCCCCATTTTATTCAGTCTTAAGCCTGACAAAGAAAAAAGATGGTTGGGGTCGGTCTTTGAATGATTTTTTGCATGCCCTGTGGACTTAAACTCCCGTAAGGTATTTTACTGAGCTTTATAACTGGGTAGAACAGCCCTAGATATTTACTTGGTATATCATGAAGGGATTTTAAAAAGCATGTGTAAGACAAACCCACACTTTTTTCCTTTTTTTCCTGCAAATTTATTTAAAAAAAAAAAAGGGGGGGGGGGGGGTGGCCATAATGTTCTGGAACAATATCAGGAGGGACAAGTTGTTTTTTGGCGGTGATTAAGAGAACTTA